>NC_137614.1:35674066-36134066 GCF_963280865.1 Gymnoscopelus braueri | reverse complement strand
ACAGTTTTCCAGATAGTAGTTTAGGGGCTGCTAATAAAAAGTATATTATAGAAGAGCCATTTTTATTGTAAATACACTGTTAGATTTATTTGCAGGGTGCCGTAAACATGAATCATAACACAAGCTGACAGGACAGCGTTAGGTCTTAAAAGTGTTTCTTTAACTCTGTGTGTCCGAGTTAAATTAAGAGTCAGCTAAGCGTTTTGCATTATACGTAAACATGTAAACAGTCTAATAATCTATATACAAAACACCTAATATGGCTTGCACCGTGTAGGTACAAATTGTTTGCAAGGTTGAGGGCTATTAGTGACACATCTACAGTACTACTGACTACTGAGCATTCAAAAACCTCTCTTGGAGCCACCATATGGGCAGACATATAAGAAGTGTACACAGCAGTGCAAGTATGCTTTGAAACATAATCAAGTTACTTAGTACCAGGTTAACAAGCCTTTGGAAAGTGGCTGGTGCATTGGTGCCCACCATTACTCCTTGGGGGGTGGGGGTGGGGGGTGGGGGGGGGTTCCGGGGGGTTCCCAGCAAAACAAGGAACCGTTTAATTTCACTATTATTTCACAGGCTAGAAGTTAGCCTGGCTAGGCTAGAAGTTAGTACGATGAGAGATCTATTCAGATCCTAGGTTTCACTCTCACCACCTACAGTAGGCCTATAGACAGTCATAATATTCTATTATATTCTAGATATTCTATCTAACAACAAATCCTTTCAAATGGAGGTCTGCTGCCTAATACATGTCCTTGACGTACAAATGTTTGAGAACCACTGCATTACACATCCCAAAAGGTATGGTTGTGAGTGTATAAGCGAGTGAGTCTGAAGCACATGGAAGATGAAGGCACTTAAACAGCTCTAGCTTACTGACAGGCTATAGGACACTTTCCTCCATACAGTTCTCAATCAGAGAAACCATAAGCATCTGACATTACATCATTTATCTTATGGGAATTTGTATAAAACCTGGGACTTCCACTCATACAAGGAAATACAGCCACATAATCCTGTGAGGTCAAACACGCAGCTGATGTTCTGCAGCAGAGCGCACGTCATACTTGTATATCTGTATTATCTTTGGTAACTTGGAGAAACTGGAGGAGTAAGCCTTGTCCAGTGTGTTTTATGGGAGCTCTTTGATTTACAAGGTCATCCTTATTAAAGGCACACAGCAGGCTATAAGGAGCATAATTACTGTATGCTAAGTCAGTAGATTCCCCTCAAGTTGTTATTAATGGATATGGCACAGTGACAGCACTGCACACACACAAGTATGTTAACAGTGAGTCACAAAGGTGCTGTCACCACCACCAGGATTAGCTTTTCAGAAGTCCAACCACATGCAGGAGTTATGTGTGATAACAGCTCAAACTATCTGAGGCTGGTCAATCCAATTTACCATGAATTTCTTAATTATTACAGATTATTATGACAACTCATTTACATGATCTTAATTAATTAGGCTATTACATAGATATTATTTGAGCAGATTATTTACATCTGTGTATTCTAAATAATAATAACAATAATAATAATAATAGTGAATGGAGATCATATGGCTTTTATCATGTTTCAATAGCCTACTTAGCCTACGAGTCAAAACTTTCAATAGCAAGGTGGTGCAAAATAAACAAACACCTGAATCACTGTCTGGGACAGTGTACCAACCCCACCCAGACCCAGTACATCCCAGAGGTGTAAAGTAACTAAGTACATTTACTCAAGTACTGTACATAAGCAAGAAGTTTAGGTATTTTTACCTTACTGAAGTATTTCCAATTTTCAGTACATTTACCTCTACTACTCCACTACATCTCAGAGGCAAATATTGTACTTTTACTCCACAACAATTATTTGAAAACTTTAGTTAACAGTTACTTTGTAGATTTTGACATTAACCACTTCAACCCTGGATATATTTCGGCCATTTGAAAATAGCCGATCTACAAGCTCACAATGTGCTTTGTGAGCTTGTAGATCTTTTCAAAAGGTTTTATACATTTTGAAAACTTGTGAAATGGGACATTTTGCATAATGAGTAGGTACTTTAAGTACATTTTTATACCAATACTTTTGTACTTTTACTCAAGTAAATTTTGAATTCCGGACTTTTGTAACAGAGTATTTCTACATTGTGCGGTATTGATACTTTTACATAAGTAAAAAAAAATCGGAGTACTTTTTCCACCACTGCACCTGTATGTATCACTGTATCAGGACACAGAGGACAGTGTACCAACCAACCCCAACTTCCTGAGACTCACCTCCTTCAGGTAGAGGGCTCTGTGAGCCGGACGGACGCAGCAGGACGCAGACCAGTGCACAACTCAACAAAACCCCAAACTCCATTGCGGACGATGGTGATCAATCGGTTCCAGTAGCAGATATTCCCTCGAAAAAAAACAGCACTGAATAGGTGTCTTCTTTTTTTCCTGGGGGGGGTCGATTCAAGCACCCATATCCTGAGAGCGCGTCAGTATAAACTCAAGTCATTCATATATCATATCGCAAAGAATTCATACACAATCTGTGTTTTTACTCTCTCTGTTGCCTTTAGGAAACATTCTCCGTCCCGATCAAAACGTCGATAGACTCGTGTGTGTAGATATGGAGTAGTTTCTGTCGGGCTGCACTTGTATATTCAGTCCAGGCGCTTCTTCTTCAATGAAAAGTGAGTGAGTGCGCTCTAAAGCGCGCAGCTTTCTCTTGCACACAGTATCAGCCTACTACCTCCCTCCTCCCTTTACAGTGCGCGCCACTCAACCCTTTAATTCACTCACTGTAGTCTCTTAAGTCAGTGGTTCTCAACCTGTGGGTCGGGACCCCCAGCCCCAGGGGGGTCCCCACATGATTTTCGGGGGTCCCCCCAGATGACAGTGAAGTGACAATGTAAGGAAAGAAAAGAAAAAAGACCACAGCATCAAAAGTAGGCTAATCAACAAACTATACTATATGAAAACTGGTCAAACATTGGCCAAATTGTCAAATAATATAAGAAAGAGGCAAACATTGTGAAAAAAGCTGATACAAGCTCACAAAGCCTCACAACACGAGGGGCGTTGTGAGCTTGTAGATCAGCTATTTTCTCAAAATGTATCTGTGTGGAACATGAGTCAAACTAAATGTAATGCCTCAACTCTTACAATTCCAAGTGCTTATCAGGGTGGGGGGTCCCCAGTTCAAATATGATTATTGTGGGGGGTCGTGGCCTGAAATGGTTGAGAACCTCTGTCTTAACTCAGAGAGAGTTGACTCAGTACCTACTCGTGGGCTGTACACTGCAAAGCAGTGCTGATTTAACACACTGAGAGTGTATAAATTGAACAAATGGACTCGTTATAGGGTCCATATATGGTTCCATTTGTAGAATATCCTACACTTAATTGCACATCAGTCAAGGAAATATGGAACCAATGGATAAATTAAGACTGAGGATTTTACTGCTTATGTAGTCCAAGTGTGAGCTTTGGACTTTTGCCCAAAAACGATTTTTACGACTTTTCCACTTATCTAATCAGGTACATTCTGTGGCTTTATATTTATTTTATCCGCATGGGAACTTGTGGGAAACGTTTTCTTTTATAATTAGCAGGTCTTGGCATTCAACAGTTCAAATATTAGAGGTTATCTTTGCTGTCAAATTAACGAATTATCTGGTCACTGAAGAATTCCAGTTATCCATAAGGAACCCCATCTCAATGAGGAGATCCTCAGCCTACTGGTATAGAGTCTGGACCAGTGGGAGTGCGTCTTTGAAAATAACCCAGTCAGTCCATACTGATGATGACTAACTGTGAAACGCCAACTGCCTGCACACACAGGCCCTTAAAAGACCATCATGTAAAGCATGTGTCTCATCTGTGATCACCCACAGGCTTTTAAGATAAAGTATGATTTAGATGTGGAATGTGTGCACAGTTTAAGAATTGGGCTGTGTAATAGTAGGCTTACACTGTGTTGTGCAAGACATCTTCTTTTATTATAGGCATATGTCTGTGTGTGCACGAGAGGCAGAAAGAGAGATATGCCTAATTTATGCTCAGTCGTACGAAAAAGCAGATCTACAAAGCGCGTTGTGAGCCTGCGGATCTGCTATTTTCGGCATGCAGCGCCATCGTACGATGAAGTATAAATAGAGAGGGAGGGGGACAATGAAAGAAATGGAATTGGGGTAGGAGGGAATAATTGGATGTAAGAGGAAGACGGAATTCCAGACAAAGGTCTAGATTCCTCCATGACACACTCTGTCCAAATGCTCGCATTGTTCCAGTGAGACATTGACAGCAAACACACACCCCTCCCAATACACACACCTAGTAACTAAACACAAAGGCTGGAGTCATTGGATCCATTATGATGCTCTCTCTCTCTCTCTTGTGACCTATATATCAGAAATTACCCCATAGCCACCTGCTGCCTGTGTTGGGGTTCAGGAAGTAAACATGTGCTATTTGTCTGCAGAGAAATGCATAAGTCTAGACTCTGACAGTGTAAATAAATCTGGATCTGTAATGGTCCAGCTTTACACAGCTGAACCCGGGCCGTAAGGGCTTGCACAACAGCAACAGAATGTAGCTTCTGGGGATAAGTGAGTTTTGTGCCATATCTATAGTGGGCACACATTGAAATTCTGTATCGAGAGGCTGTTTGTTTTTTTGGCTTGCCTTTACACAGTAAAATCCATAGTGTTCATTTAACTCCTTATGGGTTCATTTGGTTACATTTGTACACTCTCGGAGTTAAATTAACACTGAGGAATTTACTGTGTGCTTCCTCTGCAGACTGCAGATTTTTCAGCATGCATATTTGTGGCCTCTGAAATCTGTGGACACTCACTGACAACTGTGTTGTTTGGATATGAATACAGATGGCTTCTTTCTGGTCCACTTGCCATAGTCCAGTATGGGAGCAACAAATCACTTAGATACACAAAGTATACCCCCACCTGGAACAACTTTGGACTGGTATGTGTGTGTGTGTGTGTGTGTGTGTGTGTGTGTGTGTGTGTGTGTGTGTGTGTGTGTGTGTGTGTGTGTGTGTGTGTGTGTGTGTGTGTGTGTGTGTGTGTGTGTGTGTGTGTGTGTGTGTGTGTGTGTGTGTGTGTGTGTGTGTGTGTGTGTGTGTGTGTGTGAGAACCATATAGAGGGATGGGGCGTAGCACACGTGTAAAATGCATACATTTATGTGCATTCCGTATTGGTGATGTTATTTTGAAAATGTAATACATTACATATAACTGATTACTTTCGATTCAAAGTAATAAGCTACATTACAGTTTGTGCCAATAAATGGGCTATATTTCTTTTGCGTTACTTTTGCGATACTTTCACAAAACACCCTCAAATTAGCAAAATAATTAAGCATAATATTAAATGGAAGAGGGTAGGCTAAATGGACAGAATGACATAATAATGTATTAAAATGCAGTTTTAGCATACTAAACTTCAATGTCACGATGAGACACAAAAAGCAAGCTGGGCATATAATACAAAAACAAACTCTAAAAAGTGAATCGCTGACAAACTGTATTGTCATTAGTGTGCCTGAATGTTAGCTTAAAAAAGTTTCTGAAACTTAGTTACTTGACAGTAACTGTAATAATAGTACAGAATTTGTCACATTACATAATATATTACTGTGTTACTTGTGTAACACCAACACTGAACACATTTATATACTGTATGCATTTACTCATGCCTGCAGCCTTACGTATGTGCTCAACTTCAGCTCAATGATAGATCATGTGTAGCTAATAGCACACATACATTCTGTGGCTTATGTTACATTTGACATTTTGCTGAAACCTTTCATTGAAAATGTCAGTGGTTTCTAGGCAGGTTTCTATCAGCAGCACTGTTCTATTCCTTCCCGGTTGCTTCTACGTCAGGTTATACAACCTACGCTTGTCTGTTTCTACTTATTTGTACATACCATCATAGTCGTTGTGGAAAGATGGTTTACATCCCATTTGTGTTGCACTGTGAGGTCAGTAGCTGGAAGCGCGACATAAACTTGAACCCTTTGCAGAGGTCAAGGCTGTAATGCGCGTAGGAGGAAAGGGAGGGGTGGACGATGGTGGGATGGAATAGTTTGTGACATTTTCATTTGCAATTATCACACATATTTATGATGCGATAACATGGAAATGTTGAAAAACTGAAGCCTTCTTTGAGTGGAAGGGTGATTGTTTTTGGTGAATTCTAAAACACTTGACTTTATGGTTTAGCAGCCAGGGTAATAGGCTTGTATCTAGTGCAGTATTTAGTACTTAGTGGCTTGATGCTTTGACTCATAGCAGAGGTCTTGTTGTAATTAACCATTAAAAACCTTGGCTGCAGGGAGATTTGGCACCATGCAGCATTGGACACCAGTGTCTATAGTTAAGTGAATTCCACAGCTCTGTTTAGCACGGTTCTCTCCACCCATTGGTTGCGTTAGGGAATTCTGAGGTTTTCCTTTTCCTTTTTCCCCCCGCATCTTTTATTTTTACGTTTCAAGAATTTAAAGAGAAACGTGTTCGCTTTCTCTGGGGGGCTTCCCTGAAACAAACTACAACATTATAGGATATAGGGCAGGTTATGGAGGAGAGCATTCCGATTACAGATTAGGGCAAGAAATTAGGGATATATGGTGAGTGTGTGTGTGTGTGTGTGTGGGGGGGGGGCAGGCGATAGAAACTAAGATAACAATTCAAGACAAGCTACATTAGAGGTAAACGCAGATAAATCGAGAGATAAGGAGCCAGAGTTTCAAGCGAGAGCGGATTTGAGAGTGAATTTGAATCGAGAGATAAGGAGCCAACTAGGTCCGTTGCCTCATGCACTTTGGATTCTGACACCAGACATAAATAAAAGCCATTAAAGTAAACTAAAAATACAGAGGAGTGGGAAGTCAGAGGGGGTTCCCATCGCTGGTCCGTGTTGAAGTGTTTCAACAAGTGCCCGCTGTCTTCCTGACCAACGCGTCCCTGCGTAAGTGATGCCTTCCTGTCCTCCCTTGGTCAGCATCCTGTGTACGTAGTTGGTGGGATCTTGTCTAAGCTTACACAGTAAAATTCTCAGCAGGAATTTAACTCTGTCAGTGTGCAAATGGAACCTTTTGTACACTGCAGAGTTACAAAATGGAACCGAATGGACCCGTCGGTTTCACTGTGTGGTTACACACAGCCTGTAAAGACATTTACAGTTTTTACAGTTTCCTGCATTCTGCTGAGGTGTTAACAAGTTAGCATTCAGTAACGACAAACTGAGAGATGGAATGTACAGACAAATGGTACTGTGTTTTTATTGTTTTGTTGTTTATATTTCAGAACACAAAATGATTGGCAAAGAGCAAGACATCGCCTTATATATATATTTTTTCCCCCCTTTTTTTTGGGGGGGGGGGGGGCGACATTCTGTCTGTAGTGTTTCTGAAACAAATATGACAAGTAACATTAAACACAGCCAACTGTTCAGTTAAACCTGGGATCACACTTTCACAGATAAATGAAGCAAAGTATATATTTAACTTTGCTTGAAAGGCACACACATCTGCTCACTGTGTAGGAGTGCACGAGCAACACAGCTACAGTTGATCCCTCTCTCACCAGTTGAAACATCTGTTTTGCAATAATCTGCATGGATTCTCCGCATCGGTGGGGCCAACACCCATTATGCTGCACACTGCAACTTTCCATGGTGAAATGTCACAGCCTCTGGGTTTGCGAGCACAGGCTGATGGTAGTTTATTCTCTGCTGCTCAGACAATGAATGGCCTTATTGTGGCAAGTAATAGCATGGGGGCTGTCTTTAGATTTAGAGGATTTAGAGGATAAATAAACGCATCTTTCAGGCTTAAGCCTCATTTATACTTCGCCATATGGCGGTGGCACACACACCTAAACAAGGTCACAATGCGTCGCATCCGCGAGGCATTGTGAGCTCGTAGGTCTGCAGGTTTCGGTACCTAACACCATCATACAACAGTAAAGGTAAAGGTGAACTGATCATTGCAAGTTGTGCAGGATTTTACTTGGTAATAAGATCTGGTCTGGGTGGCAGGTACATCCAACTCACATGCTGTGAGTATTTCAATTAATTCAGTAGTCAGTGAAAAAGGGTCACACACAATTAACACAAGTAGCCTAATGATATAGCTTGTAAATTTTTAGGACAGATCTTTCAATATCTCGGTGAACAGTTGACACAATGCAGGAACTGTTCTAGAGGAATGCTTTACTTGTGCGCCAATGACTTGTGCGCCAATGACTTGCAGCGATGTAAAAAGAGATCCATTTGGCTGCCAAAGGTCCCCTTCCTGTATGAATTGACTGACTTCTGTCCAAAAGTCCTCAAAAGAACCCTTGCATGACTCTTAAAACCGAGAAATACTAAAAGCCCACTTGCTCAGTAAACCACAAGAGAAAGGCCACCGGGAATGACTCACCGATGGCACTGTGGGTTCTTCAAGCTCTGGTTTGACTCTGGCACAGTCGGGTTCATTTAGTACATTCTGAGCTAAATGAACACTCTGGATTGTACAGTGTCGGAAACAGGCGTTGGTTGAATGTAACTGATACCCCACACACACACACACACACACACACACACACACACACACACACACACACACACACACACACACACAGTCACACACACACACACACACACACACACACACACACACACACACACACACACACACACACACACACACACACACACACACACACACACACACACACACACACACACACACACACGAACACAAACACACACTGGTGCATCTATATTTTCTATTCTCCAATACTGAACTTTTCTTCCCAACAATCTTTTTGTTAAACACTTAACCACTGGCATCCCAATTTTGGGCAAGCCATTATAGGCAGTTTTATTTATTTTTTTAATTCAAAAATTGTAAAAATATAGCATAACTGCAAGCTCTCAACTTGTTGCATCGTGATGTGTTTGTGAGCTTGTAAATTGCTATTCGTCATATATATAATATAATATTGTTAATCAAAACAAGTCTATTGATTTGTCTGTCTCCGCTGTCCTCCTCAGCTGTGATCCCCAGTGCACGCTGTGCACATTGGCCATGGTGCAAAGCAGCTGGATTCTCCATTTCACGATTTCATGGCCCTTTACAGCTCATACCACCCACACACACACATACATACACACACACATACGCACACACATACGCACGCACACACGCACGCACACACGCACGCACGCGCACACGCACGCGCACGCACATGCACACGCACACACATCCCCTCTCCCTGTTACAGCTGTCTTCCACCCTTAGTAACACAAACACAGGCGTGCAACACATACGCAAGTCTTCACATGTACAGTACACACTGATGCGAGTGTGCACCACCACACACATGCACACACACGAACACAAACCACACACACACATATGCCAGCTCATGTACACACATCACCATAGCCCGCAGGTGCGAGTGCACACAAAAGGTAGCTGAAGTCACTTTTGTGGTATGTCTGGAGGTTAAAGACATGTTGTAATTATAAGCGCATCCGCAGTGGAATCTGTTAGGGCAGGTTGAGAGGGGGGGACAGGCTGGCAACCTATCAAAGCCGTCAGTCGGTCGACCCGCCTCTCCTGTAAGCCGCTCATCAAACAGGAGGACACCAATAAAAGGACAGTGTACACAACATCCGTGTAAATTCTGTTTCCAAAGCCCCTTGAACACAATTACCAAATCAGTCACTTCAGACATTTACATACACGCTAGCCTGCGTATAATAGAATAAAGTAATAAGCCAAATGAGGCCGTGGTTTATGATGATTTTAGAACAGCTGTGGGTCATTGTTAAGCACGATGCATTATGAAATTAAAGTTAAGCATCTCAAAGGGTTTAAAACATATATGGAAAAAAATGTGGTCTACTGGTAGTGGGCACAAGACATTTGGAGCTGATCAATCCAGCGGTTTGCGAGATGATCTCCGGCACACACACAGACAGATAGACCCCTCTTATAGACAGCTTGATTCCTGCCACGTCGCACTTTACAAATGGGGAAACATTTTGGAAGCCAATTACAGGCAAACAGAATGGAATATCTAAAAGATGTTTGACGCCCATTGTCACATGTCTCCTGAGATCATGTGTACCTAATTTGGTGAAGACAGAGAGAAAAAAAAACATGTTTCTGCAACAAACAGTGACATTTGTAGTGTTTGTGGTGCCCCCTAATGGGTCTAATGGATCTATGGGGTCGATCGGATGATGCATTCAAGATGTTGGGCATTTCTTTGTAACATAGGCCCCTCCTACAACATTGGGAGGGGCAGCCAATTATAGCCAATCGGTATATCAAACATCTATATGATACATGTTTATCACATGACTCCAAAGATAATGTGTAGCAATTTGTGAGTTTTCGACAAAATCTGTAGTAAAGTAGCAAAAGGTATGTTCTGAAGAAAATGCTAAATGTTGGTCAATCTAGTTAGGCGTAAATGGGCGTGGCCTATATGGGAACTTGCGTCATGATCCAGGGAATCCAGGGGATTGGGGATTTTGTGATATATCTCCCTAGTCTTAAAGGTTGTCTTCTAATGTGCTGAGCAGGGAGTAATAATTATGTATCGAATAAGCCTGAAATCCAAGACCATTGATATTCACAATGTTTTACAAACTATTTGTGAGTTATCGGACTGAAATGATGCTTTGCTTGTGCAGCTAGTTCAGGCAGATACACTCAAGTGGTTTACATGCATGGTCATCACTAGGTTATGTACACGCATAATGCAACTGTAATAAGCAGCTGACCAATTTGATGGTCTATTTAAGATCACCATTCCACTGTAGTGCTTCTTGCTGTCACTGGCGGTTCATATGCGTTTCTTGGCATGCAAACTTGCAGTGAGATTGGGCACAGCAAGGGTGGAATGAGGTGGGCTTAAATACAGTGCCAAATTGGTCAGCTGTTTTCAAGTATATCTGCCTGAACTAGCTAACAAGCTACGCATAATTTCAGTCAGATAACTAATGAATAGATATAAAAACATTATATTGATAATGGTGTGAATATTATATTTGATCTTGGTGTTCGGGCTGCTCAGTGTCTGCAGGCGTGTGGGAATTCTCCGTCGAGGCATCCGTCGAGGCATCCGAATCATGCGCGACGGGTGGGGGCAGCAGGGCTGCCACTGTGGCATCGCCCTGGGGCCCAGCCGTAGCCGGGGGGGAGCTGGTTTGGACCTTGGCCTTGAACTGAGCCATCTGCTCGGGGCTGGCCATGGTCTTCAGGAGGGTGTTCTCCTGCTCCAGCTTAGAGTTACGCTCAATCAACTCCTTGATCTGCTCCTTCAGTACCTCCACCTCCTCACGCACCGCATACATCAGATGGCTCTTCACCAAGTCCATTGCCTGCTCAATCTTGTTGTCTATGGCCACAACGCTGGCTCCTGGCGAGCTGTCATCCTCTCCGTTGGCAGTGTTGAGGAACCCAACTGAGGAAGTACCAACCGCGGTAGCGCTTATCTCAGTTCCATTGGCACCAACCCCAGAGGCAGGGAGCCCCAACAAGGCCGATTGGTGCTGGAGGAGAAGACGCTGGGCATCCTCCAACTGAGTGGTGGTGAAGTTAGGCAGGTTGGCATAGAGGGCCTGGGCTGTCTGAGCCTGGACTTGGGCACTCGTGAAGTCGTGGGTCAAGCTCACATGGGGTGGCTGGATCTGAGCAGACTGAACAGATTGAGAGGATGTCCCGCCACCATGCTCCCCATTGAGGGCTTGGGGCTGCGGATCACTCTGCGTGTTAGAAGGAGGCACAGAGGATTCTACTACCTGGTGGACTGGCCCAGACTGGACTTGGGCTTGGGCTGGGAGTGACTGTTGCTGATCCAGAGTGACAGTGTGGCTCGGGGGTTGTTGGTTGAGACCCTCTACCCCCATCTGAGGGGCCATGGTGGAAGTGGTGGCCTGAAGAGAGCTCTGCTGGGCATGAACCTGAAGGACCTGTGGCTGCTGTGAGGTCACAGCCTGCTGCTGAGGAACTGCTATAACGTGGCCAGCTCCGTTGGCAGGGCCAGCAGGTGTCAATCCCGCAGCAGGAGGCTGGGGGACTCCTGGGTGAAAAAGCGTGTACTCGGGAGGTGTCACCTGCACCTGGGCCTGAGAGCTGGCAAAGGGCTGCTGGGGCAGAGAAGTGCAGGCCGTCTGTTGCTGTTGCTGAATCCCCACAAGGTACTGGGTGGAGTCTGGGGGTGGACTCGCCACCTCCTGGGCAACACCAGGCAGAGGGTGGCCCACGGTGGTCTGGTTGTCTGTCCTCGAGACAGGCTGGTGGTGAATGCTTCCAGGAGCCGATGGGGCCATGGTGATGTTCAGCTGTGAATGGGTGAGATCCTGTGGGTGAACGTGAGGCAGGCTGTGGGACACTCCCATATTTAGGCTACTAGCAAGGGGTGCTTGACAGCCCTGAGGTGGGGCATAATCGTGGGACTGCTTGGGCTCTATGGTCTCTGCAGCCTGGCCACTGCACACACTGTCTGTATAATGGCTCAACATGCTGGTGGTGCTACTCACAGAGCTCCCACCAGTGCTCTCCCTTTCTGAACCCACCAAAAAGGTCTCGGGAGTAAACTGCATCACGCTTTCCCCTGGCCTCAGGCCAGAAGGACATGTAGTCTCCGACAACAAAGATGTAGGGACAGAAGGCATGGTCTCCACCTTGTCGTAGAACTCAGAACATGTCCATCTTCTCCTCTTGAAGGTCTCCAGCTTCACCCTCCTGAAGCGAGAGCTGGTGGTGCTGGTAGTAGTGGGAGCCGGGCTGGGCTGGGATGAAGTTGACGATACAGGGGTTGGGGCCAGACCTGGGTCCACACCTGGGTCAGATAGCCTCCCGGCCATGTTGTTGGACACATCCAGGATTTCAGAGGTGTGGGATTCATCCAGGTCATCATAGGTCTCTGTGTCCTCCAAAGTGCTGTTGTTGGTGCTTACGGAAGTCTGAGCCGGAGTCACACTGGTGATCTGGAAGCTGCTCCTCCTCATCTGAACCCCTGCTGACTGGGCGCACGGGTCTTCTTCAGGATCCGGATTATCCATTCTGAGAAAATTCAGGGGCTAGTACATGTAGATCCTCTCGAACAGTCTGGAATAATAACGTTGCTGTTCGATAGCACCGCCGTTTTGACACAACTCAATACATAACGTTACTAAGTTCTGTTAAACAATCAAAAGGTGACTGGAGTATTTAATACCTTCCCTCCTCCAGCCTGTGTGAGACGGGATTGATCAGTGTAGGTGTATCTCTACTCCTATCTATCTGTATGTGTCCTGTGTTTCCTACTGTGGTGGGCTGCTATGACAACTGGATTTCTCTCACTGGATTAAAAGAGGTCAATCAATTAATCTATCAATTAAACTGTCAATCAATCAATCAATCAATCAATCAATCAATCAATCAATCAATCAATCAATCTGTCTATCTATCTATCTATCTGTCTGTCTGTCTATCTGTCTATCTATTTGTCTGTCTATCTATCTATCTATGCCGTTTGCGGATGTCTTTTAATGTGCTGAGCACGAGGGCAAAATCCAGTAGAGACTGAATGCCAAGATCAAATTAAAAATTCACACATGCATTTACATTCTAAATAAAATATGTTTTCATCTATTTGTGTGTCATCTGACATCTGACTGCACAGCTTGCAAGCTACCTCAGACAGATATACTCCAGAGGTTTACGCGCACACATCACTATGTGGGTTATGTATCTGTGACATGTACAGTATGTGTGAAGTCATCTGTGACATCACACTAGCCAATTTGTGGCTAGCCAATTTGGTGCTCTATTTAAGCTCACCTCATTCCACTGTTCTTATTCCCACCAGGTAAAAAGTCTGATGTTTTGCTTTTGTCCTTGTCTCTGTGAGCGTGCGTGCATGTGTACAGAGCTGATCTCGCAAACTGCCAGAGGCTGACCAATCAGTTCCAGCTTTCTTGTGCACGCTGCCAGTAGGGGAAGGAAGTCACTCTCCCGTATATTTTACAAATCGGCCTCAGAGCCGTGCTAAACCAGACAGCTTTATATTTTGGCCGATAACTAGTTCATGGTGCAACTCCCCATACAGGCCATTTCAGCCTAACTAGGTTAACATTTTCTTCAAAACACACTTTTTGCTACTCCTACATATCTTTTCCATAACTCACACAAATTGCTACAAATGATATATGATACTGATTTTTGATATTTCATACCGATGGCTTCTAACGTTTGTGAAAGGGGCTTACTTTACAGAGAAAATCTTGAACGCATCGTCCTATCTATCCCATGTTTGAATAATATAGAATGGTGCTTCTAAACAATGCAGAACCGAAAGCAATTACACTTCGACCTATAAGGGGTTCCACAAAATGTGAAAGAAACATGATTTCTTTGGTATTCAATCTTCACCAAATTAGGTGCACATAATCTTGGGAGTCGTGATAATGACGTGTGCACGGGTATAGAGACAGAAAGGGAGAGAGACGGGGGTAACGATACTGCATCAGTATTATTTCTGGGGCGTGCCTTCTGGGTATACTTGATCATGCTGTGAAGAACATTGCTATTGTAACATGCAATAATATAATTTTCGCTATCCAATGTTGCCACTACAGTTGCATTAATTCTGCCACTCTGTAGCTCTTTGCGGTTCCTTATACTCAAACAATGCCGGTTCTTAAAGGCCGACAGCTATACGCTCCAATATTACAAGACCCAATTTAAAAACACATTATCAAAACATATGCCTATGCAGTAGGCATAGGTTGGCACAATGCCCCACTGTCTGCTCATCATGCCTGCAACGTTACATTTAGCCTCTTATACAGCCCTGGGTAGATCACCCGGCCCGGCGGATGTTTGCGCTCCGCTGTGTACCCCTTTCTCATTCCTGAAGGTTGGTATGCTTCCCCAGCACTGTCTATGTGTCTGTGTATGTGCAGTAACAACATGACAGAAGTAAAGTAGTAACCTGCATCTGTTGGGATACCAGATGCTGCTATCTGGTTCTTCTTGACAGGCAGATGAAAGCCTCGCAGCTCAGCCTGTTAGCGCCCTCATCCTGATCCACCCTCCACTCATTCCTAACTGGGCCTTTCGCTTCCGTGCACTCAAGAGCAAACCCACACCCACACCCATGGATTCACATGCACACAATTTTCCTTCCTGCTGAATCCTAGCATCCTACACTTTAAAACACAACACGCACGCACACGCACACGCACACCCACACACACACACACACACACACACACACACACACACACACACACACACACACACACACACACACACACACACACACACACACTCCCCAGAGCCAAGAAGGTCAGACATTCCAATCTGACAAATTTTCACTCAACCAGCCTCTTGTCAAAGTGACAGAAGTCAAAGTGAGAATGAACCTGACATTGTCTGTTAGTGATATGGCACTAGGGGGGAATGTGTTTGAACTTGCCTGCTGTGAGCTCCGGCTGTCTACCTGTCTGCTCTCAATGAGTAATCCATTGTGGGACTTGAACACACACATGCAGTGTCGGGTTGGGTGACACAGCCAAGGTACAAGGGGAAGGGGCGTTTTAGCCCCGGGGTGATCGATGGCTAAGACTGAGCAGACTGCTGCTGCTTCTGTTAGGAAGGTGGTCTCAAATGTCTGTATTTCATAACCTATTCAGAACAAGGATTAATACCAATAGTGAAATGATAAATCTAATAAATAGTGCAAAATGAAAAATGAAAGGAGGTCACACATGTTGTTCATCTCTGGCCTCATTAAACTGTTGCAACACAATATGTTTTTTGGTCAATCATCTAAAGTCATCCAACTATGTTGTTGTGTTGCGTTCCAGTCCATAAATCAAAGTAATAAATATTGTATTTGCCTCCTCAAGTTATACATGCTATTTTTTCATTGCCACTTTTCTCCACGCTATAGAATCTGACCCCACTTTTTTGTATTGAGATTTACATTTTTTGTATTTTTTTGTATTGAGATGCTTGAATGTCTACTCAGTAAAGACTGGACTTTGGGGAGAGTGTCTCCAGCAGTCATGGAGACTTGATGTTTACCAGACGACTGGCTTTGCTTTGTATAACTCCAGAGAAATCTAAGCAAAGACTTGCCCTTACAGAGTAACTACACACAGGTCTACAAATATTTAGATGGAATATTTTGCATTGGACAACAGGGGAATACCTTGTGTGATTGTCTAACCCTAACCATTTTCAATGTCCAGTGCTTTCAAAGTCAGAAGTGGTTAAAAATAGAGTTCAAAGTTTTTTATATTTCCCTGATCACAAGCTTTGACAAACAGACAAGGTATGTAAATGGTATAACCAACCACAAGTCTACACACTACACGTGATCAATGACGATGAATTTAATATTTATTACCATGTAAATAACTGTTAATGGTCGATAATAGAACGTTGACAAGATACACTGTGTATCATTATCAAATACACTGTGTATCTGTTTCCGTACATAAAACGGAGTGTTTATGACACACGAGAGGCCGCAAAGAGGCAGGATAAACAGGATACCTTGCTGAGGGAGACAGAAACAGCACAGCACGTAGACTGGGAGATTCCTCCATGACACATCCAGGATATTATTTTGATTAAGTACCCTGGTTGTATTAACAGTCCAGCTCATGAAGCCCGGTGGGAGTTTAATCCACCCCCACACTTTTCCTGTCTCCTCTCTGGATTGTTGTCTTGTGATTGTACAGAATGTCGTCCGGAAGATGGCATGGGGGGCATACTGTAGGCCAGCGAATGGTGAAGAACAAAGTCAAATCCTCAGTGTTAACCGCTTAACCACAAACCTTTTTCGATTTTTTGTTTTTAGATTATTTTCACCTACTTTATGTTTGCTCTATGAATTGAATACACAGGACCACAATGGAAATAAGCCCTCAGGGCTTTTTGTGTTATCCTTTTAGCACCATTGTATTTAAACGTACCACTGTACTATTTGCAAACTATTAATAAAGTATTCAATTAATCAATCAATCGATGACATGCCCAAAATTGGAACGACAGGGTTAAAGTGGATCATCTTAGGGCTGTCAGCTCATACTGTAGTTGATTAATCGTCGATTCGGTCTTAGTCGACCAAGACTGTAGTAGTTGATTAGTCCTTTCTTAATGCTTTTTTCCATGCACATCTCTTGTCAACTCGAATCAACCCTTTAATTCTGCCGGTCTATATAACTTTCAATAGCCAGCATTGTTGATTGTGAAATCAACATTCGAGGTGGTAGTTGGGGGTCAAACAACAAAAAGTGTGAGAAAGAGAGAGAAAAAGAGATTTTGGGAACTCAAGAGAAGTGTCGTAAAAACAGAGAGAAACAAGTGATTGTCATGGTTACAACATACAGTATACAGAGACGCGCTGCTGATTGAATCATAATGTGCGTGCTTGATGTGATGTGATCTCATGGCCGTGCAGTACAGTACAGATACAAAAATGCACACATGTTGTTCGGCAGACACAAGTAGAGCTCATGAAACACAATAAACTTAATAAACGTTAGTGGATAAGGAGGATGCAGCTGAAAGTGTTACATCCATGAGGACATTCTTGTTTCTAGAACCATTATATTATATTATATCATATTATGTTATATTATATTAGCTCTACAATATAAAGTTAAAGTTTGCGTCTGTGGCGGGTGTGTGTGTGTGTGTGTGTGTGTGTGTGTGTGTGTGTGTGTGTCCTGATTATGCCCATAAATGGAGATCCCTGCTGACAGCACAAATCAACATTGTTACGGTTTTATGCCAATATGGATGCCTTGATTATGTCCAAATATGGATATGCCTGATGTCACAATACTGCTGCTCACATCATAGCTGACTGACATCATTCAATGCTGGGTAGGCGTACTGAAACCTGAAAACGTTTTGAGTGTGATAATAACCCCTGGCAAAGTCGGAAACGTGCTTTGCACCACGTTTCCCACTTGTTCTATTTTATAGGTTACTCAAGCCAACCAAAAGCAGGATTAACTTAGAATCTCGTCAAACAACACCCTTTCTGTGGCCTTGCTTTGATGTGTTTGTTCATCTGACTCACTCTCTCTTGAACTTTCTGTTAAATTCTCATGGCCATTGAGACCAAAAGAATTGTAAGCATTTTAGTGTGTGTCCCCCCATCGTGATGACCTTGAATGAATCAGTTTGTTATACATTACCTGGGGTGGTTGGGGTGGGCGACCTGTCGGGCTCAGCCTCATATATCATCTGGAAGGAGGAGAGGAGAGGACATGTGTTGAGGACAGAGATAACCATACAAATAGACAGGTATTGCCTACCATGATGACAGTGTTCAAATGGACACTTATAGTAAATAATATTTTAACCACTTGAACCCTATATGGTTGACCGGAGTCCCTCAGGGCTTATATACTGTGTCTTTCCTGCTTTCACTCTCTGTGGTTCTCAAAGTGTGTGTGTATGTGTGTGTGTGTGTGTGTGTGTGTGTGTGTGTGTGTGTGTGTGTGTGTGTGTGTGTGTGTGTGTGTGTGACCTGTGTGTCAGATGGGGGGGTCCGTGGCCAAATATATATCAATTTGGGGGTCCTTGGCACCAAAAAGTTTGAGAACTACTGCTCTACATTAACAATTTTAGCAAAAAATAGCCAATCCACAAGCTCTCAACGCGTCACGTTGAGAGCTTGTAGATCTGCTATTTTCTGCAAAAAAAACATTAACCATCTGGGGTGGTTAATGTTTATAAAAGCATGATCAGTCATCATTATTTCATTTCAGTCATGTCGACATCACAACTGCTGTAGGTCTCAAAATACCTTGCAGAAAGGAAGTAGCTTATATTGACCCAGCTAAGGAAACTAGGCTATTTTAAATACAGGACATGATGCACGACAGCGGGAAAGAGTCAGTGTGAATCAAAATGACTAAATGTTACACTCACACCTGCTGGACAATGATGGCACTACAGCACTAATTTGGCAGCAGTGCTCGATAAAACGCTGGATTTCGACCCAATTTTATACAAAAAGAACTGATCTACAACAAGCTGACCTGCAGATCAGGGTCTTTTTGGCGAGCGACACCGTCGTACTGTGGAATATAGAGTGTACACGAGCCGAGGCTCTAGTAAAGGTTTGGTTTTGCAGTCTTGAACACAGCTCTGTTCCTCAACAGCAGCAGACGTACACGTCATGACGAAGTTGCAAACAAAGTTCACACTGTGTGTTTGTAGCAGCAGTAGTGTTGACAAACCAGAAACCAGCGACAATATGGAGGAGAAAGAGACAAACACGGAAAGAAACTCCACTCCAGGTATTGGCGGTTTTGGCGGTTTTAGATGACTGGCTTGTAACTGCTGAGTTATAACTGTCTGCCAGGCAGCTGTTCTGCTACTGGATCTATCCAGTATAGCAGTATTAACCAGTGGTGTAAAGTAACTAAGTACATGTACTTTGCATCGATTTTTATGCATTTTATACATTTAAAAAAATTGTGAAATGGGACATTCTGTATAATTAGTACTAAACATTTTTGTTTATGTAATGCTGTAGTAGAAAGTTCTTAGAAGTTATTCAAGATTCGTATTTGTTACAGTACATCTCATCAGTAGTACCAGTACACAAGAGTAAGATTCTTTGGATTTGGCTCCTCAACACTGTAGCATCAACAACAACAACAACAACAACAACAATAACAACAACACAAATAATTAAGAATTACAACAAGTAGTATAGGCTATGGTAAGAAAATCTAAGCTAATAGCCCTACATTAATAATCATATCACGTTTTGAGGTGCATTGATGGTTGGTGCTGCGTGTATGGGTCCTACTTCCAGGACATACATACAGACATATTATAACATACAGTATGTATTATTATACAGTATATTATTCTGTGGCATCTTTTAAATCACTTCTGAAAACACATCTGTTCAGGAAAGCCTTCCCCTAGATCACCTCATTTGCCATAATTGTATTGCGTATGTCTGTATCTGTTTGTTTGTTTGTTTGTTTGTTGATGTGGGCAATGAGACCAAAGTTCTTTTGGTCTCCTTTTAGTTTGCTTAATGTGTTTTTTATTGCTTGTCAGAATTAGCTTACTTGTTAATATTATTAACTCTATTATTCCCTTATGCTTTTTATTGTAAACGTTTGTTTTATTTTACTGTACTTATATATTTAATGCTCCAACTGCTGTTCAGCACTTTGTAACTCATGTTTTGAAAAGTGCTATATAAATAAAGTTGTTATTATTATTATTATTATTATTACAATTATGTATATGCACTGACTGTATTATTTACAGCAACTGACCCCTGTAGTCACACATTTTGGCATAGCATCTGTACAGTACATGCTGCAGCCTGCGGTGCTCTACTGTACTGTACATTCTGTTCAACACATCCGGACTGAACTGTATGAGCTGTATTAAACGAGTTTGGGGCAGCCGGAGCTGAATGAGTAAAGCTGTCTGCTAATCAGAGGGTCGCTGGTTTGGTTTGCCTAATTGTGTAATTGTGTCATAGGCGCCAGTCTACTGTTTGTGCCCCCAGGGTATTTAAATAATGTCACTTCCCCAAATCCCCACAGCTCCTAACAGTTTAGGGTAGTTAAATGCAGAGGACACATTTCATGTTATGTGCAAAATGTACAGTGACAAATAGCCCCCAAAACCCATAAAGTGCTTTTATTTTTTGCCCCACATGTTATCAATGGCTATAAATATGAAAACTGTCTCATGAAGTGTAGCTTTTTCAGGGCGTTGTTCACATATTACTTATATATCAAATTGTTAACGGAGGATGAGAAGGGGCAGTCTAGTGGTGACACAAATTCTGCTTCCATTCAAACCTGGTTCAAACCTACAGTATGTGCTTTGTCTCATCAGACCCCGGAGGGTCGGGATTGCAGCCCAGCCAGAAGGCGATCATTGGAAGACAGCTGACAGAATCAGGGCGTTTTGCTTATGCTGCAATGTGTGCCGTTTCCTTGGGTCAGCTGTTTGGTGGGCCTGAAAACAGGTAACTTATCAGGAGTGCCGCCCAGTGATGGAAGAAGAACTCACATGTTTTACTTTAGTAAAAGTATCAATACTGCAATGTAGATACGCTCTGTTACAAATAGAAGTCCCATATTCAAAATGTACTTGAGTAAAAGTACAAAAGTTTCGGCATCAAAATATACTTAAAGTACCAGAATTAAAAGTACTCATTGTGCAGAATGTCCTATTTTATGAGTTCCAAATGTATACAAAATCTTTCGAAAATAACTGATCTACAAGCTCACAATGTGTCGCATCGCGAGCTTGTAGATCTGCTATTTTCAAATGGCCGAATATAAAAAGGGCTGAAGTGGTTAGTGTGTTTTGTAATAATAATCCAAATCTACAAAGTACAGTAGCTAGTAACTAAAGTTTTCATATAATTGTAGTTGAGTAAAAGTACAATATTTTCCTCTGAGATGTAGTGGTAGTAGAAGTAAAAGTATTGAAAATTGTATATACTGAAGAAAGTAAAATACCTCAAAATACAGTACTTGAGTACATGTACTTAGTTACTTTACACCACGTGTGCCGCCCTACCGACTGTAGTTATACAGCAGGTAATGGATGCATGAAGACTAAATATGTAGTATTTTGATGTAACAAAAAAAAGTGTATTGTGCTGTGGTTTGTCCAGAGCATTTCGTGAACAGTACCTGGAGGGCTTGGTGAACTGGCTGGGCCTGGATGAGTCCGTCATGCCTGTCATGGGGGCCTTTCTGTCGGGCCTGGGCTGTGAGGGTTCTGATACCTTCTACTCCATCCTCCAGGCTGAGCCGCTGCTGGCTGCTGGGGCCACGCCAGTCGCACAGGTAGTTCACACTAGCACTGGGCGATATGACTTGTAATTTTTTCTTAACCCATTAAGACCAGAGGCCGATTCTACAAATGTCTTCTAAATCCTTAACAGTTTTCTGAAAAATGTATGTTGCTATGCCAGTGGTGCTCAAACCTTTTCATGTCAAGGACCCCTAAAATTATATGTATTTGGCCGTGGACCACCATCACAAAATATTTGTATACCAAGGACGCCCAGAAGGAAAGATTTGAGTTTAAAAAATGTTCGCTTTAAAAATATATATGTACATTCAAAGATTTGCAAAAATGTTCAAAATCTTTCAAAATAGCAGATCTACAAGCCCACAGCGCGGCACGAAGTGACGCGCTGTGAGCTTGTATATCTGCTATTAAAAATGACACAGATGCTTTCCCGGGTTAAATGGGTTAACTACCATCTAACCCTTAATTACAAAATTAAACTGGCTAACAAGCTGTGGAATGACCCCCATCCATCAGTCAGCACTACAGATTCATTCCCCATCTCCCCAATCTTCCAGCACAGTCTGAAAAGCCACCTCTTCCAAGTCAAACTCCACCTCATCTCCTAGCACTTATTATATTATCCTTGTGTCCCCCAATATCTGCTTGTTGGCTATTTAGAGATATGCTAGTAGTATAATTTAGAGATTATTATCAGACTCTCAGCACCAGGAAGTTTAATTTACCACCCTAGAGGTGCCGACTTAACTCAAGGGAGTTGGCAAGCGTCAAGTCTGTTGCATTTCAAGTCGTACTGTGTTAGACATTTGCATTCACACATACAGCCCTACAGGATAATGCCTAGATACATATATATACATACATATACATATACTGTATTGTTGCTGTCGGGCAAAAACCTTGTATCTTTCATCACATATATTTCTGACATAAATACCAAAATTGTAAATGACTCAGGTTATACAGTCCAATTTGCCTTGCCTGTAAGAAAACAAAAGAATGCAGATTTTTGTATTGTATATTAAAAAAATGCAAAATGCGCTTCAATTACTTTTATTTTCTGTTACAGGACCTGGTGTCTTTTTCTGTCAAAGACGGTAAGAATCACGTGTTATGAATGCATATTTTTGTCTTTGATGTAAAACCATTGTAATTGTACTATGACCAATAAATCATTGTGGTGCTGTGATGTGTGCTCAGGTCAGTACGATGCCAGAGCCAGGGTTCTCATCCGACACGTCAGCTGTCTGCTACGAGTGTCTCCCCAGCAACTGGAGGACTTTGAGGAGACCCTGGGCGAGAGACTCAGGGAGGCAGTGGAGGAGAGCGAGTAAGTAATGGATGAATGCATGGATGCATGGATGGATGGGGCCTTTATAGTTGAGGAATGTGGGTGGCAAACAAGTGTTAAGAAAGTGAGGAACTGACCATGATACTGACCATGATACTGACATGATACTGACATAATACTGACCATGATGCTGACAGGATACTGACCATGATGCTGACATAATACTGACCATGATACTGACATGATACTGACATAATACTGACCATGATGCTGACAGGATACTGACCATGATGCTGACATAATACTGACCATGATGCTGACATGATACTGACCATGATACTGACATGATACTGACCATGATGCTGACATGATACTGACCATGATGCTGACATGATACTGACCATGATGCTGACATAATACTGACATGATACTGACCATGATGCTGACATGATACTGACCATGATGCTGACATGATACTGACCATGATACTGACCATGATGCTGGCATGATACTGACCATGATGCTGACATGATACTGACCATGATACTGACCATGATGCTGACATGATACTGACCATGATACTGAGGAAGGCTTTGGCATTGAGTGTTTCTGCACATGAAAGATAGTGATGTTCTTTGCATTGATCATTTAATATTATGTCTCTTCATGTTAAACTGCTCACATTCTGGACCGACTTCTACAGTAAGTTTGTCTGTTGATGTTGAGATGCTTTTGCATGTTGCCGGATTTTGTCACAGAACACAGTGTCACAGCAGCTCTGTCACAGCCTGAATGACACCCAAATTTCACACCGAGCCACTAGTTTGCATCACTTTGTTCTGACTTGTGCTGTGAAGCCTTATTTATGTGAGTTTATCATCCTACTATCCTCTAAACGTTTGCCAGTGCTTTTTTGTTCAGCCTGATGTTTGACTAAAACAAAAAGGTAAAGCTCAAACTCTTAAAAGTGTCTAAACTCTTTAACATGTCTTATGCTTGCATCCAAAACACTCATCTATTACTTGAAGCAATCCATTTGACCAGTGCATTCCCATGTTTTGTTTTGCTCTGCGTCGGTTAGAGAGGACTCATCTCGGAGGCTGAAGAGGGAGAGAGGACGAAGGTTACGACGCTACCTCCTCATCGGCCTCGCCACCGTGGGGGGCGGTACTGTAATCGGTAAGTGTTTGTTAGGCCGGCATGTAAGTGGGTAGTCAAAGGATACAGGATAGGTGGGCACTAGAGACATCTGGGCACCTCAATGATTGGCTATAAAAAAGAATATTTGAAAAATTTAAGTAAGTATACATGATGTGAACATGCACAGTAGGCCACATCATTATCAGACTTAATTGTATCCTTCAACTTCTTGTTTATGCCCCAAAATGACTGGATGTACAGATTTGTAGCAATTGTAGACATATTAGACCTTCATTGCAGAATATGTAAGCATATTCTAATCATGTATACTTTACTTAACTTATTTTTTTACATTTTGGACAAAATGTCCCTAGTGCCCACCTATCCTGTTACCCTTAAAAGTAACGACAAGACATTTGTTGAAATTGGGAACGATTACACAAATGAGGCAGTTACCACTATTGGTTGACAAGAGGTATTGCATGAAGCTCAAAGCGTCATATATATTTCTGCTTAAACAGGCTTTCCATCTTAGCTCGTTAGTCGAAATTTCAGCACTCAAATTGCGGAATATCACGAAAGACAATTTACAAAAAACTGGACTTAAGCTTTTCAGCAATACCCAACTGGTTTCATTACAGCAGGTCATAGACTCTTAACAAATCAGTTCATACGGTATGAATTTAATTGTTAATTGCGACATGATACCTACCGCCGGCCTTTACTAATGCAAACTCATATTGCACTGATTCATTAAAAATGTTCATCAATCAAAAAGATCAATTTGTGTGCATAATTGTGATTCCCTGTGCCCGTGTCAGGAGTGACAGGTGGACTGGCAGCACCTCTGGTGGCAGCAGGGGCCGGTGCGGTGCTAGGGGCAGGAGGGGCTGCCGCTTTGGGCTCTGCCACTGGCATCGCCATCATGGCTTCCATGTTTGGAGCTGCAGGAGCCGGATTGACTGGTAGGATTATACATGTCTAGGATGGGTTGTTCATATGAAAAGAAAGCATGAGCACTGTCTATAGATCTTACCTTCTTATCTGTCAGATCTTTCTCTCCCCAGGCTATAAGATGAATAAGTGTGTGGGAGCGATAGAGGAATTTGAGTTCCTGCCCCTGAGTTCTGGGAAGCACCTTCACCTCACCATAGCAGTGACTGGCTGGCTCTGCAGCGGCAAATACAGTAAGCGCCGGCTTACGACGATCACACATAATGGCATTATGGATTATACTGCATTTCATATCGTTGCTGTCGGGGGTAAACCTTGTATTGTACCAATGTAGTTGTTATTCAGTCAGCTAAGCTCTAGTGTTTTTGTTTTCAAAGATTGCAAAAATAGCAGGTCTACATGCTCACAACGCGTCGCACAGCAATGCGCTGTGAGCTTGTAGATTAGGTATTTTTGCTACTTTTGCCACGACATATTTTGCAAAAGTAGCTTCATCATCATACTTCATATGATGAAGTATAAAATAGGGCATTAATTTATGAAAAAAATAAGATTCAATATAGATACAAGGTTTCTGCCCGACAGCAATAATATATAACTTTTGCACAAGTGAATAATATGTTGCATACACAAAAGTTTATCTTTAGACATCAGCAACGTTTGTCCACACACTTCACTAATTCCAGAAAAGAGGTTCACGCTGCTTTTCTGCAAACAAACCACTTATATATAATGGCTATGTAGCAGCCAGTTTACCTCAGCAATATATAAAACTGCTCTCAAGCACAGTGCACAGTGTCCTCTTCAAACACAATCGCTACAAAACACTTCAGGTAGGAGTGGTACTCACTTTCTCTGAGCTGCCTGCCTGTCTCTCTCTCTCTCTCTTTCTTTCCCTCTCGCTCTCTGACTATTGCTACAATGTCTGAGGAACCAGAACAAAATAATTTTACTCTTATGTACTCGTAGGCAAGATGTAACAATAAACAACTTGAATCTCGAATCCCCTCACCCACCTGTCTCTCGCCAAACCCGCCGCCAAACCCCTTCTAGACTCGTTCCAGGCCCCGTGGTGCAGCCTGGATAGTGGTGAGCAGTACTGCCTGGTGTGGGAGTCCCGCTTCCTCAGAGACCTGGGATCCGTCATGACCTCCGTGCTGGACGGCTTCGTCAGCATGATGGCCCAGGAAGCCCTGAAATACACCATCCTATCAGGTAGGACTGGCCTATTAACAGAAACCAATCAACCACATTAGCCCTCTGGCATTCCTATTTTATAGGTCTTAAGTCTTAAAGGTAAGGTAAGTGATATTTTTAGGTATTTGTTTGTTTTGTTAAAAAGGTTAAAGTACTATATTCTGATAGTAATCATTGCTACAGAGCGTTTGTTCGGTCACAGGGGTCTCTCCAGCTCTTTAGTAAACAGAATATAGTAAATTTTCAGGTAGGTGACAAAATGTAAGCCAATCAGGAGAGAGCACTGAAAATGCATTTTATGTTTAATAAAGAGCTGTAGAGACATTGGAGACTCATTTTACTGAACAAACACTCTATAGCAATAAGTACTATCAGAATATAGAGCTATTTAACACTTATTTTAACCAAAGTAAATCACTTACCCTACCTTTAAGTAGTTTTAAGCACTCAGCAGGAGGGAAATCTCACCTTTTATACATGTTTATGTGATAATATGAATATGCGTGTACGGCGCTGGATACGATAATGGGGCATTGGATTTGAAAAGCCATTCCTTGTGCAAACGCAAGCAGTTTCATAGGTTGTCACTATTGAGTGTAGGATAGTTATAGTCTGTCAATCAATCCCAGCTATCTTATCTAGCCATTGTCCCTCTCTGTCTTAACAATCTGTGTCTGAATCATTGTCTGTCCTTGTTCCCCGGTAAGGCATCGTTACGGCTTTGACATGGCCGGCGTCATTGCTGGCAGCAGCCAGTGTCATCGACAACCCCTGGTCTGTTTGTCTCAGCCGCTCTGCAGAGGTGGGCAAACACCTGGCCCACGTTCTCAGAAGCCGGCATCAGGTAACACCACTGTTAAGTTGTTATACCACTAACATTGCGCACTTGGTTTCCCATGTCCCAAACTAGTGAAAAAAGCAGATCTACAAGCTCACAATGCGCCACTTTGCACCGCATTGCAAGCTTGTGGATCTGCTATTTTCACTAGTGCGTCTTAAAGGTTTCTTACATTTATTTATGGAATATGGAACTCATTCGATTTTTTTATTTTGTTTATGAAATAGTTTTTATATATATATATATATATATATATATTATAAAAATGTTTTGGTAGGAAACGAAAAAAAGCCCATAAGACCCATAAGTATTGGTCCGCGACCCACATATGTGTCCCCACATATGGATCTACAGTATTATAATCTCACATCAGAACAGTGGGATTGAGGTTATGAACTGGCAAAGTCTCCCTTTAATATCGGTCTGTAGTTCTTGGTCTGTGGTCCATGGGGGAAACGGGGGAAAACTAAACGTCCAACACCGATGACCTCACTCTTTGGACTCGGATGACACGAGTCTTTCAATTTCCAGCGTAGGATCATGAAACGAGTTGAAAGTGTGGCTGGTGAAATGACGCCACTTGGCTTTGAGAGGAGTGGTTTTCGGGACCGCATGTGGAGCGAATAGCAGGAGGGCAAAATGTAGGCTGTTGATCAAAGCGCTACATCTGTTTGATTGCCTCCATCTCTGTGCACTTCAAGGGGAAGCGTCCAGTCAGTCTCATAGGCTTCAGCCTGGGAGCCAGGGTCATCTACTTCTGCTTGCAGGAGCTTGCCAATGAGAAAGGTTTGTCCACTAGTCCACTTCACAGTAAAACCATGAGTGTTCATTTAACCACTTAAACCCTCTATAAAACGGACCTGAGTTACAACTACATGGTCCCTCAAGGGTCACAGGGTCTCTATTGGTTTCTCTATTTACATTTTTTTAAGTACAATTTTTGTGTAATTTTCACAAAACAATATAGAAATCCCTCAATGGAAATGTGCTTTTAAACTGGAACATGTTTAATAACACCTGTGCTTACACCGTGCACCTTTTGCACAGTGCGATAATAATTCCCCTTGAGATCTGAGGTGCTCAGGTTGCAAAGGATGCTTAGAAATGATTGCTTTGAGATTAATTAACTCCCTGTTCCCATGTCATGATTATCTTATCAGCCCAAGCCACTGAACTACCCCTGTGGTTTTCTACTAAATCCTAGGTAGAGTATATTGTTGCGACTATTCCAGCCATAAACATAACAAGCGTAATATATTGAGCGTTTAAGGGCTGAGGATTTGTTTATTTCATGTGTATGTTTTGTACAGACATATTTGTAATGTGGATGGCATGTGGTTTGGTTTCTTAGGCAGTGAAGGTGTAGTGGAGGATGTGGTTCTGTTGGGGGCTCCTGTCGAAGGCTCCGAGAAGGCCTGGAAGAAAATAACCAAAGTAGTGGCGGGCAAGATCGTAAACGGCTACTGCAGGTAAAAATGTCAGGGATCTCCCCTTTTTAGCATGTAAGGAAATGTAATAATTTCATATTAAGTAACCATACCACCATAATAAGCATCGTCTTTTAAAGCTCGTCATTAGACATTTTCTTTCTTTCTTTTTTTGATAATGCTGATTAATTTTATTCTCCTGTGAAACTTCATTTTAAGCCTCTTCAATATTAAGAGATTATGTTATTGCATGTTGTTATTAATTGTATTAATTGTGTTAAGCATTTTGTAACATGAATATAGTATACAAATGAATAAAAAAAAATTTAACGACTGTATAATGGACATGGAATATCTAACTAGAGCTGGACAACATGACTTAAAGTGTTATGAGAATTATGTTCCATTTTGTCATGTCAACACGGTAGTTACAATGCATGTCTTTATTTACTGAAATCAGACTTCTGAATAACACAGGTTAAAGGTGGAGCAACTGAAAGGTGGAGATGAGATAGATTTTGGTTAATTATTAATTACACTGTTTAACCACTTTAAACCTGGTGTGGTGTCCCTAGTTTGGGTATGTCACATGAAACCTTAAAAAAAAAAAAAAAAAAAAAATATATATATATATATATATATATATATATATATATATATATATATATATATATATATATATATATATATATATATATATATATATATATATATATATATATATATATATATGTATAGAAAAGAAGATGCATGAAACCTTTCTAAAACAATTTTTTTTTTAAATCCACATTTGCTAATCTTTAAAAAAAAAAAAGAGCTCAACGTGTCACATCATGACGCGTTGTGAGCTTGTAGATCAGTTATGTTACCTATTCGTCATATGTTGAAGTATATAGGGCATAAGTGGTTGAAGATGAAATTGCAATATAGAATTTTTCATATTGGGGAATTTGTTATATTCCCCAGCCCTAGGATGCACAGGATGTGGTCACCTCCAAAGCCCAGTCCCACATATTTAAAGATTGTGTGTGATGCGTACATGGATGTAATGTTTCCTAATCTCTCATCATCTATCAGGGGAGACTGGCTCCTGGGGTTCTTGTACCGAAGCTCAGCTGCACAGCTCTCTGTCGCCGGGCTACAGCCAGTCAACGTAGACGACCGACGCATCGTCAATGTGGATCTCTCCTCCGTGGTGAGTCACCACTCGTTACAGACCCTTTTGAGAACGAGTGCCCTGGAAATTGGGAGCTTGCTTTTAATTAAGAATTGGTTTAATGTGAATAGAAAACGAATCAACATGATGACTAACATGAGGTTACTACTTAATACAAAAACGCCACTGGCTGCTACACTATTGCGTCAAGCAGACATAATTCAGACTATTGCGTTGGGGACTTTTGTTTGTTAGCAGGCTGGCATCTGCATAATAATTAGGGGTCAGTGACTAATTGGTGGGTGCAGAGAGCCAGTTTGCATGTTCCTGTGTGACAACATAACTGTACCCAATGCATTCTTTTAAAACATGCTCAAGCTTCATTCTTCAGTACTACGTACGATAGATTTGAAAATACATTTTAGACCCTGAAAATATATTTTCAGAATGTTTTTCAAAGCCATAATGTATTCTTTAAAATATTTATTTTTGGCCTCTTGTTATAGATTTTGAAATATACTGTATGACTTATTTTTTGCATGTGGTTTTGTACTCTATCCTCTGTTAAAAGCAGGAACTGTACATTTGTCTCAAGAGTCCACTGTGGTGATATTAAGCACTTATACTGAAATAGTTATCTCTACACACTCACAATGGGTCACGAAGCAATACGTGCAGGCTTGTAGATCCGCAGTTTTTGCCTTTAACATTTTTTTTAGAATGTTGTTAAAAGAAATTCACCGATAATGACAATCACCAGGTTCACCAGATTAAAAGTGGTTAAAGGTTTAATGACATTCACTTTTACACCACATTCAAAGTCTTTGTCCTGGTCCTTCAAAAGTGTACAAAAAGTTTTAAGTGAAAATTCCATTCCAGTGATCAATGGCAGGTGTTTTTCTCTCACATTTCTGAAGCCTTTTCAACTGCAATGAAAAAAGAAATCTTTGCCTGCGGGTGTCGCTGGTGAGGGATTTTGCCTGTCAATCATCGCCTCTGCTCCGCCCCCCCCAAAGGAAAGGATAGGGGAGGGGAGGGGCGAGGAGGAGAGTGGGCGGGATTAATCGACTGTGACCTCACTGTCGAAGGGCCAAGCTCAGATTACTTTTCAGCCTAATTATTCAGAAAACCCCAGACCACAGAAAATCCACTGAATGTTCTAAGTTCAGGTTTTTTGGGTGTAATTGAGGTCATAAAACCCCAAATAAAACATTGAAAATAAAAAAAGTGAAAATGAATGTCATGATACCTTTAAGCTCATTCAAATCACTCAGATGAAGATGAAAAATGTACATCATCATCTGCAAATGAATGTCTGATTGCCATGGGTATTGGGGGAGGGGTGCACTATACATATATGGGGAACAACATTTTGAAACGGATAAACTGTGATATCAAAAAGTTAAGCCATGCAGAATCATATAGAAAGTAGAAATTGTTAAAAAAAAGAATTGAATAGAAACATTCACATTTGTTACATAAAAAATCCCCTCCTTTTCAAGAAGACTCAAGAAGTTTGTCTGTGTGCTTCCCAGGTGAAGGGACACTTGGACTACATGCGTCAGATGGACACCATCTTGGTGGCGGTGGGCGTGCCCACCAGAGAAGTACCGGGAGCTTCGGCCTCCGGTCGGCTTCCTCAGACAGTAACGATAACAGGAGGGAAAGGGGACATCATCGCTGACGAGTGCCTCGAGGAGCAAGTCGCCAAGAGGCAAACCGTTGAATGTAGCTCAGCAGGAATCGGCGAGACTGGCACCAAAGACGACAGAGAACAGGGAGAGGTGCTGGAGGCAGAGGATGTGGACGACGCATGGGATATCCCTGATATTTCTGATCTGCTGGACTCCCTGAATGATGCAGACGGTGCAGCTGAAAAGGGAGCTGGGAGTCATTTGCCACATCCTGCAGAGGACAGTGACTCTAATGTCACACACGCAGGTTTCAACAGCGTCTGTGACGGTGCTGAAGAGGCCAGCTCAGACAACGACCACGTGTCCTGGAGCTGGGAGGATACACCCTGGACCAGTGAACGCACACACCAAAGCAAACATGACCACACGTAGTAGGAACAGCCAGGGTTCGATTTGCTTTAGGTTGTGGTGGGTCCACGCCTCTGATTTTGATATCCCCCCACTACTGGCCATTAACCCATTAAGACCTGGAACGCATCTGTGTCACTTTTTCATTTGAGCTAAAAAGGCTTATTTTACACTTTGGCTATTCAAAAATAGCAGATCTACAAGCTCATAGCGCGGCACCGAGTGCCGCGCTACGAGCTTGTAGATCTGCTAGAAAAATCGAGAAAATTTATACAAATTAATATATTTATATTCTTTTAAAGCGAACATTTTTAACTGAAATCTTTGCTTCTGGGGGTCCCTGGAACAGCATGTTTTGAGAGGGGGGTCTGCGGCCAAAAGCGTATAATTTTGGGGGTCCTTGACATGAAAAAGACATTTTGTAGAATCGGCTTCAGGTCTTAATGGGTTCATTTCTTTCGCCAGCGGGGATATTTTCTATCCCTGCTTCTGGTCAGACTGAATACGTGCATTTCCTTTTGGGAAATTGTTTTAATGTGACTGTTGTGAGCTTGTAGAGCAGCTATTTAAGCCATTAAGAACCCTGGAAACTGCAACCCCCTTGTAAACTCAACTCCTGTGAACAATTGTGCATTCCGTTCTCAGCTCAGTGATAATTTATTAATGAGAAATCCAAATACAACTTGAACTGGACAAATGTGATTCAATAACTCATGTAATTTTAACCCTGAATTTCTTTTAAATTGAATGTATAGCTGTAATTGTTATTAATAGCTTGACTGTGAAAATAATAGTGTTAATGTTTTGTCAGTATTGTCTTTTAGACTGGATTGAAGCTAGTTTCTGAGAAAATAGCCTACTAAATATTTCATAAACCTGCATATCATCTGTCACATGGCCTGAAAATATTATGAAAAGGCAGAGAATACAAGCTCTCAATCTTTCCTTGCCAGCTGGGGTTTGCCACTCCGCGCAGCATACTGATTGGTTCTCACCAAAAGTCATTTGCAAAGTCCTTCAATTGCTATGCCTTTGTAGGCCAAAAAATAAAGTTATTGCTGAATCGCTGCCACATTGCCTTGTTTTCAGTTTTTTGACACTATGTTTGACACCAAATTTACAGGGCTGACCCAACCCACTAACAAAGTAAACATTTTGTTTAGGGCCTGGTTCAGGACCAGCCTAATTTATATTATTTATTTGTTTCTACCAATTGTGTAATCTAAAATAGTACACACAACCATAACAATGAAATGCATAAAGGCCCCAACCATTTCTGCCAAATACATTTTCCGTCATTTTGCGTTTTCTTCAAAACTCTGTTTTTGCTACAACTCCTACAACTTTTGCCCAAAACTCACACAAATCGGTACACATTATCTCTGAGGTCATGTGATGAAGATGTATTACATTTTTCAGACGGCATTCCAAGTGGCTATGACTGCCTTCCAAAGTTTGCGGGCCCTGGGTAGGCCTGGCGGAGATCTGTGCTCCGAAGAGCAACTTTTTCAAGTTTGATATTGTGATACATATTAAAATGTTATATTGTGTTTTGTGTACTACTTTTTCTTAAATCTTCCTTCTTCAAACATCCACATTGAGTTCCCATGATCTGTAGAGATGTGTACAGTTGAGTATACACTATACAGTAACTATGTATCTCTCTTTCGGTGTTTGACCCAGCTGTCAGTCCAGCGTGTCTACCTGGTTGGGCAGGAGCAAAGGCATCTCTATCCCGGCGTGTTCAGCATCCAGCAGGTTCACAGCATCCGTGGCCGTTGCGGGGGGGTGGGGAGGATCGGAGGCCGAAGGAGACGCTAGATCGCTGGCAATGTTGGGGTCGCCAGAGTTGCGGAGGGACAGGGAGACCGGCGAAGGTCTCCGGGGGGAGTGCGAAGAGCAGCAAGGCAGGAGCTTCCCCAGGGCCCGCTTGAAGTCCCGCATGAACAGTGGGTAGATGATGGGGTTCATGGTGCTGTTGCAATAGCCCAGCCAGGTGATGGCGTCGAAGAGCGCAGGGGGGATGCACTCACACACCGCCTGAGAGAAAAAGAACCCAAGGACACAGACAGTGGCAGCCGTTAAAGTGAGAGCTGTGTGGTAGAACTTTATGCTGTATAGCTTAGCTACAGTGTCTGAATAACACAGGGTTAAAGAGAAATCTGACCATTTTGAATTCTTTATTTATTTATTCAGCTCTATGATATGAACACTAGAACCTTGCCCTCACATGTGACACTGATCATGTACAGTAGCAAGCTGTTCATCACATGCCACCACTTGCTGACAAGGACTGATCTTAAAGATGACGCATTAGATCTAATGCTTTTATACAAGTTAAACACAACACATTGCCCTTTTGGGTATAAATTGTAATATAAATTGTAGGTATAGCCTTATTGAAAGTGGAGCCAGCTGTTGGAGTGGAGGCTCCAGTACCATCTAGATGAGAGAAGGTGAGGTAGGAGACGAGAGAAGGGGGAAGTGCGGAATGCGGATGGGAGAAGGGGGAGGCCAGGAGGTGGGGATGCGGATGGGGCAGGAGGCAGAGCTACGTTCAACACATCACATTGAGTGTGTGTGACAACGATGAAGGAGGGCACAGACTGTGCATTCTGAGCAGACACAGTTGGAACATCAAAGCTGAAAGGCAGGATAAGTGTAATTACCAATTGAGATGGAGCTGTTTTTCTGTCATCCATTTTACTCTACGCTACTATGATACAAATGTGTTGTTTAGTGTTTTTGGACTGCGGACCTCTTTATGTTTCTGTAGTAACAGGACTACGTATCCTATATACATTTCATGGTGGTGGCTATGGTACACCTACTTGCACATTTATTATACACATCAATATTTTAATATATTTTTCCAAAAATATGGGATTCCCAGATTAGAACAATTTCTTTCCCCCAGAGTTCTCCAGGTCAGGAAATTTCACAAACAGATCTCACAAGTTCTTAGATATTCATATTTTCTTTTCTCATTTAACCCTTACGATTTGATCTAATTTGAATTAGCCTTTAGATTTGGCATTTATTGATTGTACCTGGGATGTAACTGTCGGAATCTGTATTTTGTAGTGTGTTCTTGTGTTTCTGGTACCTTATTTTGTAGAAATGTGAAAAGTAAAGTGTTTCCTGTCTGCCCTTGTTGTTATTGCCAGTCTTGTCTCATCCACCCCGGGATAATGGTCCATCTTGTTCACCTGTGTCCTGTTAGCCCCAGCCTATCCTGTGTTTGATTGTCATTTGAGTTGCACCTGTTAGTCCCATATATAAACCTACCTGTTTCTTTTGATGCAAGTATTTGTCAGATCCTCTGAAATCACTGCCTGTGCCTGTTCTCATATCTTTTACGTCAGTAGTAGAAGTAAAGCTCTGCTGTCATTTCAAGGTCTTCCTGCGTTTGGGTTGAACTTTGAAATCCCCTGAGTCAGTAATACTCTGACGGGTGCACTACCTGTCGTGCTCTTATTCAATTTAAAGTTATGCACCAACACCATCCATAATGCCCACAACTAAACCCTCTGATTCTGATGTACTGGTTTTGTCCAAGCCTAAACCCATATACTTCATTGACTGGGGTCCCCCAGGGGTCTACTGTATACTTGGCCCCCCAAATTTTTCCCATAGTCTACACCAAATAGTTTTTTGCAGAAAATAGCCGACCTACAAAATCAACATGTTGTGAGCTTGTAGTTCTGCTTTTTTCTCTTCTGTTCTACACCATCTTGTGTTGCTTTTGAAGTTTTGGGAGGCTGCTCTGCATACTGGCTGAAAGAAATCATGGTCTAACATTTTGACTCTTAATTGAGCTTGTGAAGATCTGTTATACAATTATATCTGTAAAATACTTTTCATCAGAGCATGGCAGCCCTTCATTCTAAAAGGGATCCCACTGTAGTCTCAGCATAGAATGTCCACCAATCTTTTATACAATATCTGTTACTCCAAAACGAACCTACTTATCCTGCATCACAATTATTCAAATGTCCCCAATTTAATATTTTTCCGCTATAGCTGTATGGCCTGTGAGTTTTTGTATTACCTACCTTTATGTAATGCCTTTAATGTTGAACATTTTCCAGCTTGTGGAAGAGTAGAGGGAGAGTGGGACTGTGGAGGACTTGAAGGGGGTGGTGGGAGGGAAACAGTGGTTGGGGATTTGCTTTTTAGCTTATATGTTTTAATGTAACAATTTAAATTGTACGAATGATGTTATGCTTTCTATGTTCTACTTGACTGGTAATGAAAACAACCGATCTACAAGCTTGCGACACGTTGTGAGCTTGTAGATTGCCTATTTTCGTAAAAGAAAATGTAACATTTCATCTATAATGACATGTCCAAAATGGGACACCAGTTTGGTTGAAAATGCTTTTTTTTGGGTTGTGACATTAAGTTACATTATAATTCTACCCCGCCATAAGCTCAGTGTTGTGTTACATCCTGGGCCAGTGTCTGCTGTCTCTCTCTACTGACCTGAGCCATGTTGGTGATGAAGAAGGGCAACCAGGCACCGAAGAAGAGGCCCAGCAGAACTCCCAGTGTCAGACTGGCCTTAAGAGCTGTCCGGCCCTGCCTGCGAGCTAGACGACGCTCTGTGTTCATAGACAACTGTGGACAGTATAACACACCGGGTAACGTGATGGTTTTAGATACTGTATATTACACATGTTGAACATTTTTGACGGACTTGTCTCTTCATGTTTTGGTACAGGTCTGCTTTCAGAACTAAATGTGGAGAAGCAGTGTTTAGTTTTAGTTTAGTTTTTAGTTTGAATTGCCTTGTTGAAATTTGCTATACAAATAAACTTGTAAGCCAAACTGCTTGGATTGACTTTCCTACATACTGTAGAGGTTGTTATATCACTCCTGCCCCACTGTTTTTTAAATTTGTCCTGAAGTCCAAATATTGGACCCATTATTCCAAGTCCAAATACCAAATTCTTTCATAAAAAGATAGCAGTTTCTTTATGAGCTACCTACAGTACCTTATTACCTGGACCTAGATTAATAAACTAAAATGAAGGCTAATGGTCATAATTAGTTTTTTGATCCCCATCTGCAGACAGTAAGGCAGGTAATAACATTTTCCAGCTAGTATTATGAGTATTTGTTGAATTTTCCCGTCTGCATGTAGAATTAGTAAGTAGTAGCCTACAGTATAAACTGGATCCCATCCAGAGAGAACGAGGCGGTTAACCAGGTGCTCACCGGAGACGTAAAAGAGTTAAAATAGTTAAACATACTCCTGGATCAGATGGGATAAGACATCAGATAAAAAATGGGAGATCCGGGCACTCGGAGTTAAAAGAGGGAGCAGCCTTTATTGAACCAACATGTTTCGACCACAAGCGGTCTTCATCAGGGCTAAAACATCCCATCCAGCCTTGATTTTCAGTTATCCTTGCCTCCTATCCTATGCCTCTCCTCTCTTTTTGTATTCAGCATGCAAACCTCTGAAGTACTACTGTGTTAATGAGGAGATATAAAGTTAATGTGGCAGTGTGGCAAATGAAAGCACACGCACGCACGCACGCGTGCGTGTGCGCGCGTGTGTGTGTGTGTGTGTGTGTGTGTGTGTGTGTGCTTTCATTTGTGTGCACACACACACACACACACACACACACACACACACACACACACACACACACACACACACAGGAAGTGGAAATGCATTTCTACCACTCTATAGTTTTGGGGTTTTAACTACCCTACTATTCTACAGTGTAGAATCCATTTAGATGCTGCAGTCTTTGTGAATGAGATGTCAAGTACAGTGAGTGAACATGAACAATCAGCACTCCATTCAAAGTGAAATCTGGAGCGTTTATTTAATTCACAATGTCCAGCTCAGTCAGTAGAGCACTTGCCTTTGAACCAGAAAGATCTAGGTTTGACCCCCCAGGCACCACCAACTCAGTGTATGAGTAGCAAGGCTTATGTAACTTAAAGCTCTTTTAGACTGGATTGGTTTCCATACAGCTCAATTTCAGATAAGGTTCTCAGAACCTAATTTGGGCCCTGCTCAGGACGTAGTACTAAAAGAGTTGAAAAGGACCTTGAAATATGGTGAGTACCTACTGGAAGCTGATGCTAGGTGTGGTGCTCCACCTCGTAGCTCGGATGATACTGACACATTTCTAAGTTCTCAGAGTTAAATCAACACTGGAGTTTGCTGTGTAAACTTTGAGCAGCTCAAAATAGAGAAACCTCAGACATTTTATGTACAAATTCCACTCTCTCTCTCTTACCGGTACGTTACGGGATACAGAATTCTCTGGGTGACTGTAGTCATCTCCTTCCTGGTGAGCGTGCCCAGCGGCGGCCCCAGACGATGGGGGCCGGGAAGAGTGATGTGGGTAGGGAGGGTGGCTGAGTGCCGCCACCCGCCTCGCCTGTCGGTGGGCAACCAGCAGGATCCGACAGTAGGTGAAGCAGATGGCACTGGAGGGCAGGAAGAAGGTCAGGACGGACGCCACCAAGGCGAAGGGCAAGGTCACTCGCAGGCGGCACTGGAACGACTGGCCACCGGAGGGTGACATTTGGAAGTAGGAGGCGGGGTACAGAGCGTCCCAGTACGAGCTGACGTTGGCACTTCGGCTGCCATGCATCGGAGCATGACCGCTGCTGTGGCCTAAGCTGTGCCACTTCATCTTGATGGGCAGGAAGGAGGCCAGCGCTGCCAGGCCCCAGGAGGCTGCCACCAGGAGCAGGGCCCGTGGAGGGGTCATCCTCTGCTTGTAAAGCAGAGGTGAGTTAATGAGCAGATAGCGGTCCAGGCTGATCACACAGAGATTGAGGATGGAGGCGCTGCAGCACATCACGTCAAAACACAGCCAGACGGGGCAGAAGCCCGGCCACAGAACCCAGGATCCGCACAACACGTTGAGCATGGCCGGAGGCATGACCACCAGCGCCACCATCAGGTCAGAGAAGAACAGTGACACCAGGAAACAGTTGGAGGTGCAACGCAAGGATCGATGGGCGAACACCAAAGCAATGAGCAGTATGTTGCCACAAGTCGTCATTATGATAATGACGGTCAGCATGAACGCCAACAACCAGGGCCCACTGCCAGTAACACCCCAGGCGCCGTTGGTTGAAACGCTGCTGTTATGGCTCCATGGTAGGTTTATACCATCTACGCCCACCGCTGCTCCATCCAAGCCTGATGAGGGGAGGTCGCCCATGGTGTTGGTTGGAAGCGGTGGCTGTGCTCCTGGAGTTCCACCTCAGCCAGTCCTTTGCTCAAGAGCCGTCGTTTGAGTGTTAAAAGTCTGCTCCCAGTTGACACAATCAAAACGGACACTTCAAGGAGAATGTGGAGAGAAGCCACTGGAACGCTGCACTGAGAAGCCACTCATTGCTCTCTGTGGGAAGGTGAACCGGACCACTGCCCCCAGGTTACTAGCCATCCCTTTAGTGGTGCAAAACGCCCCTGGTGCCCTGTGGATATGTCCAGTACAACCACCACCACCACCTCAGCATCCCCCCATCGTACCAAACACGTCCCTGCCTCATCCACGGCTAACAGCCAGAGTGAGCCATTCGGTGGCAGGCGGTGGGTTTTTCTGAGCTGCTCGTCACACGGTGATGACAGTGACAGGGGGAGGGCCAGTGGAGACGTGGGTTCTTCTGACTGAGCTTGAGAGCACGCAGCCGGTGAAAAAGGAGGCAACTTAAAACGGGGAACAGTTTTCAGAATTATCCCTCACCTCACCTCACCTTTTGTTGCATTGCAGCCAGAAATGTATTTTTTTCACCCTACAAACCTTTTTTTTTAAATGTATTTTTACACTCAAAAGAGAACAAAGAGAACAAAAGAGAACAAATGCTGTTGTGCAGCCGTGTGTTAAGCACAGGCTTTGTTCACAATAAGTGCTCTCAAAGTATGACAGTCGGGGTAACAGCGTCTTTAACCACTTCCGACCGTTTCTCGAAAATAGCAGATCTACAAGCTCACGACGCGTCACACCATAACGCGCTGTGAGCTTGTAGATCGGCTATTTTCCCTGCGTAACACTGTCGTACAACAAAGTATAAATAAAATAGGGCTTAAGTGGTTATATCCCCGCTCCCTCTAATCCCTGTGTCGGCCACTCCAGCGCGCCTCCCAGCCAGAGCGCACGGCCTCTCAGGAGGAGTGTGTTGTTAATGCATGCCCATGCACACAGCCACCAAATGCTAATTCTGGACATGGTGGGTGTGTTGGTGGCCTCTTCTTCTGTCCTTTTTGGATTACGGTATTGTACGGCTGCTATATAGGGGGGCTAAATACAAGTTGTACATAATTACTTTGAAATGATACAATAATTTACAATTTACTTTCATGACTCCCGTGTACCTTCCAACTCAAGATCTCTTTTTGCCTCATCGGCTAAATGTGCATATGATTTGTGATTGGCGAGCACTAGAAAACCATAACATGCATTGTACTTTTACATGGTTCTTAGACTGTTCTCAAGCAAACAGAATTCCTTTTTTATTTAAGTTCTTTAATCATTTTTCATGAAATGTTTTTCCATAAATTAGCTTTTATGTTTTATGATGTATTTCTTAAGCTTAGAAGAAAAGAAAAAAATAGGAACCACTGAAGGCTTTTTCAAGGCATGGCCTTTCATTGAATATTTTGATAACCATACCTCTCCAGAATAGAATGCTCTGTGTGTTTCAGGAGTAGTGGGAATATTTCGTCACTTTCTGTGACGGCAGGGATGGTGACCAGACATGATGTGACCCATGATTTTGTATGCCTGCTTTGTGAATAAATGAACTGAGTGACTGCTTCTTTTGTCTTTGTTTGAAACTATTTTATTAATAAACACAAACTGACCTGTTTTACAGGCACATACAAAGCAAACTCAAGTCAATTTATGGTCAAATTAAGTGTGGAAACGAAATAGTGCAAATGGTGAACCCCCATCTCCCCACCCGCAAAAAAAAAAGGCAAAGAAAAGACAGTCCCTCGATGACATGCCAGCTATTGCTCCTGTAAATAATGAAAAGAAAAAAAGAATTAGCTAGAGCAACAATACATCACTTTCATAAAGATATGAAAGTTAATCGGAAATAATTTAATTTTGCCTTATTGTATGTGTAGGAAAAACTCACCTCCTTGGTTCTATGCACCAAATAGTGGGATCTCAAATCGTTCTGACAGTTGGAATATGCTATGCCAAGCCCAGTTCCTAAGCCAAATGAAATCGGCCATGTGTGTCCTGTGAACGATAGAAGCACTGCATTTTATCCCACGCTCATTAATACAAAGAAACACTTCATAAATCAAAAAACCTTGCACTGCTGCTATGTGAAGATCTTTTCACTCCCTCATTTTGATTCATTCAGCCCTGTGTTATCAGTCACTAAACTAACCAGGCAAAATGATCCATTAAACCCACTGAAAAGTCATTGTATACATTTAACAATGTGGCAAATTTAGCTTAGAGCTGCATTCTGTAACTTTTCTGTCCTAAGCTGGATTTGATTATTGGTTGATGACCTGAAGAAGATCCACATCGGATCAAAATGTTGTCTTCTTTTTCAACATTTAAGTTGACGATTAATTGTCATACAAATAATTGCGATTTCATTGTGTTTCTGTTGTTATGTTTGGGTTTTACGCTTCATAAACATAAAGGTACACAGGGCAGATACGACAAATAACTTACATAATTTAATAACTTGCGTTTTGATGACGCGTTTTGAGCTTGTAGATTGGCTAATTCTACTATCTTTGAAAATGTATGAAAAAAATATATATGAAAAATGTTCAACATGGTTGGAAATGATTATGACGATAATGCGAAAGATTATTGTGATTATCTCAAATAATTGGGATTAGGCGATTATGTAATAATTGTGACAGGCCTAGGTCTCCTGCATGACAGAACAAATTATACATTGCACGAATGAGCTTCAGGCAGTACTACTTCAACCAGTAGGTGTCCTACCGGATACCAAGGTCTGAATTTCTCAATGCAACCACTTGCAGATGTGCTACTTATGTTGTATTATACTGCATATATAATTACTAACATACTCTGTCATACAGATTGGTAACATTTTATTCATTCAAATGAGTTCCGGATTTCAGCTTTAATTCCTGTACAAAAACAAAGCACTATTCAGCAGGGCACCACCTGCAGTCACCTTGGGGCAAGACTCTCAAGCCAGGCAACAATTCCACAATCTCTGAATGCTACAAAGAGTCTGTAACTACGCCTCCTGAAAGCTGATAACAGAAAGTTGTCATCTGCTCGTCATTTCCGTTACAATATATTTTAACGTTTCATTTCTGCTAAGCAGCAAGCTATAGCGGCTTCGACTACTTTGATTTACATTAGACCAAACGGAAGTGGGGGGGAGGCGGGGAATCCGCTTTACTCCTGTCTCTTCTGTTGCAAACAGACTGTTTGGCGGAAGCATTTGAAAGTTGTGTGAGTCAACAGTGCGGTTCAAGAGACTACCTTGAGGCTAACATAATGTTTAACAAGGCATGCAACATGAAATCCTTTGGAACTACTCACGTTTGAAAAACACCACTGAAAACACAATCCCTAGCCCCAGGCCAGCACCTACAGAAGAAAGAATAGTATTTAGGGGTGTAACAGTTCAATTGAATCAATTATAAACAAAATAATCAATAATCTAATAAAATAATCGATTAATAATTGATCCCTCTTTTGAGCATGTCAAAAGGTTTAAGAAGAAATCTAAAATAGTAAGAATAGGCCATTTACAAGCTCGCAAAGCATTGCACCGCAACTTACTATATGCTTATCTGCTATTTCACTATTTTTGCACGACACTTACGCAACAAAGTATAAAATAAAGCTGTGGTTTATTGATTCATTGATATATTAAAAATATATTAAAAAAACACGCTCATCGATTATTTGATTAATCGAAAAAGTAATCGATAGAATAATCTCTATGAAAATAATCGATAGTTGCTGGTAACAAAACTCTCTTTACATTTCACTATAAAGCGAACTTGAACCAGATTGCAATATAATTTTAAAACTATGTTAAAGTACCAAAGACAATGGATGGATTGAAAACAGATCAAACCACATAGTGGCTATGAGGCTGCTTGAGAAGTCTGATTGCAATGCTTCTTCAGCACGTTTACAATTGGATTTGTTGACATTTTGACATCTTTATTGTTAATTTATCCATTTGTAACTCAGAGACTGTACAAATATAACCAAATGGACCAGTTACATTTGTAACTATTGATGGTCCATTGTGGAACCTTGGGCCGTCAACCTTTACTTTATAGAGTGCAGTCAGAAGACAGGCCTTGATAGCCACAGCGTTGATATACTGAATGTAATAGACTTAAGTGCAGAATATCTCCCTCTTATGTTAATGGTCAGTGCGTTTGGTGTACATTATGAGAACATGCCGGGTTTTGGGTGCAGAGTGGATGTCAAGTGATTTCATACATTGCTGACATTTGCTTTACAGTTTATTGCCAGTTGCGGTGGACTGACTGAAACCTACACTATCTTCAAAAGAATGCATACTTTACATCATCGATTTTGGTGCTAGATGTATCCAATTACCTTGCTCATCATTGACCTAACGTTTATTTCAATTACCATGTGACCACTGATTGACCAAGGTGTGATTAAGGTTGTGTATGCTGTCGTTAACCTTCCATGAGGTTAGGGGGTAGGCTCCCCAATCCCTTGTGGAAAACAGGCGGCAGCGGGGTCGCAAGGCTCCCAGAGCACGTTAAAGACTAACTATAGTGCTGGGGAGAGACTGAAGGGCCCCCGTGTTCTGTCAAGGATGAATCAACATCCTAGCTGTGGAACCGTCTAGTCGGTGTGCCGACTGCCGCTCTCTCCTAGGGTTGGCAGCACATGGTGCGTGGATGACAGTCCACACCTAACCGGACAGGAGCGCGTGACTCACCGGTTACAGGCAAGGCGGGTGAAAACGGTTAATATTCTGGTTCCCGTAGCCAAGCGGGGCCAGGACAAGACCGTCGGTTTCCTGCCTGGGGCGCCAACCACGCCTACGGGTAAGGGATCGCTATCGACTGGGTCACCCGCCGGTCGGATCGCAAAAAGCATTAATTCCATGGCGTGCTCCCCGACAGGAGGCGGGTGTGGTCGCTGCGTTCGGCTCAATGTACAGTCAGGCCATCACAAGCTGAAAGCGACCGCCGGAGTGCTACAGTTACTAAGCGAGTGATGCTCCTGTGATCGGTGGGCTTTGAAAAGAAGACGCCGGGAAGCAGGAGACTTGAACTCTCTATCCAGGGTGACCTGGGTGTAGACCTCAAGTGGAAAGGGGTCTAGCCTGGGACTGCGCCCCGGTGGGGAGGTTCGAAAGACTTAAGTGTTCTCTAAAACAGGTCGACTGCTTGCAGGAGAGACGTATACAATTTTGTGGTCGTTAACCTTCCATTTCTCTGAAACAGGTCATGGGTTGCAGAAGAGAATTGTACAATTTTGTACAGCCCGAGGATAATGTCAATTGACCTGTGCATAAAGCACAGGAAAGTTGTTTTGTTGTGTTTCCAATTACATTTTGTGTATGGTATGTGTTGTTGTGTATGTCAAAAAGGGTAAAGGAGGGTGGAACCCTGGCCTCTGCACATTCCTATGCTGTGTGCCCTGCCGGGTGTCAGGTCAAGGAGGGAAATAATATGATAGCATATGTATAGTATAATAGTGATTGATATTGAGTTACATAGTATAATGTTAAGTGACTAAAGTTACATGTCGAAGTGTTGTAATGTTGCCGTTCATTTTTGTTAAATGAATGTGCTTAGACTTATGGCAGAGTGACCATTACAGAGACACTTCAGTGATAAATACAGTCCAATGCATACAGAGATCAAAGACTCACCATCAAACCCCCACCCAATTTTTTTTAGATAAAGGAGGGACACTACACATTTAATTTGAGTAGTACCAATATCACTCTCAGCCAGACAGGAACATACCATTGTTTCATGGGGTACATCTATGCTGCCCAAGGCCACTGAACGACCCCAGATTACATATTAATTTTGATTTTGATTTTGATAGTAATGTTGGGGGACATAATCTGATCGTAGCGATCTCCCTGGCAGCTTTAGGCACATTAAAATAGGCTGTCTTGCCCTTCGCAAATGGCAAGTGATAAGAGAGCAGTGACAGAGTGATCCCAATACACACCACAGAAACATTATATTGCCACCTGGGCCCCCATGCTGAACTTGACGAAGAACACCCCTGCACGATATCTACGCCCGACCTTTGACCTCAAGGAGGGTACGGATCTGACTGGCGCTTGGGGGTTGGGGCCCCTGTGTATAATACGGGGGGCTCCGGTCTCAGGCCCCAGGAGGGTACGGACCCGGGGGCTCGGGAGTGGGACCTCCGTCTCTTAGCTCATTCAGTGCCAAGTACATTTGTTAATGGCACTGGATGGGTTGGGGGAGGGGGGGGCCTAGTCTTGGGCTCTGTCGGAACCTCATCCTCCGGGCTCGGAAAAGTGACCACCTCAACCAGAGGAATTGGAGAAGAAACCAAAAATTGCACACAGAGAACAAGATAAATGATTTTTTTGTAAAAATATATATATATATTACACATGTTAGAATAGTTGCTTGTAAAGGAAAACTCAGCGGGAATGCCCCACTGAGGGACCCTAAGTTTAGCAATGCAATATGGAATCAAATGATGTAATTGTCCCCAATAAGAGCTCATGTCCAGATGGTAGGTTTGGGATTGCCCCAGCCTAGTTCAGAGTTTCCCCTTCAAAGAAAAGGGTTTTCCTCGGCTCACATGACTCAAATAGGAAAAAATGGGACCTGATTTTTTTTAAACATGCAATATGTTATGCTAGATGATAATTGCTATAAAGTACTGTTTAGATTTTAATCTTGTGTTGTTGTGGGTACTAAATTCGTACCCAAGGAGGGCTTGATGGTCCATTGTGGAACCTTGGGCCGTCAACCTTTACTTTATAGAGTGCAGTCAGAAGACAGGCCTTGATAGCCACAGCGTTGATATACTGAATGTAATAGATAAGAACTTCAGAATTCTCCAGGCGCTCAACCGAACGCTTGTTTGCATGCAGACTTAGATGTGGAGCGAATTGCCTTCGTGATATATCAGGTCGTATTGTTTTAATATCATTAATTTGCTGTTCTTTTATTCACATAGTATAGAGGGAATCTCCCTTGTTTGTCAATAAAGATGCCTTGCGCATATAAAAGGTAATTTCTGTGTATGTCGTCTATAAACTGGACTTTAGGGTTTATTGAACCAAGAGTGACAGGTCTGCCACGGCACATCACTATACTCTCAAGAGTTAAATTAATGCAAAGGATTTGACCCTGCAGCAATCTGATTACTCAAGACACATGTGTGCAGGCTGTAGAACAGTAGGCTTCAAAATACTTCTCATTTGAACTGGGATTGCTCGGTATTGCTTCCCTTAATTTTTCATTGAACTCTTACTTTACTTATAAGAGGGATGCAAAAGATTAAAAAAAGCATCCATAACACAAGCCTAGCTGAGTCTTAAAGACTCGTGTCCATTTATTAACAGGTGAATTTAGGAGAACATCTGCACACTTTAAACCTGTACAATATAGAAATAAAGTTTTCTAAATCGCAGGTCAAAAGCAGCAACAGAGACAGTAGTTTATATTGGAGAATTATTTTCCTCACTGTTAAGGGGGAAAATACATTGAATATCTCTATATTAATAAAGATTTTATATCGCTAATAATATATATAAATATAATATATGGCTAGCATATTGGGGAATTCAACAACGTTACATGGATATAAATACATGGAAGTGTCCTTATCTAGACCTTTCTGTGGCTAAATAGTTAGCCTCCCCTTAGTGAGTCAATGACATCTGTGAGCTAACGTTAGCTGTCAGATTAGACAGACATGGGTCTTCATGCGGTTTTAGTTTCGTTCATTTCTTTAGTTTTTTGGCCGACTATTTACCGATTTTGACGGCACAGTCTGCGCGGCATCGGTCCCACTTCTTCCCCAGCTCTTTTTCAGACATGTTTTTAATGTTGCTGTTCTGGAGGCGACGAAAACGAAATGTCAAATGCAACGCAGCTCAGATGAACTTGAAAAGCCAGAGTGTGTATTGTATTGTTTTGTACTTCGGCGTACGACGGTGTCGCGTGTGGAAAATAGCAGATCTACAAGCTCACAGCGCGTCGCGTCCGCGACGCACTGTGAGCTTGTAGATTTGCTATTTTCGGCACCGGGTGAAGTCTCGCGGTAACAGGATAGGTGGGCACTTAGGGACATCTGGGCACCTAGATGTAAAATTGGCTATTTTGTCCAAACTGTTAAGAAATACAATATTTGAAAAATGGTCTCAAGTAAAGTAAAGTATACATGATTAGAGCATGCTTAAACATTCGACAATTAAGGTTTAATATTTCTACAATTGCTACAAATTGCTACAGAACCTGTAGCCTATATCCAGTCATGTTGGGGCATAAACAAGAAGTTGAAGGATAATATCTGAAAATGATGTACCATGCATGTTCACATCATGTATACTTTTCATTACTTAAGACCATTTTTCTAATATTGTATTTTTTAACATTTTGGACAAAATAGCCAATTTTACATCGAGGTGCCCAGATGTCCCTATGTGCCCACCTATCCTGTTACCCTCACGATGTGTGTTGCTTCTTGGTAGGCCCAATGTCGCCATCTAGCGACACAGCTGTGAGGGCTTGACGTTAGGAGGTTGAGGGTTCCTATGTTTCCATTTGAAATTGCAATACTGTGGATTTTCGTCATTGTTCAAAAGGCTGTATAATAAAAAGTTTGGAAAAGTGATCTATGACGACATAAAATAGTCTTGCCAAATGTGTGTTTCATTCATCATCGCAAAAATAAATGTTCCCCATTAACTGCAGACTGTGCACAACTTTTCCAGAACCGGATATTAGAGTGATGTGTTCATTCTCCATACTTTTTCAAACTTTTACATTTTATCTAAATTATGATGCATCTGCTTCACGTTTTCAGATCATTTAAACCTATGTAGTAACAGAACAAAGCAAAGCATTCTAGAGCATTATACAAATCCATACATCATACAATTTTTTATAATAAAGGACAAAGGAAAACATATGGCCATGGTAGGCCTATTGATAGTAGACAGTAGGGTGTGGTACATCAAATCATTATATCAACACTGAATACAAATGTTGTTGATTTAACTTTTATTTGACACAAATCAATCTACTGCCATGAAGTCACTACAGCACATTTACCTTAAAAAAATTGGATTTCCTGAGATGATACACAACTTGCAATTACATACAGTGTCAAATTGCTTGATGTTTACGAGACAAAAAGGTTGACCATTTTAAATTGTGATTTGTACAACCTAAGTAAGTAAAAATGTGACAATGTGATAATCTCAGATATTTGATTACCCTGCATCCCAAATCTGAAATCTAGAAAAATGGTATTACTATGCACACACCGAAAGACATCAAAGGATTGGAAAATGTTACTAATGAATTCTACAAACAGATTGACAAAACGTATCAAAAACGCATCAGACAATCACGTACAAATAATCCATTGTCACTCTACACCAGGCAAGTGAGATGGACAGACTTGTGAAATAGCCAGGAGTCATATTAGCGCAGGAGTGATTATAAGGCTTGTATTCAAGATAGTATCCTCCAAAGAAAAACGGTGCAGGCTCAGAATGAAGGTATCATCACTGGACTCCTACCGAACAGCAGGGATGATTATGAGCATTTTGTAACCATTTCAAAAGCTTGTGACTGTGAACAGCAGAGGGACACTAAAGAGGTAGAAACTATGTCCTTAAAAGCAAACGTGTTTTTCTTTGGCCAAAATAAACAAAATTCACCCTTTACCAATCCCACTGACACTTTCCTATTTGAAGGCCCTTTCCACCCGTCTGTGCCTTACAGTGCTTTAGCTCTTCTCCTTGTAAAATATGTTTTATGGTATAGTGGTAACAATACGATCTCAATGCAAATCTTGAGATGGTAGTGTTCAAATTCACTCCAACCTGCACATACACTTGTGTAGACAGAATGCATTTCATTTCTCATATTAAAACTCACTTTTAACCACTTAAACCCAAAATGCTTAGTTGACCAGAGTCCCTCAGTGCTCTATTCTACTTTCTCTGTAGACTAAATATCTTTGCCACAAATCGCTCACAACATGTCACAACGCAATGCGTTGTGAGATTGTGGATCAGCTATTGGTTGTTTTTTTGGCCCCAGAGTAGGGACACTAGGGTTAATGTGGTTAAAACTCAATTTATGTAGAAATGTAATAGTATCTATCACCTCTGTACACCTGCAGGTAGATGTTTTTAACAGTCACAAGCAATATGCTAAAACATATTGCAAGGCTGACTGGACTGAATTCCAGCCTACATTGAAGAGTAATGTGATGAACACAGCTGAAGATGCAGCCAGACCGTGTCTGATTGCTCCCTCAGGGACGACGTTTCGTCCTGACACCATTCTAATCACTGGATGGTGATTCCACGGATGGTGATGACTCCACGGATGGTGAGGATTCCATGGATGGTGATTCCACGGATGGCGAGTCCACCGACTCTTGTGCTGTCGCCGGTTGGTTGGTTGGTTCTTCCTTCTGTATTTTCACGGAGCTCTTGCTGATGGTCAGTAGGTCTCGCAGCTCCTTGTTCTCGATCTGAAACAGCGGTAATTAAAATGAGTTACTTGACTGAAATTATAGAAGCACTGAATTGAATGTGAACATGTCTCGAACCTTTTTAGACAGAGTGTAGTGTACCCCTTAAGCCCTGTCCCCCAACACAACACTGTTCTTCTTACCTCTAGTTGAGCCAGCTTCTGTCTGACAGAACAGTAATGCTCATCGTCCACCTGAACCGCTCTTCTCATCACCTGGCCCATCTCACATATCCGCTCCACCTGGCTCTGCACTTCCTAAATGAGAGAGAAGCAGTCGTCAGTTGTCACTCAAAATGTAATTGAAGTTAGAGCACCACCCATACTGGACTTTTGGGATCGATACAGATGATACATTGATTGATTGGTTGATTAATAGACCTATATTATAATTTGGCATTCTCATAAACAATATATATGTTATACATTTTGTTATATACACATATATGTTATATACATTGTTATATACATTACAATTCACATTTATAGGCCAATATTTTCATAAAATATTTTCCCTCATTCTAGGTCATTTCAATATAATATATATGTTTTTTAAAGCAACTGATATTGTTGTCTAGATATGGACTAGAAGGTAAATATCTTAAAGTTGTCCCTCATCTGTTTGCCCTACTTTTAAGAATGACTAACTGATGGTGCAAAATGCACCACGTTCACCACTTTGAAGCCCACTTTACCTTGGCATGGTCTTGGTGGAGGCTAAGCACAGGTCCGGTGTCCAATTCCTTCTTTCCCATCATGAGCTGTAGCATCTGCCTACGGTATCGACCCATGATCAGTTCGAGCGCATACTGGTGTTCTTCGAGAGACAGCCATAGCTCTGTGGAGACAGTTACTGTGTGCTAGTTCTTTTGTCGGAAGCAGTTCAGGGTTCCGTGTCTTGTTCAAGGACACAAGGACGGGAAGCCAGGAGGAGTCGCGGGATAAAACCGGAATATTCCGGGTCCCAGGTAGCTGCTCTACCTCCTAAGCCACTGCACTTTAATAGCGAGCACTATTAAAGTGAAAATGTTTGACATGCTCGAAATAGGGGAGCCAGGTTGAAAGTGATTAAAGTGGACCAGTCAATCTATACAAACAAGGGGGAGAAACATGTAGGTCTCTTACAGTGACAATAAACATCAGCATGGTGACAAAGGCATGACGACGTGGTGTGTGTTACCTTTATTCTCCTGTTGCAGTTCTTTGATTTGTGTGTTCTCCTGCGTCAGAAGGACATGAGGCTTGTACTTGGTCAGCTCCTGAAGCTCAGAGTTTTCCTCCATGTACTGTGGAAACACGGGAGACATTCAGATGGCACTAGATCAAATGTGACACTGGAAACAGTGTAACGTCTAACAACTTATACTCTGTAGTACTGCCGTGTTGCTTGTCGACAAGACCAGATCTACAAGCTGACAACGCACCAACGATCTTGTAGATCACTTCTTGTCGGCAAGCGACGCAGTCAAGTCAGTATAAATGTAGTTAAATAAATAGTATATTATAATCTGCTGTTTGTTTTGGTTTATTTGTTTGTTTGTTTAGGTATAGAGCGTGCCAACGCGTCGTCACCACGGGGGGGGCGTGGCATAGTAGCGCAGACATGTTTGTTTTGGGCAATGTTAAGTCAACCTGGTTTTTACCCCTCAAAGATGTCCGCTGCTACCAAAAGACACTTGTTGACGCCCCCTTCAGGATTTTTGGCACGCTCTATTAGCCGATCTAGATCTTAAATCTTGAATTTTTTTAAAATGTTTTTTTTTTACCCCACTAAACTTTTATTCATTTTTCATGAACAAAACACATAAGACAAAAGACAAACAATAGACGTTGCCAAACATCATCTTATATAATAATAATAAAATAAAAAATAAAAAAGGGAAGGCACAAGTGCTGTTCTATGTTAATAGGAGATAGAACATGAAAACTGTATATTTTTTGATCAAAAGAATAAAAAGGTGGGAGCAACATTGAACAATAAAGTATTCAAACAAAAAGATTTTAGCTCGTTCCATTCTTACAAACAACCAGTTCCATTTATATCATCTCACACATAATACCTTCTCCCTAGGTCACCAAAACATATATATATCTAAGAATTCATGCATCGTGTTATGTGTATATACATATACATGAGTACTGTATGTATGTCATGGTTAAGCATTGTGTCAAGACCATAATTATTTATTTGAAATAACTATCCAATTCCCTAGACCTCTTGCCGCTCATAGTAAATCAATTTTCCCCATTTGTTCTCAAATATCTTTCTTCATCCTCAAGTTAGCAGTCATCCTCTCCATGTCACAAATCTCAGAGACTACTTGAAGCCAATCTTCCGCAGACGGAGATTCCGTCTGTAGCCATTTACGAGTAATGGCTTTTCCCCCTGCATCCATGAATATTTTCTTAAGATATCTGTCACTTCCTGAAATTTCATCTGGCAAGTCTCCCAGGTACAGCAATAGACAGGACTTTGATATTTGTATACCTAGAATCTCCTGTATTTTCTCCATGACATCATTCCAGAATGTGTGAATTCCCAAACAACCCCAGAAAACATGATAATGATTTGCTTCCTCCTCATCACAGTTCCGCCAACATACCTGGGGTATTCTCATCTGTCTGGTTGCTACTATATATGTCTATGAATTGAATACCAAGGACCCAAATGGAAACAAGACCGCAAGGACTTTTTTGGACGGACCTTTTAGACAAAGTATTATAAATGTAATTGTGCCGTTTACATTTTTTGCCTAATGAAATATTCAATCAATCAGTCTTGATTTAAGTTTTGGAGTGATGAAAAGACGAGTAACGTTTTTCCAACATAATTCCCGCCAGGTGTTGGAGCTTGTTGTTGTGCATTGTGTTTTGCAAATATTTAACCATTGTTCATTGATTTGAGTGTTAAGTTCTATTTCCCATTTGTTTCTGTAATCTGTACGTTTTCTGGAATCTGAAATACTTTGATATAGTTTTGATACAATTTTCTTTGTTACTTTCGTATATATCTGTGCGATCAGTTGAATAAGTTTGTTCGTATTTGAAAATGTTATATTTTAATCATTTTCACAACACAAATCTTGTAAGGGGGTCCCTGGCACAAAATATTATCAGATAGGGGTCTGCAGCCAAATACACATCAATTTGAGGGCAAAGGTTTGAGAACCACAGTATTATATTAAACATCCACTGTAAACAGTGTAAATAATCTTCCCTCGGTTACCAAGTACTGTACTTAACAAAAACGTTGAGGTACTTTTACTTTACTGGAGTATTTCCAATTCTCTATACTTTTACTTCTACTCCACTACATCTCAGAGACAAATATTGTACTTTTACTCCACTACAATTATTTGAAAACTTTAGTTGTAAGTTACTTTTTGTAGATTTTGATTATTATTACAAAACATACATTAACCATTTCAGCCCTATTTAAACGATGCTAGGCGTTGTGAGCTTGTAGATCTGCTATTTTCAATATTTTCATACATTTTATACATATGATAACTTGTGAAATGGGACATTCTGCATAATGAGTACTTTCTACTTTTTCTACTTCAAGCATATTTTTATGCCAATACTTTTGTACTTTTGCTCAAGTAAATTTTGACTACAGGACTTTTACTTGAAACAGTCTTTCTACATTGTATTAGTATTGATAGTATTGATACTTTTACTTAAGTAAAAAAAAAAGAGTACTTTTCCCCCACCACTGGTAAAAACAGTGTAATGAAGCTTCTCTGTGTTACCTTGTCAGGGAGGGCATTGCCCACCTCTCTCATGCCCTGGACCCTCAGGCTGAGCTGTCCAGACTGCTCCACCAGCCCCTCTGCTGCAGTGTCGTGCTCTTTGAGTCTCTCCAGGAGGGTCCGGGCATCGCCCAGGACCTTCTCTAAAGTACACGCCATTATGATCCCACCGAATAACACACTTTACCCTAAACCTTCACTAACCACCATTAGCTAAGAAGCTTACATAGACGAGTCGACAACTAGGCCCAAAGCTCTTTTTTTTCCCTTCTTTTTTTTGCAAAGAATTAAATGTTTGCAAGTCAGGCCTGTGTATGCAACATATGTGTTTGTAGATCAAATGTAACGTATGTATAAGTAAACAGTGAATGTACGGTCATGTTGTTGTGAAGTCCACTAAACTGTGGAGAATTTCCGAGATGACTTGATTTGACGTCACTTCCGCATTTCAGCAAACGGGGTGTGTTCAAGAACTGCATGTGTTTGTATCATAAGAGCTATGGCTATGTGTGTGTGTGTGTGTGTGTGTGTGTGTGTGTGTGTGTGTGTGTGTGTGTGTGTGTGTGTGTGTGTGCGCGCGCGCGCACGCACACACACACACACACACACACACACACACACACACACACACACACACACACACACACACACACACACACACACACACACACACACACACACACACACACACACACTACAGTTGTGTGTGTGTGAGAGAGAGAGAGAGACCCAAATGGAAACAAGCAAATCCTCTTAACATACCTTGTATTGAACTGTACTTCCCTATGCTTGTCTTTGCAAACTGTTAATAAAGTATTCAATCAATCAATCATCACTTGCAATTTCACTAGTTTGTCCTGTATCCTGTATGAGTTCTCTCTCCCTGATTGGATGAAATTGATATCATGACCTGACAATGTATTTTCTGTTTACTAAATAGCTGGAGAGACAGGGAGACCCCTATTACTGAACAAACAATGAATAATGAGCAATGATTGCTATTAGAATATCTACAGTATTTAACACTTGTAAATATCACTTGCTGGCTGCACCTTTACAAAAAATGTCTGGAAGGCAGAAGGCAGGAATATTGTCCGACCCATGTAGAGTACTATTGTCTGCTTGTAACGTGAATAATGACTAAATTCTCCTCGTGTAACATCATCAATACAAGGCAAACAACATTAACTACTTCTTGGTTCTTTATTCACCTTCAACTTGGCCGGCATGTCATTATAGGCAAACCTTTTCAAAAGTCTTCCAAAATAGCTACAATAGTTGATGTACTGTACAGGGTCACAACGCATCACAACTCGACACGTTGTGACCCTGTGGAATGGATATGTTTTACCATTTGGAATTATATACGGCTTAAAGGTCACAGGTCACAACTAGGATTTAGGATTTCTTATTAACAAAAGTGACACTCATACACCTGCTAAACAATATCCTGGCCAATTCTCTCTCAACAGTACTTAGGAGATGGGAGATCAAATCTAAGGTCATGTTTCTCAGTTTCACTGTGTATGAAGTACTTATATAGAATGTACACAGTGTGTGATAATGGTGATAGACCTCTGTCTGAACAGTCATAGTGAACATATAATGACATGATATAATAACATATATAACAGTATAATAAAGTATAATGAACAGTCATAAACTCACAACTGAGTAACTACCCATAAGCATAACATGAAAAGGAAACTTAAATGTCTACACAAAATTACATTGATCCATGAACCTTCAGATTATTAAAGCTGCACTATGTAACTTTCCTCTTCTAATAAATGATTTGAATAAATTCATTTGAATAAATAATTACTGCATACTGGAGTCAAAAACAGGACGTTGGACTGAAAGTCAGTTTCTCCTTCATTCAGATATATCTGGTCCTCCAAGGTACTTTTTTTTTTTTTTTAATCTCACTATAATCCATCAAGCCATCAGTTTGACACCTGGACAGTTGAAGAGGCGTTTCATGTCTGTGTGAAAGGAAGGAATAGGTGTTTTGGACTGTGCCTGCTTTTGATATTCAGGAGGTCACACTGATGTTCCTCTTTCATCTGATCATGTCCCCAGCATGTGGAAATAAACCAGATAACCCTAGGAGACCCGAAATTATTGAGTTAAGGCACATTGGAGAGTGTGCAAATTACAAATTATTTTCACAAGTTAGCAACACCTTTTGTGTGATTTCTTTACAAACAAATGAGAGCCCAATAGTATGGTTTGAAAGTCTGACCAGATATATTTCTTGTTGGATTTCATTTAGATACAAAAGTGCAATCTGAGACTTAAATAACAGATATTTTGCAGTAATTTCATTATTATCAAGACTTTTCCCATTTAGCCTAAATATATTGTTGAAAATGGACTGTCATCATGATTTGTGTGCATGGGGATCTCATTTTAAACAAGCTTATAGTGCTTTATGAGTCTTCCAGTTTAGTAGACCCTGTATTGTGAATTTGTACTTCCATGTACTGTTGTTCTCATGTCTTACTAAATAAAATCAATCAATCAAACTGAATAGCCTATCTTTATAATCACTATAATGAAAATGTATATTCTACTTATAACTCTATGGTTATAATATATCTAGAGGGCGGACTGTCCCGCCCCCACCAATTCATTTCAATGAAAGTTGCTCACCAGCACATGAAGCACCCGGAAGTACCCAGAAGTACCTCTACCTCATTGGATTGGCTCCAATATCGGAGCCAATAGAGCATGCGCACTAGCGTTTCAGACAGTAAAAGCATGCGCAGTAGCGTTTTAAATGCAGAAGTATTGCAATCTCAGATTTGACCACCAAGCAACGGCAGCGTCACTGTTCTACCGAGGTTCTGGGGGCTTGGGCTAGTAGTAGGTGGCGCTCTCGTTCCTTTTTATGCTCTTTGTTCAGTCTTCCCGAGAAGAAGGGTGAATTCTCGCGGTAGTCCCAGTCATTAATCACTACGTAATGTGCCGTGCTGCTTCTAGCGGCGCTGGTGACAGTGCTGAAAGCTGTTGGGGTGAGTTTATTGTTATTTTCATCGTTATAAAAGTCACTTTGTGTATATTTCTGGTCGCCGCGTGCGACAGTAATTCGAGCGGTGGTTGTCTGTCGACGGGCGTCCGCTGTTTCGAGGCGTAGTGTGTTTTTTTCTCCCTCGGGCCTCCTGGGTGGAGGAGGCAGCAGCAGCAGCGGTGTTCGTCCTCGTCGCTGTAAATCACACAACACATAGCGGTTAGCATGTTGGCTTAGCATCAGTGTTGCCATGTCGGCTTATTATAAGTGAATTTGGGCTTGTAAAGATTGGTGGTTGTGGTTTTTTGGGCTTGCTTCTAAAGTGTACTTGCTTATTTAGGCTTGCTTCCAAAAATAATATTTAAACCAGTGGTTCTCAAATATTTTCTTAAAATGTTTTGTGCCCAGGGGAACATTTGTTAGAATGTTTCAAAAAAAATATTCCACATTTTATAAAGGTTTAAAGCTCATGTGGCCTAGTTGCCTTTTTTTGGGCTTGTTTTCATAGACCTGGTTGCTTAATTTTCTCACAAAACCTGGCAACACTGCCTAGCACGCTAACATGGAGGCCTGCTTACTGTGGTCTCAGACGGACGCTACTCTTTTGTTATAAATATGTGCTTCAAACGTTTAACAATATACAATATAAGAATAATATAATGGTGCCCCCATCTAATTGTCCCGTCGCTCGCCGACAAAGAACAGATCTACAAGCTGGCTAACATGACGCGTTGTTGGCTTGTAGATCTGTTCTCTTCGGATCGGTCGGACCGACACACAGAGTCGCGCGATGGTAGTATTGTAGGTTACTCCAAAAAGCCGTGGTCCCAATCACTCCCAAACGCTGACTAATTGCATGTTATAGCGTTATATGCGGTATATTTAATATAAAGGTCTAATAATCCCCACCAGGCCTTCCTGTGTTGATTGTGCTGGCGACAATAGCTGTGTGTGTGGGGACTCGGGGCTGCGACATGCCGCAACGTGTTTGTTCAGGCCCCAGATGAGAAGATGAGAGAACGGTTGTTTTCTAGGAAATCACATGGCAGTGCTGCTCCTGTGTGTGTGTGTGTCAATGCCGCTGTTGCGTCGACATCTGTGACCTCTCGAATTATGTGACGCCACAGGGCGCTGTTTTGAGGCAATCCATTCCTCGCTGCCGTTGCACAAAGGCTGAGGGCAGTATGGCCGCACAGGAGCTCAACGGACTTGGCTGATGTGCGTGAGAGAAGTTCTTTACTGTACTTAAAGTACAGGCGAGTCGCGTTTGAAACATCGGGAGTGGTTAAATGATCCGAACGGTCGAGTGTCTTGCAAATTCTATACAAACCTCTGTAGTCACAGATTTCGATGAGTCACCAATGTCGGAGTGACGCCAGTTTGTTATTCATGCCCAGGTCTGATTAGCCTAACCATGTAATAACGGCAGATAACGAAATGTTTTTGCGCGTACTGGTGTTTGTATTCTAATGTAACCCTATTACCACATACTTATTGATTGGTAAAATCGGATTAGGTAGTGAAGTGATCTTGCAGAAGGCAACCTATGTGATTATTCGGGAATGTAAACCAGAGCTGGCTTTGGTTGACAAAGAAATTATACTTTTTATGGCCGGATTATATTATTCCTCGCCACCCTGTTCTTAAAAGGCAAAACGACAAAGGTAAAACAAATATAAGATGTCAGTTGAATTTTCGAGTTAGGTAATGCAGTAATGTTTTGTCAATATTTATCAGATTGTGCACTACTAAGGCTTCTGGCAGGGACTGGTTTCATTTGTTTACTACCTTGCATTTTGTGAAGTGTTGCCAAATGCCTTGGTTTAATTATTACCCAGTTAAGATACAGTTTGATAACCTGTTAGAAAGTGCTGAAAATGGCCAATCACTGCTAGTGGTTCAGTGGGAGGAGTGTGTTTTTGGCTGAAAATCGTGTCCAAGAAGGCTGGTTTCCATTGTTTATTTGCCAGTAACCTCTAACCCACTGATACAGCTTGTGATGACGGGTCATGCTTCTGTTTAGCTCCAAGGCTGTACAAGAACTCAATCACTCAAAATAAGAGCTGAAAAGATCACCAAGTCCTTTGGGCATATACATGGATAAGTATGTTTTAAAAAAAAAGATGTCTTTGGACATGTGCATCCTTCACAGACATGTGCAGTCTTCTTTACTGCATCTGAGCTTCAGACTAGTTCAATCGGATTGTCCCAAGTTCTACAAATTACCAGTCTGAAATGCCAAGAAAGCAATTTAAACGAGACACCCGGGGTGTGTGGAAGGGGTGCTTGAAATGCCATTTGCAGCCTTTTTACAACATTATTTTTGAACCATCCTAGAGGCATGTTGGGTGGGAGCCATTGCGACACAGCCATAGCAGAATGGGTATCATGTGTCTTTGGCTTGGTCAGCCAAGCTTGTTTTCATATTGCTGTATTAAGGTCAACAACACCCATCTCCCCTGACTTACAGTTTGAGGTTTAGCTGCTGCATTTAACATAAAACAAAACTTCTTTTTTTAACCCTGGACAATACTACATTTGCTGCTGGTGTATAGCTAGTGTCACAAAAGGGTGCACAACATCAAAGTGTTATGATGAAGCAGTGGTCCCTAGTCAGAAACGGTGCCATAAATATCAGCATGGCCACAGTGGGAGGTATGCACAAGGACTTGTTGATCCACAAAAGCTGCCTGGCATTGTGGGCTGTCTAGAGGCAGCTGAGGAAACCCTATTTTTATGCCTGTGAGTTGAGGGCAAAGAATCTGGTCTTAATAAGACAAAATATTCTATGGTACTTTCTATGGCCTTTGGTCCACACTCCAGAGGGCTTTTCCTGTTCTCTCATGTGACAAAATATGAAGTGTCTTAGTCAGTTAGGCTAATAGTACAGTGTTGGCCACTTTATGGATGCTTAATTATAGCCGGACTAGAAACGTGCAGGCAACGTTCGATGCGAGGTATTAGCTTAGCTGCTGCTGTGGGGAAGAACAGAACAGAGTCTAAACGAGGCTGCGTCCATGATGCCACGCAAAATAACAAGACGCCATGTCTTGAAATATACATGTACATTTGTACTAGTTGCTGATCAATCATGGCAAATGTTTAGGATAATAGTGGTAAGAGTGTGACACGCACCAGTCTAACTGCACCGCGGTATTTGTCTGTTTCGAGGCCGGGGCATCCTTATAACGCAATGAGGGCAACACGTCAAGCTTTATCAGTAGTTGATGGGTTAAATTGAGTTTGCACCACGCAACTGTAGCCTTTACAACTCTGATCGGTCGGCATACTATTAGCAAATCTTGAATTACTCGGCGTGGGCGTAATGGAAACTTACTGAACAATAACATACTCACGTGAGGGAACAAAGCATTAAACCATTTGGACTCTGTGAATTGCAGGTGATTACAGGTGATTAACAAGTGCATGTAAACATGAAGGTCAATGACAGCGCATCTGTCATTGACGAGTGCTCTGAGCGACGTAGCTGATGCAAAGCTCACTGCCCGGTGCCCACTGGCATACGGAGGCGCAGGGCGATCAGTAGAAAAGTAGCCGGATACGGAGGCTCGTTTGGCCGGTAGCCGGCGCTTGTGATACACCCTGTATGATGGCGCTTTCATGTTTACTCCAAAGCTTTATCCTACTTAATTGTTGTTTTGGATTTGTACAATTTTGGAATTGAAGTGTATTAAACTAACTTTCTCTACTCTTTCCCAACAGTATGAAGTGAAACAGAACAGAATTTTTGTACCATCCGCAACTGCTTCTTCAAGTTCAGATCACAACGACAAAACTAAAGCCAAACATCCCAAAATAAAGCAAGACGTTGCACCTCTCAAGACAAGGAAAAAAAGGATCACTTCAAGGATTTAAATACAAGAAGCAACCAAACGACCAAAGACAAAGACGCCATTTTTGAAACGCGCTGAAGAGAAGCAATCCTACGCCTACGCAAATAACTGAGAAGACAATACCTGATCTGAAACCAGAAGTTTGTGCCTACTCAACAGCTTTGACAAAGCACACGTCCCAACGCTGCTCCTAGCCCCCTCATCCTCACCGCACCACCGAGTCACCCCGGGGTGCGGAGTGGGCTGCTATCCCCCTTCAGTCCCCCAACTGTCTCCCCATCTCTTCCTCTTATCTACTCCCACTGTCTTCATTTTGTTTCGTTTTTCTAAGCAGTGTTATTGCACCTGCATTTGCCTTTTTTTTGTGCTAGTCCCCCCTCTGTTTTCTTTTTCTTTTTTGCTTTATGCAACCATCTAGAACTTGTGCCAGAAACCTGTAACAACAAAGTGTGTGTTCGCAACTGTGTGTGAAGAGATCTACAACTGCATAGTTATCAAGATTCCTGACAACTGCAAGTTTCAAGACGCCAATCAAAGGTGGGTCTAACATCTTATGCCAGGTTGTGAAATTAGATTTAACTGGTTACAGCTGTGTTGTGGCAGTTTTTTTAAAAGTTTTTTTTAACAAAGATGATTATCTCACTTTGAGGATGTTTTTGACAGATATAAAGGTCTGAAATGCCTCTTCCAGTATGCTAACAGTCTTCTTCTGTGAAACAATTTTAGATGTTTGAAATATTCAATCCTACATTGAAGGGGCATAATTAGGGCAAAGGGCATGTTGGGTGGAATTCATAGGTGTAAATGGTCTATATGGGCAGACACTTGTGTCCTGAAGATGTGTCCAGGGGGGCAGCAGTGCAGATGATGTTTTTCATAACTTGTCCTCTTTGCTTGACTAAGTGATGGGCTGCTCTTATATACACATTTATACCATATCTATAGCATTTTTAACATGGCTCTTACTTAAACTGTGTCCATTCGATTTGTAGCTTCATCAATGGGGATTTAAAAATATCTAGAAACAATCCATTGAATATGTTGTTCCAAAATGTTTGACTGGTGCATTGCATTTCAGTAATTATGTGATTTGTATCCTCATGCCCAATAAGTTACTCTTGGCAATTTGTTACAAATACATTCTTCCATCCAGGAGATCAAATGGGTATTTCAAAGACTGAATTGTCTCTAAAGACTCATACTCTGTGACTTCACCTGTTTCTGGGATGATTTGACAGCTTGTCCACAACCACTGCCCCACTACACTATCCTGTCATGTTCTTCCCCCTTCCTGAAAAAGCACACAGCTCTTTCCCTGTGATTGTAACACTTGGCACACTGGCTGTCCTGTCTGCCTTACCCGTTATATTTTTGTCCCTCTCTTCACCCTTGCAGACATCCAGCGGTGTAACATTGGTTACCTAGAAATATAATTCAAAAGTCAAAACAAACCAATTTCAAGTTATCAAGTACAACAAGGGCTCAAGTTTGGTCCGAGTTTATGGAAAAATATGGGCAGCCCCTGGAAAGGCTTTGTCGAGTTTACCTTGCCTGCGTCACCACCCACCGCGTTCGTTAGCGCTGACCTGAGCAGCACCTCCCCCGTCGGACTCAGCCTGTCACCGTACGGTCGATCCGTAAGTTCCACCTTTCCCACTTCTTTCCTCCGTGACCCCCTCCTCCCCACTCCATCGAGCCCCAATCCACCAACCTTGCCCTGCATCTCTCTGCTATGACTGGCCTAACCTCTTCCATCCCTTCCGGGACCCAAGACTAGCCTCTGCTCAGGTGCAGTGTTGCAGGGTGAATGGCTTAAGGGTCTGGAAACTTGGCTTTCCTTGAATATTCAGCAAAAGGCAAATTTTGCCTGTGCCACACAGCTCCCTTAAAAAACAAAACGGCCAATGCTGGGAAATTTGAATTCTGTTACAGGTAAACCAATTCACTTGAATCTAGAAGAAATTGAGATGTAAAATAATCTGAACACAGATTGAATTGAGATGATTAACTTTGTTGTGCACTTCACAAGCAATACAAATCCATCCAATTCACAATCTTGTAATACATAAGGCTGTTGAGCTATTTTATATTTGTATACGTTTTATATACGTTTTTAGCGCCTACTGTTTTTAGAACAATCTGCTTGGTGAACAACCAAACTCAAATGTGTAGGATTCCAAGATTTGGTACTCTGATGTACTCACAGACACCTGGGTGTGTTACTTTGTACTCCTGTGCTAGAGCACATAGAGCTAACAGACCTAAGCATCTGTTAAATCCTGTGTTCAGAATAGCTGTTGGCACAGTATAGGACCTAACAGGAGGCTGCTCTGGGACCCTTCATAACCCATCACCAACTCGCTGTCTACTTTAGATGACCCTATAGTTAACCCGTCATTTGCATTTTCCAATCCTCTCCACACTTTATAGTTTTTCTTACTTGACTTTATTAGCAGTATGTCACTGTGGCCGTTTCTCACTATTCCTGGCTGCAGCAGTTGATCATGTTTTTCAGTTCTTTCAATCTTCCTACTCTCTGACACAATCTTGGAATGAATGCGTTAGCATTGTCTTTGCAATGCATTGAGTTTTGTTTTTATGAAAATACTTGCCACTATTGATCATAAATGTGAGCCCTACCTACAAGGATTTAACCACATGATCCCTAATCCCGATTCTGGGCATGTGAACATTTGGCGGAAATATCGGATCTGCATGCTCACAACGTGACACGTGTTGTGAGCCTGTAGATCGGCCGTTGTCAGCTTGTAGATCGGCTATTTTCGGCAAACAGATTTTGTGTAGTGGAAAAGGAGGGGCCAAGCAGAATAGACTCCCGGGGACCCAGGTCTATGGATGGAGTATAGGGTTTAAGTGGTTAAGTTTTGGAACTGGAATCCATTGCCTGTGTAGACTACTATATTGTGGCAGACTACTTACTGCTACTACTAGGATGGGTAAGATGCAGGTAATGGCAAGAAACTACACAGGAAAGAGGTTATGATAGCGGCTTGTTATTTATGGGAAAACACTGAGAGTTGCATTGAAAATCCACGGAAGTACAATTTGCCGTCATGTTGGATTACCGTTGGTGTGTTGGATAGTAAGACTCCAATTACTTTGGATGCTTGGGCGTTGTATTTGTACCAAAATGAGTGAACATTTACCATCGGGTACTTTTATTTTATGTTAAGATCCACTCTTTTGAAAGTGGTTGCTCTCAACGGCGTGTCAGAGTCCTGCCCCCACTGTCAGAAATGGAGAAGAGAGGCTGTTCTGAGCCTCCGGCGGCACGCAAAACAACTGCCCCTGCCCCCTCCACGTCCACCTCCACTGGGCCCGTGCCCATACCCCGCTCCTCCTCCATCTCATGTCATCCCCAGCCAGGAAGTAAAAAACACAAACGGACTCCCCTGTATCAGAGATCTGTAAGTGGGCATGTTGAATTTTGCCCACATTGACTTTTAACAGCCCGGTGTGCAGCTAGGATGCCTTAACAGCATGGTTTCACTATTATATTGGTGTGCCGTTGAACACCCATAGTTGTAGGACCATTGATGGTCATTATCGTTGCTCTTCAATGATGGTTGGTAGAAAAAGGTAAAAGTTTTTGTTTGCAGTGTAATATTTTACTTTGCAGTGTTTTACTTAACGGAGTGCATGAAAAGTGTGCCTAATGCTAGCTTTTGCGTCTCATAGGCCTAAAACACCACTGACAAAGCTCGTTACAAAGTAGCCTACCGCATGATTTTGATACAACTAGAAAGTCCATACAGTGTGGTCCTGTTGGCAGCGAATGGTCTGAATCATCATGAAATTCCCTCTAGGCGTGGCGGTCTATCCGTGTTCACCTCTATTCACAAATGATGGTTAGATAGCCCTAGAATGCTCTAATAGACCGTACCCCCCCCACCCCCATGTGTGCTGTTCTTTGCATGTTTTAGTGAAGTAGATAGATGGTGTGGAAGATTAACCTTTTTTTTTTTTTCAAGATCTACATCAGACTTCATTAAACCCCAGCCCTCATTTTTCTTTTCTGTGCCGATTTATTTTGCCATCTTAACCACTTTCAAACTGGCATCCCTATTTTGGGCATGTCATTATAGCTGAAAACTTTGAGACATTTTAAAAAATGAGGAAAATGGCATATCTACATGCTCAGATGAGCTATTTTCGCTATGTCATTTGGCATAGTATAAAGGGCATAGGTGGTTAATTGGGCTTTTTAATCAGTACTAAAGTTAATAACACTTTTTTGTCCCCCCCTTGCCCAGATGAGTTTTGACCCGGGCATGCTCCACAACAATGGGCATACCGCGTATGCCAACGGCACAGGGCCCAGCATCAGGGAGACGGGCGTGGTGGAGAAGCTGCTCACCTCGTACGGCTTCATTCAGTGCTCGGAGCGGCAGGCACGACTCTTCTTCCACTGTTCCCAGTACAATGGTAACCTGCAAGAGCTCAAGATAGGAGGTGAGCGCCACCCTTCGTTTTCAGTAGCTATATCAACATGTACAAAGTAAGCCACACAATCTGTGGACCTCCTTTGACATATTTGGCCATTGCTAGACACTAGGTAAGTTTTACTAGCAATGATTCTCACCCCATTTGATTTAAGGACCCCCGGTTTGATGTACATCATTATATGGACTAGTGCTGCACAATTAATCGAAAAAAGATTGTGATCTCGATTCAGACACCTATGCAATCTCGATTTTAAATTATGACGATTGCTTTTCTTCTTATTATTATTATTATTATTTTTGCTTAATATTTTTATATTTACAAGAGAATCGTGTGAGAATCGTGATCTCAATTCTTATGGAGGAAAATCGTGATTCACATTTGAGCAAGAATCGTGCAGCACTACTATGGACCCCCATTTGATAAAATGTTGTACGTGTGAGACCCCAGTCTAGAAGCCAATTTCAAGTAGTTGGAGCTGTGCTTGTATTGCTCTTGTATACTAACCTCCTAACTACTGGCTTCTCTCTTTCTTGTCGTTGTTCTTCTTGTCGTTCACTCTTCAGATGACGTGGAGTTTGAGGTGTCCTCAGACAGGCGCACGGGCAAGCCTATAGCGGTGAAGCTGCTTAAGATAAAGCCAGAGGTACTGCCAGAGGAGCGCATCTCGGGCCAGGTGGGGCCAGACTCGCACGCCTCTCCCTTTACTGTCCTGCATGGTTATATTCATCCAGTTAAGGAATACCATTTTATTTTTGGTTGTCTACTTGTCTTGTGTCTGTCATCTCAGTGAGTGTTGTCTAACTGTTATGTTTTTGAAATGCATTTTTTTTCAAGCACATTGTAAATTTTTAATTTGTTTATCCATCGTCTAAAAGTAAAAAAAAATTACATACAAACATAATAGTTTATGGTGAGCCATAAACGCATTCCAGTCATCTATTGGCATTTTAGTAGTGATAGAAATATGGCACGTGCCCTTTTTTCCATCTGGGTTTACAATGAGCTTGAATGTCCTCGACCTGCATGTTTGGTGTGCAAAGCTGTAGGAGTGTTTGTATGTCTAAGCAGCAAATTCAGATACTGTGATAGTGATTTGATGTAACTGCAGAGTGAGTTGATCAATCATGTATGTACTAATTTTGAAGGCTGATTTGTAAATGAACACACTGCTGGGACAATATAACAAAAATTGATTGGTTACTTAACCCATTAAGACCTGAGGCAATTCTTTAAAATGTTTTCTAAATTCTAACAGTTTTTTGAGAAAAATATTTTTTTTTAAAGTCACGATTTTTCAAAAATAGCAGATCTACAAGCTCATAGCGTGGCACTCGGTGCCACGCTATGAGCTTGTATATCTGCTATTTTTGAATAGCCAAAGAAATCTAAAGTGACACAGATGCGTTCCAGGTCTTAATGGATTAACCACTTTGTTGTAGGTCAAATAGCTAAAATAGCTGATGTACATCTACAAGCTCACGACGCGTCGCACGTTGAGCTTGTAGATCTGCCATTTTGCCGAATATTAGCCTTTATTTGCACATTGTTCACCTATTATGACATGAATAATTAGGTACATTGAGCTCATGAGAGAACGTACAAATATGCTGTGTACTTATTTCATACCTATACTATCTTGTATTGCCAACTTCTCACTGTGTAGACATTGGAAAATCAGCCATTTAAAGCAGGACATGTAATTGCAACCATACATTAAATTGGAACATGCCTTGTGAATGTGTTTTTGAAAGACCCTTCCTTTTTTAACAGTGTCCAATTTCTTGTGATTGCCTCCTTCACATAGGTTGTCTCAGCAATACCAACTCACCTGGATGGAAAGTCAGCCCCTGGCCAGGTGCCCACTGGCAGTGTTTGCTATGAGAGAAATGGGGTACGTATCAAAGCGATTCTAGTTAGAGCAGTGGCCAGTTGGTCAAATACACACATAAATGGTTGAAAGGGAGGTTTCACTCTAGTCTCTTGAGAACCACTTTGAGATTATCCACTTAAAGGTGTTATGACATGGCCCGAAAATATCATATTTGATACTGTACGTCACGTGGTCTCTCTGAAAACAGGGCGGGATGTATCACAGATTGATTTGGCATTTGCAGTTAGCTCTGCTCTGAGTTAGCCACTCGCATCAAACAGACCAGCAATAATGAGTTAGTGACGTCAACATCATTTGTCTTTTATTTGTAAATCTGTGTATATAAAATATATATTCCCCTCCAAATCTCTTAGTTACACCAACATCGTTCATGTGAAGTAGTTCGTTGATGCTTATTTATTGAAATGATAAAAATCGCTATAGTTTGAACGCTGCATGGGTCTCCGTCTCTCCTAGGGGGCTCTGAGAGCTCCCCAGAGCCTCTCTGTGTCCCCACTAGTCTGGGAGAAATACACTCATTGTATCTCCAGCCAAAGCCAGTTGGCTACGTCCCATCCCTCCCCCCAGCTGAATCGCAGTAGTAGCTTGAAGTTAGATGACTGACAAGGGGGCGGGCACATAAATATTCGACAACTGAGAAAAGTTTGGTAGAAGTTTGGTGCCGATAAAAATCAACAAACAACTACGTGATCTATTTATTGTCTGAAATTAATAGTTTGTTTAGAAACGAGCTGCGGCAGTGCGTGTATTATAATCTCCATGACAATGTCTCCCCTCTGTGTCCCCGCTCTCAGATGCCCTGAACCCGGACAGAATTCATGCCTTACCCCCCCCACCCCCCCACCCCGATTGTTATCATTAGTTATTTTTTACTATTAGTTAGTTAATAAATAAGCATAAACAAACTACTCCACATGAACAATGTTGGTGTAACTAAGATTTCGGGGATGTATATTTTATATACACAGATTAACAAATGAAATACGTTTTCATGTAAACCCATTTCCTGGTTCAGTGGTGCGAGTCAAGGGAGGGATAGTGGAGTACAATACAGTCGATAAGAATACATTATAAATGATAAATATAATATAAAATATACTCCAGGCGCACCCTTTTTTTGGATGTCATAACACTTTAAGACATATTTATACTATAGAAACGGGGGACATTTTTTACATGCCCAAAATCGGGACACCAGATTGAAAGTGGCTCAGATCCTAATTTACGATGTGGATGCATTTTCTTCCTTTTCCCCCCTTTTTTAGTAGCCAATCTACAAGCTTACAACACGTCAACGTGTTTTGAGCTTGTAGTTAAAGTGCAAATCGTAGCCTAATTTCGTACTTAGTGTTTTGTACTTTTTTGGCTTGGTTGGCTTACACACATTTATGATGCGGATCCAGACATAGTATGTATGTAAGTTACTTTAATATAGTATTATGATATGATTGGGTGACAAAGCTGTAACTATTTGGTATGACCTCCACAGGAAGTGTTCTACCTTACCTACACCCCTGATGATATTGAGGGCAACATGCATCTTGACACTGGAGACAAAGTCAGCTTCTACATGGAGACAAACAAGCAGTAAGTCCTTAAGCCATAATTTGTTGTATTAGGTAATGCCTTGGAGCACACTTAAAGACATTTTAAAACTGCGAAAAGACTCTTCATCGCACAATTAACGAATTACTTTTGCATAGGACAGTCGTTGACAATCACGCTCTGTCATAGATCGCCAACGAGCAAGGATTAGACAAAAACTACAGGATAACGTTCCGATTTTTTTTTTTCAGTCGTAAAAATCTAAAAGGTTTGATGGAATCTGGGCCAAGGCTCGATTGATTGATTAAATACTTAATGAACTTGCTTATTAACAGTACAGGTAGTCCAGTCAAAGGTTATGCTATAAGGATAACGCAAAAAGTAGGCAATCGATCTGAATCCTCAACTGCAAGATCAGTTATCAGTTATGTTCAAATTGAGGCTTTAACTCTTAAAAGGACGACTTCACCCATTTTCAACCTTCATATAATAGATCCTCTCTAATGCTCCTGATAAAACTGTCATTCTTTTCTACTCGGTTTGTGTAGGAGGGCTGTGGACGCTTCAGAAACCTGCCTACCAGTGACATCATCGTTTGGAAGGTTTTTTTCTTCAAGATTTCCTTTTTGAATTTAACATTTTATTAACAGGAGAACAATGGCTTCCATTATAGCATGCTGACTTTCCAGGAATAGAAAGCCTGTTGTTTCTATTAGCTTGGATTCCCCATGATGATGTCACTGGTTGGCGGGTTTCTGAACTGTCCACAGCCCTCCTCTGAGACACAGACTGAGTAGACAAAAAATGGTGCCATATTATCATGAGCATTAGTGAGGACCAATTCTATGAAGACAGGTTGAAAATGGGTGAAGTCGTCCTTTAACGTGTGTTCACAGCATAATTTTCTAGGTTGCACTGATGACATTATATTATGGTGCCAAATCATAGCGAGTTGCCTAAAGACATTTTACAATTAGAGACCCCCATGTTTCCCCCCTGTTCTAGGGTTAGTGGCCATCTGCCATGACCGTGTCGAGGGGAAAGGGGGAGGCGGGGACGACGCAAGATAATAACACCAACAACAATAGTAGTAGCAAATGTACAGTGACACCTACCCCAAAACAATTCAAGGGGACTAAATTATTAACTACAATGTCAACGATAACGATAATGGCAGCTATAATAATAGTCCACATTCGAATTCCATGGAAACCCTTGGCTCCACAATCGTGATCTATGGGAGCATGATTGAATTTGCTCCTTTTTGTTGTGTTCTTTAGTACCGGTGCAGTCAGTGCTCACAGTATTCACCTGGTGAAGAAGAAGCAGATGAGGTGCCAGGGTGTGGTCTGTGCCACCAAGGTAAGGCTCAGCCATGCCACTGCTAATCCTAACATTAACATTATGGTCAGCTGTTGCTTTAAACATGTGGTGTCGTTTGTGTTTATTAGGAGGCCTTCGGGTTCATCGAGAGGGCCGACGTGGTTAAGGAGATCTTCTTTCACTACAGTGAATTCAAGGGCGATCTGGAGGCTTTGCAGGCAGGAGACGATGTGGAATTCACCATTAAAGACAGAAATGTAGGTGTCTTCGTTTACTCGGCCATTTAAAGGGGCACGAGACAACATTCAGCCACTAGATGTCGCTCTTTTACAACACCTTTCTTACATGAGATTCCACTCTGTGTAAAGGCCCTGTGGGTGTATTAATTTATTTGTATTATTTCAGAGATGTTTTGTGTACCCTTTTTAGTGTTTTTAATCTCTCTTCGCCTTCTCTTATAAATGATGGTGAGATGGGTGATCACTTGCAGTCATTCCTAGAGTTTGCGTGGCTCAAACCTGGGAGAAATCATCATGTCTACAAACAAGATTCTAACAATTCTATCTTTTCTTATCCAAGGGTAAAGAAGTGGCCACTGATGTGAGGCTGCTCCCCCAGGGAACGGTCATCTTCGAGGACATCAGCATCGAGCAATTTGAAGGCACAGTCGCCAAGGTCATCCCCAAAGTTCCCACCAAGAACCAGGTATGTGCAAAAACGTACCCCAAAATTATCAGTATATTTTTAGTGCCTTATGTCCTTGTACTTGGCAGTTTTTTTGTTTGTTGGATGTTTTTTGTTGTGTATGTCAAGGTCATATTTCGGCTTGAGGGAAGTCAATATTTCCGACAATGCATTGAAGGATCTGGGCTCTCCCCAGGTTGGCAGAAGGAGAGTAGTGCCCAGGATTACATAGGCAATTGGCACTGGGTGAAAAAAAATGGGTTAGAAAATCGTGGGATAAAAATGTACATATAAAAAAAAATGCAGATGAAAAAAACAAAGGCACTCTTCCAAAAAAGCTTTAATACAAATTTACAATGCCTTTTAATATCTAGTTCACACCTACATTACAATGCCTTTTAATATCTAGTTCACACACACAAAGAAATTGCTGATCTGCGCTGTGAGCCTAGGGTGTCAGTTGCCATGGCTGTGCTGCTAATTAGGGGAATATTGATTGCTCTGAGGCACAGCCACAGCATTCTCAATCTGTCTCTTGTGACTGGCAGAACGACCCGCTACCAGGCCGTATCACTGCCAGGATTGGCTTCACTGACAAGGAACTGCTGTTCGGGGAGAAGGACACAAAGTCCAAGGTGACCCTCCTGGAGGGAGACCACGTCCAGTTCAACATCTCCACCGATCGCAGAGACAAGCTGGAGAGAGCCACCAACATTGACATCCTCTCTGACACCTTCAATTTCACCAAGGAGGTCCGTGAAATGGTGAGAAAACCCTTTGTTTTCATGGTGGATATGAAATGTAGCTTTAAAGTTTTAGCTGTGCCAGTTTTAACTGTTGAGTTTTAATGAAACAACACTTTATTTTTTATTTTATTTTTTTTACCTTTTTTTAAACTAAATGAGCAAACCTGCTTTAACCCATTTAGACCTGAGGCCAATTCTAAAAATGCCTACTAAATCCTGACCTAAGTTTTTGGAAAAACATATTCAAAAATTACAAAAATATTATGTTGCTATAATACTGTACATGGTTCCCGGCTTGAAAGGTATAGTTAAGTAATGGGGCTCCAGGTCTAAATGGTTTAAAAAGAAGTTAAAACTAATATGGCTAAACAAAAGAAGTCAAAACTAAATAAAAAATGAATGAAAAATGCAAAATAATGCTTCTTTTACGTTGGCTTTGTGTGACTTATTGTTTTCTGCCTTCTAGGGTGTGATCGCTGCCATGCGTGACGGCTTTGGCTTCATCAAGTGCGTGGATCGGGATGCCAGGATGTTCTTTCACTTCAGCGAAGTCCTGGAAGACAGTCAGCTACACATCTCCGACGAAGTGGAGTTCACAGTCGTACCTGTAAGTCATACCTCTGCTCTTTTTCAGACATGCATAACTGTTACTTTGTTGTGCGGCGAATAACGAGAATAGGCAATCTACAAGCTCACAACAGTCTCATTACAATGTATTGTGAGCTTGTAGGTCAGCCATTTCCACTTTGTCATTCCGTTTTTAACGTTTTTGGAATATTTGGTCAAAAGTGGGACACCAGGGTTAAAATGGATAAACTAACACTCCGGACTTGACACGTTTTTTTTACACAGCAACTTTACCTTCTCTCCTAACCAGCAACTTTACCTTCTCTCTCTCCTAACCAGCAACTTTACCTTCTCTCTCTCCTAACCAGCAACTTTACCTTCTCTCTCTCCTAACCAGGACATGCTGTCCGCTCAGAGGAACCACGCAGTGCGCATCAAGAAGCTGCCGAAGGGCACCGTGTCTTTTCACACGCAGTCTGAGCAGCGTTTTGCAGGCGTGGTGGAGAAGGAAGTGCCTTCAGTTTCCGCCAAGAACGCCAGTCCCAGCAAGGGAAAGGAGAAGGAGAAGGTACGAGAGCTGAAAGTCACTGAGTGAAAACCCATGGCAATGTGCTCTGTGGGTCCTATTCTCTCCCATCTTCTGGGCTTTAGTTCCCATTGTGATCCTCGAGTTCAGTTCTTAGACTTGTATACAACCTCCTTGACGTCGTATTTGTTTCCCACCCAGAGTATGATGTGAGAGCAAAGTGGCCGCTGTGAATATGTTCAATTGGGGCTTGAAGTTTGCCGGTTTTAGCTTCTAATATTCCTTTTTGCTTTTTTCCTTCCACAAAACCTCCACCCCCTCATGCTCCCTCACTTCATTAGAAAAAAAAAGTCAAGGTAGGATTCTGGGCTTTTGCATGATGCCTCCCCACTGAGATAAGTAAAATAACATAGACAAGCGTACGTCTGGGCGCTCGGGTGGCGCAGGAGTGAAGTTCCTGTCCGCCACCGCAGAGGCTGGGGGCTTAATCCTCTCCGGTGCTTCTGGCTTGGCCATACGAACACAGTTGGCCATATTCACGGGAGTGAGGGTGATCCTTGTTGCTGCACCAGCGACTCCTACAGGTTGGTCAGCAGGGATGTTTAGTTATGAGGAATAGTGTGTTCCTCTCCACACGCTACGTCCTCCCAACTCCTCAATACCATCTCTAGGACCAACCAGACCAAACCAGTCCGAAGGCCAACCGGTAGGGGTCAGCAGTGACAAGACAACGCACTACATTGTGTGGGGAATTCAGAAATTGCCATTCAGAAATGACCATACAAACTCAATTGGGGAAAAATTGGCCCAAAAAAAGCCATGCTCATTTATCATGGACAAAATGATCTACAATGTTGGAAAACCTTTACTGTAAATAATATACTAACATTTAGTATAAATAAATGATTAGAGCTAACCGCTTAGTTAAACTGGATCAATGTGAAAGTTATTACATGGAAGTTGAAAGATTGAGAATTCTTGTTGTTAGCTAGACTGACTATCTAATGGGTCTCTTTTCTTGTCTCTCAAGGCTAAAGTTGTAGAAAAGGTCAGTGTTTGCTGGCCTGTGGCCAACCTATGTAGACTGTTACTTGCCCCCACTGTTGATGGAATGGTCTTGGCGTCAGCAATTAACCTGAGCAACCTAGAAATAGAAACTTTAATCCAACTTAACCTGGAATTGGAAACTTTAATCCAACTTATTTCCTTTGTTGCCTCACCAAGCCGCCTACAGCAATGAGTGTTAGATTTGTGACATGCTCTGATCATAGGGTTGCATGGTTATGGCCAAAATGACATTGAAACTAATCTGATTTTGAATTAAGGTATTAAAGGATCAACTGTACAAACTTTGACTACATGAAACGTATCATCGTAGAGAAAGCCATACTTGAATGCAGGGAATACAGCAATTTCTGTGTAGGAGCTTTTCAGTGGACGCATCAAGTAGATTTGATGCAGGGTTACTATATTTAACTAGCACATGTGTAATGGTTGGAGGCGGTGTGGTCTCCCTTCTCTTCCATTGAGACATTTTGATCCTGGGAGTTAGGTAGGACAACTGCTGGTTGACAAGTAGTCCTGCCTGAAGATCACAAGTCCAATGTGGTTTCCCATGTGGGAGACCCGATATCGAATCCCAGGTGTCGAGAGGGCTTAAAATGTACAGATTATAGCTTTAATCGCCAATGCACGTTTGTAAGACAATCAGAAGTTGTTGATGGTACTTGGTCCCAGAAATCATGTGAATATAAGAGAGGAATGCAAGTTGGAGATTTCATCCTAAATGTCATGGAATTGAAGATTTCAATATTGATCAACTCAGACCTGAATTACCAAATGAGACAATGAATGAAGCAAGCTAGTTGAAGATTTGTTCAAATAAATTAAGTTAATACTAACAGTTATTGCTAACCAATTAATGGTGTGCCACTGAATGTGTGCCTGTTAAGCCCAGCCTTTCATCCCATCCACTACTTTTTAGACAAATGGTCCACACAAATTAGCTATGGATAACAAACCACTTCAACCACATCCTTTGCTTGTGTGTAGAACTGAGAGCTACATGGTGTGTGTCATGGTGCTTTTCCACTGCATGGTACAGACTCCACTTGCTTTTTTTCACTGCAGAAAGGACCGTTTGTGGTTGGTTGTAATAGTGACATCCATCCCTCTGTTTGGAAAGTGCTAAATGATACTGAAGCTAATACTGTCTGCAAACAATATCCATTTCCTCTGTTAAGTCAAACAAAAACGGTTATAACATTTTAGGCAAGTAGTAGACCATGCAGTTGCTCAATAAATGTAGTGGCTAGTACAGTCGGGAAACCTCTGCCAACAAATGTATACCTACTGCTATGAGAACCAATCCTGATAATGTCCCAATATAGTCTCTGCATTGTTTCTGCAATGCAGTTATTTATTTGAACATTTTTGAATGATTTGCACCCAGTTTTAGCTTAGATGTCACATTCATCTGGCTTCGCAAGACTAGTTTAGCCTCTGCTCCCTTGTGATATAAAGAAAAGTAACAGTTTCAGATACTATCCACAATTTTTGCCCAATGGAAATTGGAAAACCAAAAGATTTTAAGCGGTACTATGCAGGAAAAAGACGCCATTAGTGATGGCATCTGTTGGCTCCTGTATTGGTAAAGTGGTCTAATGCTGTAATGCGTCTTGTGTTGTCCTCTGTAGGAACCTGAGGAGGGAGTGATTGCATATGAAGACTGCGGAGTGAAAATGACGGTGACCTACCATGTCAAGGATCTGGAGGGATCCTATTACCCACAACCTGGAGATAAGGTATTTTAATATTTCCTCCACTGTCCTGTAAGTCTTAACAGGTATGTGCTGGATTATAAAAAACAAACAAAAAACGAATCATTCTAAATGTATTAGGATCTGAACATTTCACAAAGAATTGAGTGAAGTGACCGATATGTGACATTTGTGAATGTGTCTGGCCACTAGGTGGAGTTTTCCATTAACGAAGTGAAGCGAACTGGCCAGCAGAGCGCCGTCAACATCAAGGTCCTCAACCGTCCGGTCAGCAACAATAGCAAGAAGCTGCAGGGCTTTGTCGCCACGCTCAAGGACAACTTTGGCTTCATCGAGACGGCCAATCACGACCAAGAGATTTTCTTCCATTACAGGTAAGTTCATTCAAACACACTGGAGCAATTTATTGTTTACCATAAACATTTGGGGCTGTCATAAAATGTTCATGTGACCGTTATATACAGTTGATAGGGGTCCGCTTGGTTCCATTTGCACACTCTTCGTTAAATTAACACTGGTACCCCAAGCTACACTGTAAAATCCTCTGATTATTTAAAAAGAATCGTGAAACGGCTCCATGGCCTAATGCATGTCCAACTGGGGTCCTTGAAATGGAAAAAGGTTCAGAATCATAATTTTAAGGTTTGAGAGTCACTATAACTCAAGTTTCTCACTTTTAGTGAGGTGTGTGGAGAGTTGGAGAGCATGGAGCTGGGCGATACAGTGGAATACATCCTGTCCAAGGGAAAAGGAAACAAAGTCAGTGCTGAGAAAGTTACCAAAGTGGCAGCAGGTAGGAGGGGTTTAAATTCAAAGTTTTTGTTTAAATTATTCTACTCACTACTCTAATTTATATAAAGTTATTTCTGTCTGTGCATGCTTAAGCATACTTGTGTTCCACCTTATTTTTATTAGTGAATGGCGTCGGGGTCGGAGAGGACATCAGTGCAACAGTGATGCTAGGAAAAGTGGTCCGTCCTCTGCGCAGCGTGGACCCTTCCCAAACAGAGTACCAAGGACTTATTGAAGTTATAGAAGAAGGTGCGTCTCAGTTAACCACTTAAGACCTCTTTTATACTCTTGTCGTACGATAGTGTCACAAGGCAAGCATAGCCGCTCTACCAAGCTCGCCAGGAGCGCCAGGTTGAATGTGGTTCTTGAACAAAAGTAATACAAGACCTTTCTGTTGGAAGACACAGTAGAACCCAAATAATCCTTCCCTCTGTCTCTCTCTCTCTGGCCTCATTCAGGTGGAACTAAAGGTCAGAATTACCCTTTTGGCATCATGGGCATGGCAAACAAGGCTGATTGTCTGCAGAAGGGAGAGATGGTCAAGTTCCAGCTATGTACTGTGGCCCAGACTGGACAGAAGATGGCTTGTAGTGTGGTGCCGCATCGTAGAGCCCTGGTGGAGTGTGTCAAAGACCAGGTAGTGATCTCTTTCTACTCAAAGTGACATGTCTTTAAAGGGGTGTAAGTGATATGTTAATGTGAAAAGAGGTTGCTCCACATTACAATAATCATTGCCATTTTGTAATGGGCTCTCCATCTGTCCTGATCTTAATAAACAGACAAGCACAAAATAAACGTCTATAATAAATGTCACCCCCCACCAGTGATGTAGTCCCACCTTTGGTATAGTCCGTGAATGGTGAGTGTAGGCTACTTGAAGTAGGAGGAGAGTAGCATTGTAGAAGCTTTTTATATGGGTCATTGGGACAATGAAAGGACAGATTGATGGGAGACTATTTATGTTGCCCGCTATCCTCCAAACGAGCCATACCCTGTTTGTATGCAATATGCCTCAATTTAAGAACTACAATAAGCAACAATAAATCTACCGTATTGGGTGTATACATGAATAACAAATTTGTTGTTTACTAATGAGCAGGAGAGACCGAGACCCCTGTTACTGAACACTATAGCAATGATTGCCAACAACTGTTTTTACAAAGGCATATCACTTGAACCTCCTTTAATGTTTAAGTGCATTATGAATAAACTGTGAATGACTTTTTTTTATCGTGCATTTCTGGTGTAAATGCTGCCACATGTGAATAAGGATACTTAAATGTTTTGTGCCCTTCTCTCCAGTTTGGTTTTATCACATATGAAGTCGGCGAGAGCAAGAAGTTATTTTTCCATGTCAAAGAGGTGCAAGATGGACTGGAACTCCAGGCCGGGGATGAGGTGGAGTTCTCAGTCATCCTCAATCAACGCACAGGAAAGTGTAGTGCCTGCAACGTACGCAGAGTCTGGTAAGGACACCTTACTTTATTCATTGATAAGATAGGCGTACAAATCTGCAGGAATTGCTGCTTTAATTTTTTAATGAATATTCATAAGGCAATGTATGCTTTTATTTTAAGATCTTTATTTCCACTTTGAAATGACACAATAGTGTGGGGTCGACAAAAAACTTTCACCATAAAATGGGGTCGTGGCATAAAAAAAGTTTGAGAACTCCTGATGAAATGTGTTGGAACTAAATGTGTTTTTTTTCCTCCTCATCCATATAGTGAAGGGCCTAAGCCGGTTGCAACCCCACGTCCTGATCGGCTGGTGAACCGACTAAAGAGCATCACCCTGGACGATGCCAGTGCCCCCCGCCTTGTCATCGTGAGGCAGCCCCGTGGTCCTGACAACTCAAAGGTACACTGTTGTCATTTGCCTCCTTTTGTTCCAACAGCATTTAACCACTTTCGACATGGTGTCCCTATTTTGGGCATATTATATGCAACATTATTATTATTTTTGGCAAGCAACACCATCATACGACAAAGTATAAATCAAGCTGAAGTCAACTTTAAGTTTGAAGTCTGGAAATTGTTCTTTTTGTGTGCAGGGCTTCAATGTGGAATGGAAGACTCGTCAACCTGGTGTCATCGACTGAGCAATACAGACCGCCCCCACTCCACCTCATCCAGAGTAGGCGGACCTAGATTAAGAAACGCTATCCCGAAAACAAATATATAAGAACAAATATATATTGAAAAAAAAAAAAGCTGACAGGGGATAAGGGTGTTTTGTTTTGCTTTGACACATACTTGTACACACAAACTCATACACAAAATCATGCGCATACATAGAGTAATCAGCATGTGTTACCCATGTCCCTGTCCACATCTACGAAGGGAACCCTCTCATTCCATAGTTCCCAGCCTCCCATGTCCACTTGTGCACTGCAGTGTACATGGGGAACTCTTCCGAGTGCGTGTGTGTGTGCGCTGTACCTAGAGTTGCTTAAAGTATGTTAATGGAGGTATTTGTTTTGTTTTTTTCGAGGGCCCTGGCCCTCCAAATCAAGAGTGACGGTTGTGACTGTCTTTGTCCCCATCTCCTTTGATTTCTCTGCTTTGTCTGGAATTCTGCACCTGCAACAATTTTTTTTTTGTTCCCGTTGGTGTGGGAGTGTGTTTGATGTTGGCATGTGTTTTGAGCCATCTGCTCTTTTTTCCCCCTTGTAGTTTTCTCCCTACTCAAGGAAACTTAAAATGGTGTAATTGAGTTTCCACTACTGTATGCTTTCCTACAAAAACATATAAAGCAAAGCGAAGTTCCCTCCATAAGGAGGATCATATTTCTCATATGTGCGAGCTTAAACTGAGGCTACTTCTCTGCTCGTTTTTTTGAGCAGTTTTTAAAATGCTTTATTCAAGAGCTGAAGTGAAAGCATGGTGAGTGTATGCGTGTGTGTGCGTGTGTGTGTGTGTGTGTTGTATGTGAATGTAGTTTATCAAATGGGGATTTACTTTTACCAATCATGAGTCCTTCGATGCCTTCTTGGTAGTCACATGCTCATTTAAGCAAATTTTCCCAGGTGCAGAATTCCTTATGCCATCTTATATCTAGCAGTTCTTTTATACAATGTTTTTTTTCCCCTTGCACATATTTTCTTCTTGTTTTATTTTATTTTTTTCATTGAAACTTGATCTGCTAATAATACATAAGATAAAGTAAGAATAAGGTGCCTAAACTACAAGCAAAATAAAAAAAATAAAAAAATTAGATGTATCCTCTGACCCCCAGCCAACCGCCAAAATATTCAGAACAATCTTAGGGTGGCTTTTGTTTTTCTAGTAGAAATAATACTGGTATGCATCCCAAATACCTGTGGGTTGAAATATACTGTATGTAATGTGTGCTTTTTTCCTTAGTGAAAGATTCAAACATCAAAATAACAAAAACAAATTTAACTTAAAAAAAAGGGGAATGGTAACATATTAGAAAAAAAATAATAAAGTACAAAAATACAAAAAAACAAAAAAAACGTAAGGATCAGGATGTATTGTGCTCTGGAGACATTGGTGGGAGAGCTGTTGTGCCTCTATGCACATAAGTTACAGTCAAAATTACTTTCAACTGTGGAGAACACTGGGTTCCTGAGGAGCCACATACAGAGGTTCTCCTATGTATGTACTTTTGTTAATGGTCTTGAATGAAACAACATGAATTAAAGTTTTATGAAAACCATACCAGGTCTTTGTCTTTATTTTAATCACTTAATGTCATAACTAAGTAAATGTTTTTGTAAATAACTTTTCAAAAATTGATCTACCAACTTGCATGTTGTGGTGTAATACATTGATCTTATAGATGGGCTACTTTCACAACGAAGTATAAAATAGGGCTTGAAGGTAGTGTAAGTGATTAACTGGTCTCCTCAGCTCTTTAGTAAACCTAAAATAGGTTTTCAGTTCAGGAGACAGGAGAGGGAACAGGAGAGGGAACTCACACAGGGTCTGATCACATGGAAGTGATAAGCTAAATTGGCAGGCAAAATTGGAACTGGAACAAAAAAAAATTTGCAACCCACCTCACCTGACATTTTTATTTTCTGTTCATTAAAGAGCTGGAGAGACAGGGGACCCCTGTTGCTGTATAAACACTAGCAATGATTACTATCAAAATATAAATTTTACTTTTAAACAAAATGGTTGGTTTTACCCAAAAAGCACTTAAGTGGTTAAACTGTAATGAGGAACTTAAACGTTTTATGTGTACATCAGTGGCAACATGACTATAAATGAACAAAACTACAGAAGCGTTAAACTTATTTTGATTAAAAAACGTTTTTTTTTGCTATCTAAACCTGGGTACTGAGATGTATTGTGAGCTCTGAGCGATGTATCACCTTGGGTCTAGTCTTACATTTAGTCTCAGATTGAGGGCTTTGTGCTTCAGACCAGCGTGTCCACCATTCCCTAAGCTCTGTTGGACCCGTGGGCCGGCGTGGCTTTATCACGCTTGGATGAATTAGAGCATGAGGAAGACTTAAATCGTCTCGGGGTGGGAACTTCCTGTCGATATTTACATCGCTGGCGAGATGTGATCTCTGCTGGCTGAGGACTTTATTTGCAGCAGTTAAACTCTCTGTTGCAGTGCTAGCGGAACCTTTTCTCGTAGTCATATCTGGTCTCTCTTGCACAACATTTTGAACCCTAGAGAATTCAAACCCTTGCATTTTGCTTTTGTACTCCTCCAACCTGGCTTTGCACTCCACAGCTTTACCCCGCATCTCCATGAACTGAACCTGCAAATCGTTCCCGTAACCCTCCTCTGCCTTTAGTTCGTTCTCCCAAAACAAGAGCTGCTCCGTCTCCTCTTCGATAACTTTCTGTTGAGCTTCCCCCTCAGCCTTCCTGGCCCTCTGTTTTTCCTCCAGCTCCCTGATTCGTTTGTCTGTCATCTTTATCTGAACCTGTAGCTCGTGCAAGCAAGAATGTTGCAGCTTAATGGTCTCTCTGAGTTTCTTTTTGTCCTCTTCGATCTCATTGCTGCCACTTGAACGTGATGGGTCCTCAGCTTTCTTTATAGCTGTCCCCACAGCTGCAGATTCCTCAGAATGTTTGCGTTCCTTATCCCTGTGCTGATTTCTCATGCAGCAGGAGATCTGCTGATCCACATCGGATAGGGATTGTCCACTTTTTTTCCCTTTCCCTTTGCTCTGCAAAGTGCTTGAGACAGAGGTGTCAGTGTGAACGGTGACGGACACATCCAGGGAGCTGCAGTTCTTGCCGCTGCTGTCACAGGTTGAATATTGAGCTCTCCCTTTTCCCAGATTCTCCAGCCATCCCCAGGCCTCCTCCATCAGCGTCAAAGATTTCCTTTTGGGCCTTTTCAGATCCTCCGGTGGCTGCTCGGCGTCCTGCCGCAGGCGCGACAGCGGGGGCAAGCTTTGACGATGCAGAGTCTGCAAACCGCTACCCCGCCGCATTCTAGCCCCGGCATCTCTCTTTCTCAGCTGTGGGCCAGGCTGGTATCTGCCGCCTTTCGGTTTGCTCGCTCCATCAAGGTGATAGGCTGTGTTGTGAAGGAGAGTGAGCTGGACCTCCCGTACCTGCTCACCATACCTTTTAAGTGACTCCAGAATGTGTTCATTGGGGGCCATGCTCCGCTCAAAGTCTTTGAATTTCTCCCTCAGTATGTAACGGCCTGGTTGACCTGAACAGGAATGTAAGACAGAATTGGCATAGGTCATCATCTTGGTTGAACGTCTCAAATCCATTTCCCCCTTTTTCAAACCACACAAATACATACCGAGGGATTGAGCCAGTGCAATGACCACTTCTTGACAGGTTGTGTTGTCAGTAACACCACAGACTACACGCGGGAAACCATCAACACATACCTTCACTTCCATCGTACACCTATGGAAGGGTATGTGATAAGAAAAGGGGTGGTTTGTAAGTTTTATGAATATTCAGACATTTATTTCAAACGTAGAGCCAAATGACGCGCTTAAGCAAACTGAACTGTCTGCACAGAACGTCTTGGTCACATTATGGGCTTGACGGCAGTTAAAGCCACTTTGTTGTCAGCTTTAGTAACTAATGTAATTAAATCAATTAAATGAATACAGTTCAAAGCATGGATCTCATAATTACAAGGCTTTAGGGCCATCAAAAGATAAGAATATCTTCTCTCTTCATAAGAACAAATGCAGTTGTTTTGCATAACACATAAATAAAAGTTTTCAAAGACCTACCTTTATGTTCAGAGTGTAGGGAACCGTCTGCTCAAACCCTCTGTTTAAGCATGGACTGTCTGCTAGGAAGCACAGTGGCGCGTCTAAGACTCATTTAAATTCCTGTATCTACTGCTGGAGGATTGTAGCCTGGTGAACCACCCCCCGATTTCTAGCGGGGGGGGGGGGGGGGGGGTTCACCAGGCTAGGAGGATTGTGTATGGCTCCATCCCTGTTGACAGACTACTCTATTAAGGGACAACTCGTGGGAATTTGTATTAAAAAAAAGTCAGCAAATTAAAATCGTCACACTACCCTTTCAAGTTACGAGGATATGCGAGAACATATTTAAAGAATTTTAAGAAACTTACAAAGAATATTGGTGAATGAGGCCCAATGTTTATTTGCCACATTATGAAACATCCATAGGCTGTAGTTACACAGTAGTGTCAGTATTATCACTTATCAGTATTATAAGTCACCCCACCTGAATAAAAGTATTTTGTGTACAGTAGTTTTGTGACAGAAATGGGGATTTCAGCATAGCTGTTCTGACCCCCACATCCAACATTAGGCTGGGGCCCCTGGCCAAAACGTATTTTTTCTTTTTCCAGAGACCTACGTGTCACACGTGAGGTTTATGTGTAAGTGTTGTATTTATTTGTGGCCCTGGGTGTTCCTCTGTATCTCCAACAGGAAACGTGATTTCAATCTAAATGGAATGCGTAAACATGCTGGCATTGTAAACTGTCCAACACTGAGGGGCCAAGAACTTTTATGACTCAAATGAATTCTGTATGTCACAGATTTAATGTTGTTAATCATGTTTATTTATTTGATGTTTTTCCTCCAGCCCCCCTTTTTTTTTTAATTACAAACGAAGCATTTTTTAATGTTAATTTCTTGCCTTTCCCTCTTGTCTTTTTGTGACTAGGGGGTATTGAAAAGTGCAGTTCATTATTTGTCTTGTTTATTCTTTACTGAATTCTTTCAAATATAAAGTAGTATCCATGAAAAAATACACCATAAATGTAAGTAGGCTACTCTGCTCCCCCCCCCCCCCCCCCCCCGGAAAATGGTTTTGCATCAATCAATCAAATCAACCTATCAATCAAATTAATCACTCAGCATCGCATTTTACAACATTCTGAATCCATCTTGTCATGAAAAGCACTGCATCCCCCCAGCCCCAGAGAATGATATCATTCATGAGGCCACTTAATTATGACATCACAATTAAACAACACTTTTTATGTTATGTCCATTAAAGGAAAATGGGGTCAAATCCCTGTATATGGCTGACATAGTAGACACACAGACAGACGGATCTCATTGATTTCCATGGGGAAATTCAGGTGCATTTAAGCAGTAAGCCTGAAACACAGGATGGATGGAAAAAAAGACACACAAGACCGAGCATCTACACATGTACACGCACGGGAGAAAAGGTGACAACCTACCACACACACCTAAGACTGATTCTGCAGTGTTGTTAGTAGGAATAAACACAAAAGAACCCCCGAGGAAGTGGACTAAGAAAGGGGAGGAGCCAAACCGAGTTCCTGTTACTACACAAAAAAGGAGGTGGTGCCCCCAGAGGTGAAAACAAGGGAGGAGGTTGCTGGACAGGGAAGTGTGGACAGCTGGTCTGGAGTGGACAACGAGAAGATGGGGCGCCACTTCCGTACCCGAAACGGTGGACTGAAGAGTGCTTTTAATTTTAGATGGCAGAGAAGAGAGAACACATTGACATGGCATACAAAGAAGCAACCGGGGCACGAATCAAGAAGGCAATACTCTGGATAGATGCATGGACGACTAGGGCCGGCTTAGGAGGAGTGGAGGAAGCGATTGAAGGTGTTGTAGGCCGACTCCAGGTCAAACAGCATCTGTCGCACTTGGGAGTCGTCCAGCTCATCGGAGGCGGACATGCCGCTGAGCGTGGTCAACCAGAGGTTGACTTTTTCCTTGGCCTCCGAGTCGGGAGGCATGGTGATCATTCTATTCATGGTCTCCATCAGCTCCCGGAGGTCCGGTTGGATCTCATCCATGGCCCGGATCTCCAGTCTCAGCTTGTCCATCACCGTGATAAAGAGAGACACGATATCTGCGATGCAGCGGTTCAGGTTGCCCTTGTCGTCCTTGATGGTGATCGGCCGGTCCTCCTTGATCCTCTCCATGGCTAGTGGGCAGTCGAGTCTGTACTTCCTGCAGAAGTCATCGATGGAGCCCACGTCGGAGCCTTGCACCTGTTTGAAAGCAGCCTTATACTGAACCAGAAGTCTGGAACATGACGCAGTGTACACAGTAGGTGTGACACAGTCCGTGAAGTAAGCCTTCTCCAGGGCTTGGAGGGTCTTGACCAAAGCAAACAGATCAGCCATATTGTCATACTGTTCTCGTTCTCTTGCGTTTTTGTACAATTTCACCTCCTCATACAACTCTGGCTTGTTGGCCGGGGCTCCCCCTGTGCCTCCTGTGACTGCTACTCCACGAAACATAGCGAGCAGCTGGTGTAGCAAATGACCTTTGGCAAAATGTAGCTACTGTTATGAATGAATCACTGACTGTGTGACCTGCCTTTTAAGGACCAAATTAATCAACGTCACCCGTATGTCGCAATGGGGCGAGTCATGGCACATGCAACCTAAACAAGACCAGGAGACCTGGTTCTGCCAGACCCAGAATAAGTACTTTATAAGATCAGAGCACTACGTCACCGGACTTCACATGACGTGTCAGCCTGTGTCTATGCCCATGTATGGACGAAAGGGGGACAGACTTTTTTGGCTGGGGCCTGAGGACAAAGTGACCATGCCCATGTATGGACGAAACAGGTACAAAGCCTCATGTAAGCCCGACCCCTTGGGTCTGGCAATAAGTCTCACGTGGTCTGACCCATCCATCTTACACCATCAATTCCAGCAACGGTAATAATCTATCTTATGTAAGGCCATAGCACAAAAACTATCTTTACCACATGGCACAAGTCACGAATGTTGATGTATGTCCAATATGTTAGTGTACAGATGGAATTTTCTCTGAGACATGTGTACGAGTCCGCGAGGCAACATAGAATGTTCACAGATTTTGGTGGCAGATAAAAAAGTGCCTTTCACTGCCTCCATGTTGGTTGATATCAGGTTGCTAGGGTTATCGGATATTGTGATTAGAAACCAATCTGACATCATAGGACTCCATATTTGGACACCTCCAACATGGATATGGTTTGGGCATGGCTGACATCATGGTGATATGATGACACAAACGTCAAAGCAGCTCAGCTTAAAACTGGAACGCACAGAAAGCAGTATTGAAATATTTATGCATACTCCAATACTGCTTCCTGTCCGTACCATCATTGCCTAAAGGCTGAACCATTACAGCAACGGAAAACCTGTAAACCTGGTAGTCATGGATATCATCAATGGATACTGTGCATACCAATCCTAGGGAATTATGGGCATCACTTCCTGTGTCAATCAATCAATTCATTCCAGGGATCGAATCGGTCAACAATAATGTGGGAACACAACCTGACAGAAATCAAAAAGGGTCATATTAGTCTGCCTACTTACCCTGCACGCTCTCCCTCCACATAGCTGATTCAAATTCAGGTTGTGTTCCCACATTATTGTTGAATGACACAGATCACTCAAATGAATTGAATGACTGACAACAAGAAGTGATGCCCATAATTCACGCAATGCCCAACGGAACACTGGAAACGTGTGGGTAGGATTTTTCAGACCCCTAATGTGTTGAATGGTCAACATATTTCAAGGATCTGTTTTAAGATTTGGAAAACTAATGTTTTTTCAAACTGTAAAGGATATCGGGCCACTTTCTTAGGATCACTGACACCCTTTGAGCTCAATTAGAAAGTTAGAAATGATAATACTTGCGTTCAGCAACAACCCAAGAAACATCGCGGCATTTAGAAACAATACACAACTATGGGTAGCAGTTGTAATTCCCTTTTATTGATCACAGAGTCTATACATGTTCTCATATAGTGAACATATATAATTCAGCGCAGACAAAGGTCATATTGCTCTAAATAAATATAAAACATGACGCTGCTGGTGTGCTCGATACAGAGACAAACAACAGAGGCACACATACATAAATACAAATACAGTATGAACTCAGGCAGTCTGGGAAGGATGGCTTAAGCCAGCAGTTTTCACACCACAATCACCAAAATCCTACGGCTGATTCTAGCATATGTAACATTTCTCTCAGGAGCAGGTTAAAGTTTTTCACTGCACTGTGGATCACTAACATTTCATGCACACATAGGTGATCCACAGTGCAGTGAAACACTTTAACCTGCTCCTGAGAGAAATGTTACATTGTCGTTAAATAAACAAAGGAGAAGACACTGTGGTGTTGTCACAGTGTTGTCACAGTCTCATGACCTTTTTGTCTTTTTTTTTACCAAGCTCTTCTCTCCAGATACCAGACAGCTACTAGTTTGAGCATGCAGCCTTGATGTTTGGAGTCATGGACCCCATTTCTCTACTGCTGCAGTCTCTGCTCAAACTAGTGGCTTAAACCTTCATACGGGTAAGACGACACTACACAATCGGTGTATTAGTTAACCTCTGTGGTCAAGGTTCCACAAGTTCATTTCTAAGCAGTCGTGAATTACAGCAACGACAAACATTAACAGTTAATAGTAGTTAGTAATAGCATTAGTAGTTCACTACATTAGCGGGTCACTTGTGAATTCCTATTTAAGGCAAGTGTAGTGTTAGTGCTAGTGTTAAGGCAATATGTATTCCAGGTGAGGTTCAACCAAAAATGAAACTCTTTAAACAGCTTTTGACTGGGTGTTTAGTTACAGTATGTCTCCTGAGGGGGGGTATATGTGTTTGGTCGTGGTGGTGGGAAATGATGAGGTTCAGTCATGCTATTATCATGCACAGTGCAGAAGGAATACATTGAGGTACAGCAAGATACAACAATCTCAATCAATTTTTAGAAAGAAAATGCATGTTCATACTGTTATGATACCAATACCAATATTATATTTTGTGTGGTTGCCCACAGGTAACCACAGTATATTAACAGCACCTATTTATTTATTCAACCACAAAATGTAATAGTGAGGTTCACAATCTGAGGCCCTATGCAGGCACCAATCGGCATCATGGTGTGTGTCACTATATTAGATCTCTTTTTTGGCCTATAAGTCTTGATCATTCAAAATGTTATAATTTTTGCTTTTTTCATTTCATATAAAAGTAGAGAATCAGAGCTATAAAATTAGGTATTGATTAGATTGACCCAACAGCTTTGGAACTACACCTTATGGAATGGATGTGAATTTAAAAGCTGTTAACAGAGAAAAACACCTTGAATGGTAAAAGATTTCTATTTTGAGCTCTAATCTATGGCCAGACACAATGACACATCCGAGACTCCAATTCAAGGAGAAAATTGTTCTCGTCATGGAAGTGTGCTCTACAGAGGCGTGTGTGTGTGTGTGTGTGTGTGTGTGGGGGGGGGGGGGGGGACGCATTGTATATAGAGGCCCCTCAATAAGATGGTCAAATTTGGGGTTGGTCGGATGATGCGTTAATGATTTCTGGCATTTCTTTGTAAATAGGTCCCTCCTACAAACTTTGGAAGCCAATTATATCAATATAGTATAGGCTATATCAAATATCTGCATGATACATGTTTATAACATGACTCCAGAGATAATCTGTAGCGATTTGTGTGAGCCTTTGACAAAATAAAGTTGTATCAAAAAGTGTGTTTTAAATTAAATACAAAATGGCAGAAATAGGGTTTCCCTATATGGGGAGTTGCAAAATGATCCAGGGGTAAAGTTTGGATTGTATGACCTATGGTTCAAGAGTTATAGGCCAAAACATAAATCAGGCTGGTGGTATAGCGTCACCATGAGGCCGATTTGAAAAATGTAGTGTTTTCCTTGGCCTACTCTACTGGCAGTGTGTACAAACAATGTGGAGGTGATTGATCCAGTGGTTTGCAAAATTATCTCAGCAAATACACACAGTCATACAGACACACAGACAAGGACAAAAACATAATCTCCAACACTACCTTATTATCTCACTATCTTATTATTCAGCACTTTTGGCCTGGCGGAGATAATAAATAAAGAAATAAATGTTATGTTACAGGAGCTCATTTAAGCGGCCTCCCATCAGCCATCACACTCAGAATGAGTCCTACAAAGAATTATGAACCTTGAGCATTCAGTGCAGTACATTTTTTGATTTGAATACTGTAGGTCCCCTTTAAAGCAGATACCTGATTGAGATCAGACCTGATCTCACGCCAATGACACTCCCACAAACCCCGACCCTCTCCTGACCCTATACAGCACTGCTTCCCAAACAGTGGTTCGGGACCCACTAAATATCGCTTACATTTTGTTTTTCATTAATTAAAAACAATTTCAACAAATTTTCATAGATAAATACAAAACTCGAAGAGATTTCATGAATTAAAAAAAATAATCCCAGAATAGTGAAAATAGCAGATCTACAAGCTCATCGTGACGCGGGAAGCTTGTAGATCTGCTATTTTCACAAGTTTGGCTCCCAGGAGAGACATCAAATTACTCTTTTGGGTCTTGAGCTAAAAGGTTTGTGAACCGCTGCCTTACAGGAAGTTGAGTTTGTCTGAGGTGTACACGTCACCGGTGGCAGAGTCGTTTTGGAGCTCCTTTGGCTCAAAGCGTGGCCCGTCGTCAACCAGACCTGGACCCTGTACAGAGAGAATCAAACGCACATCATCATCTGTTTTTACGTCCGGAGACTCCTGTCCAGGACAGGCTTCAGACTCCTCCTCAGTCTATTACGTTTGAAGGGTTTTCTGAATTATTATAAAACAGTGTTTAACATAATACAAAACAATATCATTTAAATAATGAATAATATATTAATATATCAAGGAAACCTCAAAAGACACAGAAGTTCTTTTAGATTTTTTATGAATTCATTTATATAAGTGACTTAACTTCTAAATGATTTTAACTCAGTTGGTTAATAGGATATACTGTCACAGTGTGCTGATTAGATTTTTTTTTATGATGATTTTTTTTTTATAGCAGATCTACACTGGACATTGAGAACCAGTACTGTACCTTTCGGAGCGGTGGGGAAGCATCAATCACATTGATGCTTGGAGGGGGTGGAGTGACGCCTCTGCTCGCCACAGGCACAGGGTTCTGTGTTGAGCAACAATAGAAACACTTTTTGTTACCACCGCGCTCTGACTCCTCTGGTGCGCTATCCTTCCTCTTAGTACAATGACATTTAAACAAGTGACGGGAGCAACAATAGAACAAATCAGCAAAGTATACTGAGGCTGCTAGCATAGCTGTAAATGTTAGCTCCTGAATGTGTTGCAGAGCAGCCTATTCTATGTGTAGGGTGTACATGTTTCCTGTGCTTTTCTGAATCCAGGGCTATAAATCTATTTTTACAGACCCGTAAGGGTCCATTTGGACCCCTGGTGGTCTCCGGACGGACCTGACATTGAGAGCCATTGCTAATAGACACAGTACCTGTCGGAACGGTGAGGAGGCACCAATCCCATTGCGACTTGGACTCCGTGGACTCCGTGGACTCCTTTGACTCCGTGGACTCTGTGGACTCCTTTGACTCCGTGGACTCCGTGGAGCACTTAAGCCATGATTGTTCACCACAGGCGCGGGGTTCTGTGTTGAGCAACAATAGAACAAATCAGCATAGTACCGAGGCTGCTAGCATATAGCTTTAAATAGCTCCTGAATGTATTGCAGAGTTTCTGAATTCATGGTTATAAATGGTTTTGTACTCTCATCATGTTGCGTGTTGTTGGTTTGGGTAGATGTACTGCATGTACATATTAACTCATTCACTGCCAAGGACGATTTTACCGACTTTTTTTTCCAAAGGCCCAGCCTCCCAAGGACGACTTTTAGTGTTTTTCGGTGTTTCCACTAGATGGCGCTCTTCGCTATCACATGAGTGACCATTTCATCCCCAGATGCACACAGAACCAGGAGATCACGTGATCCCAAGCTTTACTGCTCCATTCACTTCCTGGTTAACGTATTTGGAAAAATACGAGACGTGCTATTTTCAACGGCCTATAACGAGCGAACGGGGGGTCGCGATGACATTTAGTTTTTTTTTCGTGGAAGCACAGTGAACCCCCCCCCCATGATTAGCAACGATCAGGGGATCGATCATATATGGAGATAAATATTCTGTGACTACTTGAAAAGTAAATCTAAAAATCGCTGGCAGTGGATGATTCATTTATGTATGTATTTATTCTGGAAGTGAATGAGTTAAGCTGTTATGTCTTAAATGTGTTAGTCTTTTGATAAGGCGGTGAGATCATTTCACAAAGTCTCAGGAAATGCCAGGAAAAAACAACAACAACTGAATGCTCACTGAAAAAAGAAAGTTATTCTCTGACGAGTCTGAAGACCAGTAGATGATTATAAAGAACAGACTCTTATCACCAAACAGAAGATCAACTGGCCTGTTGGGATGGATGTTTTTTGTATAGTTTGTGTGTGTGTTTAATGCATTAACAAACCTTAGGGTAAGGAACGGTCACAGGAGGAGGAGTGACATTCTTCATATCAACAACAACCTACAACAAGAGATGTGACCCGAGGATTTGAGTTTAGGTAGACTTCCATTTGATATGAATGTGTCTTATTATTCAACAATACAAATGTCCCTGTTGTGTTAAGTGTTAACCCATTAAGACCGGGAACGCATCGGTGTCGTTTTAGATTTCTTTGGGCTATTCAAAAATAGCAGATATATAGTATACTTTCAGTTCCTATGTATCTATAATACAATGAAAACACATTGTCAAAATATACCATTGCTCTTTTTTTTGGTACATCAATGTTTTAATATTATTTTTTGCCAATTATTTGGGGGCCCACTTACAATATCCTCACGGCCCACCACTGGGCCCGGCCAACAGGTTGGGAAGTGCTGACATAAGACTTTACCTCCCCTCCATCTTGGTTGGAAGCTGGAGGTTGTTCTGCATCCTCTGAAGGTTTGGCGTCTCTGTCGTCGCCACAGAGATTCGTGTACAGACACTGAGGGTAGGGACCACACTCTCTACAGTCTCTACAGAAGCACGGACAAATCACCCACAGGACCACGGCGACCACGATTAACACCTCAATACACTTCAAAAGGAACTCTCCCCGCCCATCGGCTGAATGGGGAGTAAAACAAGAGATAAATCACTTTCCTGCATTGTACCCAGGGTGCAAGTTTTGTCTTTTTACCCGCTTAGCGAAAGCTGCGGGTCTATGAAGAGGCAGACCTATGACTCATCATTCGACAAATTTGCATTAGACAGATTCATTTGCATTCGACAGATTTGTTCGACAGATTTGCGTCATTGGCTGTCGTTTAAGCCAATGGGATACTTTCCCATACTCTGAACGGGCGGCCTCGTCCTCCCAAGCTATGGGACTATGCAGTCCTCCGAGCGCTAGCCGAATTTGGCTAATAGTTAGCTTGTATGATGTTACTAACTAACTGTTTTTAGCCAAGCGCGCTAATGTCCGTTCCCCATTAGTTATCGACGCAATTCGCGTTATTACTCTCGTAATTTTCATGTATTGTACATCCCAAAATAAAATGTATTAACCATGTTATGGTGCTGTAATGACTTTATATTTTCTCAACATAATACTGTCTTTCACACGGACCTTGGAAAAGAGGATCACTTCCGCCATTTTCTTCTTCGTCGGTCTAAACAATGACACGGTTGCCAGATTTTGAGAGAAAAATAAGCAACCAGGTCAATGAAAACAAGCCCAAAGACTTAAGTGACTATTAGGCTACATGAGCACTTTAAACCTATATGCATCGGCTATTTGATAATAGACGACTTGGCAATAGCCGATCTACAAGCTCACAACGCATCGCCGCCTTGTGAGCTTGTAGATCTGCTATTTTTTATTATGACGTTTTATTGAATACTTCATTTACAAAAGACATTAATGAAACCAAATGGACCCATTTGGGTTTTTCTTTCATGTAAGCCAGTAGTGAAAAGGGCAAACTTGCAGTTATGCATTACAACTCAAGCCTAGCTGTTTCAAACAGTGAAATCAAAAGACAAGTTGTGAGCTTCACTTTTATAAAGGGTTAGGGTTACATTGCAGTATTGATACTTTTACTTAAGTAAAACATTACAGTACTTTTTCCACCACTGTTGATGTTTTTAACATGACTGCCCTTACGCTACCTGTATTCTATGGACTCACTTCGTTTATTGTGAAAATAGTTTATTTCTTTCATACATAAATGAATACTAACTGGTCACCACCGGTCTTTTGTCCAGGAACAATGCATACAACACTATCAACCAGTCCTCCTGGGTGTGTGTGTGTGTGTGTGTCTTCATTTTTGTTGTTCATACATTTCTAAGTGAAACACTGTAGTTTTGACTTGGGTAAGGGTAGGCTACATTATGAAGTAACTATATCAGCTGGTGAAAATAGCAGATCTGTGAGATTGTAGATCAATTATTTTCACTATCATTGATATTGTGTACACACACACACACACACACACACACACACACACACACACACACACACACACACACACACACACACACACACACACACACACTTTATATTGGTAGCCAACCAATGAACCTCTGTGGAGTTATTTTTGTTGCATTCGAATGGCTGAGATTTTATTTTAATGACAACTTTTACATTTTGTGCTGCAGATTGGGGCAAAAATAGCCTGCCGCAAGCGGGTATATTATGACTTTGTCATTTCTTTTTTTTTTTTTACTTGAGGTAGATTTCAAAACAATATACAGTTTGTCTATAGACCAGAATGTTTGTAAACAAATGTGTTGGGCAGTATCTCCAGGTAGAATGTCTATGGATATTTACACTATAGAAAAGTACACAGACCCAGAACATCAGCAGTGACTTGTTTGTCAACCTGTGAATATTTAGAACAAAATATATATATTCTAATTTCTAATAGTCAATTACCAATATCATAAGTGTCCTGTCCTTCCAGAAATAAGGTTAATGAATAATACTACTGCAATGCGACGCAGCTGGCGTTATAGTTATAGCGTTTTAGTTTCTACCCCCAATTTAGTTGTTATGCCAATTAATTCTTCCCCGCATATATTTCTGTGCGTTGTCACTGCTGCAGTGGTGGAAAAAGTATTCACATTTTTTACTTAAGTAAAAGTATCGATACTGCAATGTAGAAATAGTATTTCTACAGTAAAAGTCCAGAATTAAAAAAATACTTGAGTAAAAGTACAAAAGTATTGGTATCAAAATGTACTTAAAGTACAAAAGTAAAAGTACTCATTATGCAGAATGTCCCATTTCAAGTTTTCAAATGTATAAAGAATCTTTTGAAAATAGCAGATCTACAAGCTCACAATGTGAGCTTGTAGATCGGCTATTTTCAAATTGCCGAAATGTATGTAGGGTTGGTCAATGTATGTTTTGTAATAATAATCAAATCAAAGTATCGAGTAACTAAAATGTTCACATAATTGTAGTGGAGTAAAAGTATTGGAAGTGCTCAAGTAAAGTACAAATACCTCAAAATTGTACAGTTTACAATTGTAAAAGTACAGTACTTAAGTAAATGTGCTTAGTTACTTTTCCACCACTGCACTGCTGTTAAACCCTACTGGCTGACCTGTAGTCCCCAGGACGTAGCGCCCCCTTTCTACTCCCATTCAACATTTCCTGCTGCCCGTAGGAATCTATGGTAGGAATATGGCCGAACACATGGCCAATTTATGTTCGTATAGACGCTCGACAAAGATGCACTATGTAACACACACATTACCGAGTAGGTCGGAGATTAGAGTCCCACGACCGGCTCCAGTTCCTCCTCTATAAGTAGAACCTCGTCCAAAACCACCTCCTTTACCAACAGCACACGTGAAAACACATGCAAGCGTGGCCTAGAGAGAGAGAGAGAGAGAGAGAGAGAGAGAGAGAGAGAGAGAGAGAGAGAGAGAGAGAGAGAGAGAGAGAGAGAGAGAGAGCGAGAGCGAGAGAGAGAGAGAGAGAGAGAGAGAGCTTAGTATTCATTTCGTATCCATTTTCGTATATAATATATATATTTTTAAAGCAAACATTTGTAACTCAAAGCTTTGCTTCTGAGGGTCCCTGGAACCAAATATTGTACAAATGTTCGCTTTAAAACATATATATTCCAATAAAATAAAAAAACCCAGATCTATAAGCTCATAGTGCTGCACTCGGTGCAGCGCTATGAGCTTGTATATCGGCCAAAGACAACTTAAAATGACACAAATTATGCTTTCCCGGTCTTAAAGGGTTGAAATGTTTAAGTTTCGAATTTATTAGAAAACATCATTGCATTATAACAGTATCAAATATGATGTTTCGGTAACCCTTCCTTTTACAGTACGGTAATTACCAGGTAATAACCAGGTAATTACCAGGTATAACTACAGGTGATAATAAGTATTTACTAGGTAATAACCATGTAATTGCCAGGTAATAATAAGTATTTACTAGGTAATAACCAGGTAATTGCCAGGTAACTACCAGGTAATAATAATTTATTTACCAGGTAATTACCTGGTTATTACCTGGTAATTACCGTACTGTAAAAGGAAGAGTTACCGATGTTTCTTACAGATTAAAGAGGATCGCTCTAAGATAACATTTAAAAAAACACAAATCATCAAACGTCAAAAACATCAAACAGTAAAAAGAAGTTTTCTATTACTTCTGGTAAAGCTTTGTATGCTCTTGGGAGGAAGGAGATCTGGTGCCTTTTTGTGCGGCTGTGTGAGTGACCTCCCATTTCTTAGATTGTAGTGATTTTGTGTTTGTAGACAGGGTCTGGATCAGTGGTGGGCAACTTTGATGATGGAGAGGGCCACTATATTTCCACACTCACTCCAGGGGGCCACATTGCATATACTGTCGGGCAGACACCTCTTATCTCCGTACTTTTTTTCGTAAATTAATGCCGTACACCATTCTATGTCACACAAAAGTAGCAAAAATAGCCGATCTACAAGCTCAAAACGCGTCGCAGCGCAACGCGTTTTTAAGCTTGTAGATCTGCTTTTTTTTGCTATTTTTTAATTGGAATCCTGTAAAGTAACATGTTTATTTAATTTAAAATGCATTTAGTTAAACTTATGTTAACTTTACGAACTTACATACAAAAACATTGGACAAGACAAGAAGAATTGTAATACTAGTCATTAAGCTACTAATATAGACAGAAGTAATTAAAAGCGGGTCATGTTTGCATGTTTGGAATTGGAACAGCTGAAATCAATAGTATATCACTATTCTGATATTAACCTGAAGGTTAAGTGAAGGTGGGGCATTAAGTGAAGGTGGGGGCCGCACGTGGCCCCCGGGCCGCCAGTTGCCCATGTATGGTCTGGATCATTGGACTCCTCTCTCCTCGCCTCTAGAGTATAGTGATGGAATCAGTCGGTATCCCAATGATGTGGCAGCATGATGAAGGTCACGTATATATCTGGGTCTACACATCTGACACACGCTTAGATAAAGAACCCTTGGCTGAGCCTTCTTAACCCATTCAGTCCGGGAACGCATCTCTGTCATTTTAGATTTCTTTGGCTATTCAAAAATAGCAGATCATCGCGACACATTGTGAGCTTGCAGATCGGCTATTTTCCAAAAGATTTCTATACATTTGAACATTTGTGAAGTGGGACATTCTGCATAATGAGTATTTTAAAGGGAGTTTTATTGTAATTCCATACTTTAAGTATATTTTGATACCAATACTTTTGTACTTTTTACTCAAGTCAATTTTGAATGCCGGACTTTTACTTGTAACAGAGTATTTCTACAGTGCAGTATTTGATATCAATTCAATCTTTATTTCAGACTCAAGGTCCATATCATAAACAGAATGACAAAAAACGATAAATATGATTAAAAAGCAAAAAAACTAAAGAAAAACATAAAATCAATCTAACTACAGCTGCTCACAGTCTGTAGAGGCTGTTGCGCCAATGTCTCCAAATCATGGAAGAGAACCGAGTAGAACTCTTCACACTCACAGGGTTAATTAAAATCTTAATAACATGATTGTCAGACTATTCAAGATGACATATTAATTTGTACATTCAATTTCTTAAAAGGGCTTGACAGGTAGGTAGGTACCCCTTGGTACCCTCACCAGCAACTGTAAAGCATCATTGTATGCTACTTAGCCTGTAGTTAATCCACAGGTGAGAGCTTTAAAAAGTGATAGCTTGACATCTATAGAGCATTAGTATGTTTTTACTCAAGTAAATGATTTGAGTACTTTTTCCACCACTGATCCACAGAGATACACAATAGCAGACTGGCTTCTCAGCTGTAGCTTACGTCGTCACCATATTATTGGCAGACTCCATACTTGACAACAAATGTATTTATTTATTATTAGGTTATCAAGATTATTTTAGCTTAATAAATCATTTAATGTTTTACATTTTGGAATTTGCATTTCCCTTAAACATGGCATTAGGCCTACATTTCTATTGTAGACTAATCAGCAAAGTAGGTCTAATTGTTTTTCAATGTCAACAGTCTTTATAAACCTGTGATCATGCTGAAAAATGTCACCCAAAAAAATTATAAAACAATGCGGCTGGAGATGCACGGGAAGCACGTGGAACACGGTGCTTAATTTATGAATAGGTTATTATGCTCAACAAATAAGACAGGCGTTAGAATGTAGTTTTTTTTAGGTGAATAGGCCTATAACGGGTTATTTTAAATCTGTTGATTTCTGTTTGAGAATATCGAATTGGAGAACTTTCAATGAATAAATAAACATTGAACAATTTGTCCCCCTGGTTTCTGAAATGATGGATACGCCCATCGTCCGTCCCTCTTGCAGATCGCATGTAGATAACGTTAGGCAATATGATTATGATCTAATATCAGGCCTACAGTGACAAGTGTAAAACATAAATCAGTCTAAAGGCTCATTCATACTCACAATTTGAAGAGCGGATGCCTGGTCCATTTTAATTAGTTTCTGCTGCTGCTAGCCTACAAAGCATATCATGCATATGGTATTACGCTGAAATCGGTGACTTGTCAAGCCGGTAACCGGAAGTCTCGCCCCAAAACACGCTCGCCCCCAATTATTTTCGCGGACCGCTCGAAAAAAATAGTGTTTTACGTGAGGATAAGGTAAGAAATAAGTTAAGGGTTTAATAGCCATAGTTTTACTGAGGTTAAGACTAGGAATAGATTAGGGCGTGACACCGTGTATACGTACACATGATGATAATATATATATGTATATATATATATATAATATATATATATATATATATATATATATATATATATATATATATATATATATATAAAAATTGTAAAGGTTAAGCCTTTACAATTTTCTATACTTTTACTTTTACCCCACTACAATTATATGAAAACTTTAGTTAGCCTACTAGTTACTTTGTACACTAACCTTCAGTCCTATATGCATTTCTTTTCTTTTTTTTAAATTTTTATCCCACGATTTTTGTAACCCTATTTTTTCCACCCAGTGCCAATTGTCTATGTAATCCTGGTACCTTCCCTCTGCCAACCTAGGGAGGCCAGGGCCGAGCTCATGCCTCCTTCAATGCATGAGAGCCAACTGACCTTCTTGTCACCTGACAGGGGAGAGTTTCCCTGGTTGGACGTAGCGCGTGGAAGGAACACGTTATTCCAACCAGTTCCCTTCCCCTCCATCAGGCGCCCGGCTGGCCAGGGGGAGGCAGTATAGTGACCAGGATTACTGCATGTTTTTGTGAGGGTACCTACCCTAGGAGACACGGGGAGAACATGCAAACTCCACACAGAAAGGCCCTTTCGCCAACCCCACCTAGGGTATGGGCACTGATGACGCGGAGGAGAGAACACACCCCCAGCGCCCACAGCGTCCCCTGCGGGAATCGAACCCAGGACCTTCTAGCTGTGAGGCGACAGCACTACCGACTGCCACCGTGCCCCTAGTCTGGGAGGCATTGCGTCGGAGCTTGGACAGCAGGGGCGCGGCCACTGCGTTGTGATTCAAATCAACAGCCAATGAAGAAAAGGGGGCGGGATCCACATGCACTGGGTGTTGCATCTAAATAGGATCGACGGGAAGCAATTTCCCCTTGAGAAATTGCGGCCGCCATTGTTGTGTACTGCTGTTTGCCTCTCGTCGGACTTTTTAGACGAGTTGCACAGCTCTCAGACCGGTAAGAGGCGTGTCCGCTCAGATTCTGAGCGTAAGTTACATCTCGCCCACAAATACCAGGGCTCTGGCCCAGAAGTTTCTCTCCGAGCTGGCGAAAACTTCTGGGAACTCAGATTACCGTGCCCCCTATATGCATTTCTTTTACAAAAAAAACTGCAGTTCCTAGATTGAATATAATTTCTACACGTCTAAGATACATTAACCATCTGTCACGTCCTGGGTCTGGCCCCAGCCCCTCCCTGCTCCTCTTGGTCTCTGATTGCCTAGAGTGGACTCAGCTGCGGGTGGCAGCTGTGCCTAGTTGGCTAACGAGCCTCAGAGACTATTTAAGACTGTCTGTGACTTTGCCTTAGTTTCCAGGTCCCTGTGGTTTCACCTTGTAATGTTTTCGCCCTGTGAGGTGTACCTATGTTTACATTATTATTACTTCAGTAAATATGTTGTTAAACTGTCCACCTTGGTTTCCTGAGTCTACTTTAATGTTGAGTTCTGCATATGGGTCCTAAGACACCCGGGTCCCTGACAGAATGAACCAGCCATTCTGGACCCGGCGGAACTCCCAGCCAGAGAGAGCCTCTGTTCGAGACAGTTTCCTTTCCCCACCTTGTGGTCTCGAGTTCTCCGTTCCTGCTCCTGGATGTGTCGCCTTCTCCGTGGCCAGCTACACGAGACGTCACTGTGGCCGTCTGATGGGTGTCGACAAGTGTCGACGCCAGGGGGCCCTGCCTGGTGGGCCGTTTTCTGGGTGCTCTGCTGCCCAGGTGATGTCGCAGTGCCGCCGCTGTTCCGGCGTCGCATCCCCTACGAGTGGGGTCTGAGTTCTCCCGGGGTCCAGCGACGACGAGACGTCGCCAGCCGACCAGGTTGTTTGTTTCCTTATTGGCTTTCTGGGGGGGGGTACTGTCACGTCCTGGGTCTGGCCCCAGCCCCTCCCTGCTCCTCTTGGTCTCTGATTGCCTAGAGTGGACTCAGCTGCGGGTGGCAGCTGTGCCTAGTTGGCTAACGAGCCTCAGAGACTATTTAAGACTGTGACTTTGCTCTGTGCTGGTTCATTATGTAGTGTTCAAGTACCTAGTTTCCAGGTCCTTGTGGTTTCACCTTGTAATGTTTTCGCCCTGTGAGGTGTACCTATGTTTACATTATTATTATTTCAGTAAAGATGTTGTTAAACTGTCCACCTTGGTTTCCTGAGTCTACTTTAATGTTGAGTTCTGCATATGGGTCCTAAGACACCCGGGTCCCTGACACCATCTTAACAATTCTGTCTTAATTAATAGGGACTTTTTTGGTCATGTCAAAGAAGGTGTAGGGTTTTTCAAACACCTAATTTGTTGAATGGTCAACATATTTCAAGGATCTGTTTGAAGATTTGGAAAACAAATGTTTTTTCAACTGTAAAGGATATCGTGCCACTTTCTTAAGATCACTGACACCCTTTGAGCTGCTCAACCAGATTTATGGTATTACAGGTATTATTTATGCACTTCAATTAGAAAGTTAAAAATAATATTACTTGCGTTCAACAACAACCCAAGAAACATTGTGGCATTTAGAAACAATACACAACTAATGGGTAGCAGTTGTAATTCCCTTTTATTGATCACAGAGTCTAAAGGCCTACATGTTCTCATATAGTGAACATATAGAATTCAGCGCAGACAAAGGTCATATTGACTCTAAATAAATATAAAACATGACGCTGCTGGTGTGCTCTATACAGAGACAAACAACAGAGGCACCTAGTAAATACAAATACAGTAATGAACTCAGGCAGTTTGGAAAGGATGGCTTAAGCCAGCAGTTTTCACACCACAATCACCAAAATCCTGCGGCTGATCGTAGCCTACTGTACTTCCATGTATGCATGAAATGTTAATGTAACATTTCTCTAAGGAGCAGGTTAAAGTTTTTCACTGCACTGTGGATCACTGTCGTTAAATAAACACAGGAGAAGACACTGTGGTGTTGTCACAGTCTCTCATGACATTTTTTTTACCAAGCTCTTCTCTCCAGATACCAGACAGCTACTAGTTTGAGCATGCAGCCTTGATGTTTGGAGTCATGGACCCCATTTCTCTACTGCTGCAGTCTCTGCTCAAACTAGTGGCTTAAACCTTCACATCTTCATACAGGTACAGTAAGACAACGACACAAACAATCAGTGTATTACAGTAGTTAACCTTTGTGGTCATGGTTCTGAATTATGAAGACAACAACCACAAGTTCATTTCTAAGCAGTCATGAATTAAGCAACGACAAACATTAACAGTTAATAGTAGTTAGTAATAGCATTAGTAGTTCACTACATTAGCAGGTCACTTGTGAATTCCTATTTAAAGCAAGTGTAGTGTTAGTGCTAGTGTTAGTGCAATATGTAATCAAGGTGAGGTTCAACGAGAAATGAAACTCTTTAAACAGTTTTTGACTGGGTGTTTAGTTACAGTATGTCTCCTGAGGGGTCTATATGTGTTTGGTTGTGGTGGTGGGAAATGATGATGTTCAGTCATGCTATTCTCATGCACAGTGCCGAAGGAATACATTGAGGTACAACAAGATACAACAATCTCAATCCATTTTTACAAAGAAAAACTTCCTGCAGTTCCTCATCTACGGCAGCAATGCTATGATCACTGTGGCCTTCCCCCCTTTTATGGGAACACGCTGCAATGCACATTAGGGCTCCATACAGTTCAACACCGATACCAATATTATATTTTGTGTCTTTGCCCCATAGGTAACCACAGTAATATTAACAGCACCTATGTATTTATTCAACACAAAATTTGATAGCGAGGTTCACAATCTGGGGCCCTATGCAGAAAAAAATTATAGCACCAATCGGCATCATGGTGTCACTATATTAGATCACTTTTTTTGGCCTATAAGTCTTGATCATTCAAAATGTTATAAATTTTTTTTTCATTTCAAATAAAAAGTAGGTATTGATTAGATTGACCCAACAGCTTTGGTACTACACCATATGGAATGGATGTGAATTTAAAAGCTGTTAACAGAGAAAAACACCTTTTCCTTTTGTGAGCTCTATGGCCAGATCCATCCGAGATGCCAATGCATTTCAATGTATTGGAATTCAAGGTGAGAATTTTCCCCTTCATGGAAGTGTGCTCTACAGAGGCCTGTGTGTGTGTGTGTGTGTGTGTGTGTGTGTGTGTGTGTGTGTGTGTGTGTGTGTGTGTGTGTGTGTGTGTGTGTGTGTGTGTGTGTGTGTGTGTGTGTGTGTGTCCCTCAATAAGAGAGTCAAATTTGGGGTTGGTCAGATGATGCGTTAATGATTTCTGGCATTGTTTTCTAAATAGGACCCTCCTACACACTTTGGAGGCCAATTATAGCAATATGGTATAGGCTATTTCAAACATCTGCATGATACGTTTGTTTATAACATGACTCCAGAGATAATGTGTAGCGATTTGTGTGAGCCTTGGACTAAAAGAAGTTGTAGCAAAAAGTGTGTTTTAAATTAAATACAAAATGGCAGAACATTTATTTTGGCAGAAATAGGGTTTCCCTATATGGGGAATTGCAAAATGATCCAAGGAATCCAGGGGAAAGGTTTGGATTGTATGACCTATGGTTCAAGAGTTATAGGCCAAAACTTAATCAGGCTGGTATAGCGTCACCATGAGGCCGATTTGAAAAATGTAGTGTTTTCCTTGGCCTACTGGCAGTGTGTACAAACAATGTGGAGGTGATTGATCCAGTGGTTTGCAAAATTAGCTCAGAAAATACACACAGTCATACAGACACACAGACAAGGACAAAAACATAATCTCCAGCACTATCTTATTATCTCACTATCTTATTATCCAGCACTTTTGGCCTGGCGGAGATAATAAGGATGTGTCAATAATTAAATTGCCACTCATGCCATTATGAGTGTCAGCCATCACACTCATAATGAGCCCTACAAAGAATTATGAATCCTGGACTTGTTGTTGATAGGTGTGGTATATTAACCATATACCATGGCTATGAAGTCTAACTTTAAGTAAATTGTAAATATAAACGTTGCATAACAACAATAAAAAGTAATCTATCACGAGTTGCAGGCAGCTCATTTTGAAAGTAGAACCTAGCAGCATTCAGTGCAGTCAACATTTTTATTTGAATACAGTAGGTCTCCTTTAAAGCAGATACCTGATTTCACGCCAATGACACTCCCACAAACCCTGACCCTCTCCTGACCCTTTACAGCACTGCTTCCCAAACAGTGGTTTGGGACCCACAAAATATGTATCCCTTACATTTTGTTTTTAATTACTATTATTTCAAAGATGTCCAAGGAAATTCAAAAAGTTTCATTAATTAAAAACAAATTCAAACAGTTTTTCATAGATAAATACAAAAAACAAAGAGATTTCATGAATTAGAAAAAGAAATGTTCCAGAAATAGTGAAAAAAAAGCAGATATACAAGCTCACAACGCCTCACATCGTGACGCGTTGTGAGCTTGTAGATCTGCTATTTTCACAAGTTTGGGTCCCGGGGGAGACATCAAATTACTCTTTTGGGTCTAGAGCTAAAAACCGCTGCCTTACAGGAAGTTGAATTTGTCTGAGGTGTACACGTAACAGGTGGCAGAGTTGTTTTGGAGCTCCTTTGGCTCAAAGCGTGGACCTGGACCCTGCAGAGAGAATCAAACACACATCATCATCTGTTTTTACGTCCGGAGACTCCTGTCCAGGAAAGGCTTCAGACTCCTCCTCAGTCTATTACGTTTGAAGGGTTTTCTATGCGCACGGATGATAAAACAGACATACAGATACAGATATACTGAATTATAAAACAGTGTTTAACAATACAAAATGAAACCTCAAAAGACACAGAAGTTCTTTTAGATTTTTTATGAATTCATTTATATCAGTGACTTAACTTCTAATTGATAAGTGTTCATAATCAACTCAGTTGGTTAATATGATATACTGTCACAGTCCATTTACAGTATGCTACTACTGTAGGCAGCACCCATTACACCAGAGTGCTTGGAGGTCAGTCTGGAGCCGTGTGGAACTCCATATTTGGGCAAGACTTGGGCAAAAAATATTTGATCGCATCATCCAGGGCCAGGCGATATGACCTCAAATCAATATCACAATTAATCAATGATTTTTCTACACTCAACATTGAGAAACATTGCTGTAGACACAGTACCTGTCGGAACGGTGAGGAAGCACCAATCCCATTGTGTGGACTGACTGGACTCCGTGGACTCCGTGGAGTACTGAAGCCATGATTGTTCGCCACAGGTACGAGGTTCTGTGTTGAGCAACAATAGAACAAATCAGCATAGTACTGAGGCTGCTAGCATAGCTGTAAATGTTAGCTCCTGAATGTATTGCAGAGTATGCTGTGTGTAGGATGTACATGTTTTCAGTGCTTTTCTGAATTCATGTTTATAAATGGTTTTGTACTCTCATCATGTTGCATGTTGTTGGTTTAGGTAGATGTACTGCATGTCCATATTTAGCTGTTATGTATTCAGCCTTAAATTTGTTCGTTTTTTGATAAGGTGAGATCATTTCACAAAGTCTCAGGAATTGTCAGGAAAAAACAACAACTGAATGCTAGTCTGGTGCTAGTCTGACCACCAGTAGATGATATAAAGAATAGACTATCACCTCACAGACATTTGAAGGGTTTTCTATGCGCATGGATGATAAAACAGACAAAAATATGTACTGAATTATAAAACAATGTTTAACAAACATAATACAAAACAATATAATTTAAATATGAATAATATATTAATATATAATTAACGAAACCTCAAAAGACACAGAAGTACTTTTCGATTTTTTATCATCCTTTATATCAGTGAATTAACTTCTAAGTGATTCGTTTTCATAATCAACTCAGTTGGTTAATATGATATGATATACTGTCACTGTAAAGCACATTCCAGGCATATTTGCCAGCATTAGCCATAGATGGATAACACCGTAAGGGGAATCATGGCAGGACGCCCAGAAACCAATACAAGGGGATGAATGACATTCAGTCCCGACCTTTAGTTGATCCCAACCTTCCCATATATGGAGATCCCCATAGATGGAGACAACCAACCTCCCCAAGTATGACATCATTGAATCTCCTAGACGGCTATATATGGAGATACCCGGGCGTACTTAGCTCTGACATCAGAACACCCTTCCTGGGAATTCCATATATGGAGATAACCGAAACATCCAGGACCGACATCATAGTCCCAGATTTGGGCATAACTGACATAGCCTGCTCCATATATGGATGCCATGGTTAGTTAGTGTCCTCAGCGACGCTCGAAGATCATCTTAACTCTCTCCAGAGTACCAGGACGATTAGCTGGCCTTACAAACCAGTTAGGCCTCACAGTGGCTCTTGAGTCCGGTTCTAAACAACCAGCCGATTATGAAGCATCGAAGAGAATCCAGTAATAGTTGATTAGCACAGCCAAAAGCATATTCTCACAGTGGCTTTGGATCTGGTTAACGAGTCAGCCGATTATCAGTTTTACATGAAGTGTGTCGAATCACTGGTGGTGATGTTAATGTGACCATGATCATAGCAGGGCTTTGTGGAAATTCTCTCGAATCCTAAAGTTGTCAGCTATTTTATTACAATTTCAAAAACTAAAAGGGATTTATTACGCTGCTGAAATGGGGAAAAAGGACAAAGAAGATCAAGATATGCGCAAGATTTCTTAGTGGCGATTGCAGAGCCTGTGTGCAGGCCCACCCATGTCCATGAATACAAGCTGACAGCTTATTCCCTCTATGCAGCTGTCAGTGTAGGACTGCATACCTCCGACATTGTGGAATACCTGCAGAAACTCAGCAAAACATCTGTGCCTGATGGCATTGTGCAGTTCATCAAGCTTTGTACAATGAGCTATGGCAAAGTGAAATTGGTGCTCAAGCACAACAGGTACTTTGATGAGAGTGCATTCCCTGATGTGATTCAGCGCATCCTGCAGGACAATGTGATCCGTGAATGCCGTCTCCGTACTGTCGAGGGAGGGGACACTGAGCTCATCACTGAGGTTATCCACAGTAAATCTGCGATCTCTAAGTCCATACAGGACAAGGGAGGGGCATCCACTTCCCAGCCGACAGCTGAAGGTCAAGTTCAACACCTCAGGTTCCCGAGGACATTTTCAGCTACTACGAGCAGATGGATACTCAGACTGTGTCCTTTGAAATCCGACAGGAGATGATTGAAGAGCTGCAGAAGCGTTGCATCCAGCTTGAGTACCCTCTTCTGGCTGAGTATGACTTTCGTAATGATACGGTCAACCCAGACATCAACATGGACCTGAAGCCCACGCAGTGTTACGGCCCTACCAAGAGAAGAGCCTGCACAAGATGTTTGGCAATGGCCGCGCTCGCTCAGGAGTCAATGTGCTGCCTTGCGGAGCGGGCAAGTCTCTGGTGGGTGTGACGGCTGCGTGCACAGTGCGTAAACGCTGCCTGGTGCTTGGCAACTCCTCTGTGTCAGTAGAACAATGGAAGTCCCAGTTCAAGTTGTGGTCCACCATTAGCGACTCGCAGATCTGCAGATTTACGTCGGACGCCAAAGACAAGCCCATCGGTTGCTCTGTGGCTATCAGCACCTACTCCATGCTTAGTCAGGAGTGGGGACTAATTATCCTGGATGAGGTTCACACCATCCCTGCCAAGATGTTCCGTCGTGTTCTGACCATCGTGCAGGCCCACTGCAAGCTGGGTCTCACCGCCACACTGGTCAGGGAAGATGATACAATTGTGGACCTCAACTTCCTGATTGGGCCAAAGTTGTTTGAAGCCAACTGGATGGAGTTGCAGAACAATGGCTATATTGCCAAGGTCCAAAGTGCTGAGGTGTGGTGCCCCATGTCTCCCGAGTTTTACAGAGCACACTTGGCCATTAAGACCAAGAAACGTATCCTGCTCTACACCATGAACTCCAACAAGTTCCGTGCCTGTCAGTATCTTATTTGCTACCATGAGCGACGCAATGACAAGATCATCGTCTTTGCCGATAATGTCTTTGCCCTGAAGGAATATGCCATCCGCCTAAAGAAGCCTTATATCTATGGCCCCACCTCCCAGGGGAACTTATGCAGATCTTGCAGAACTTCAAACACAACCCCAATATCAACACCATATTCATTTCCAAGGTTGGAGACACTTCGTTTGACTTGCCAGAGGCTAATGTTCTGATTCAGATTTCATCTCACGGTGGATCCCGCAGACAAGAGGCCCAGAGGCTCGGCAGAGTGCTCAGGGCCAAGAAATCAATGGTGACAGAGGAGTACAATGCCATCTTCTATTCCCTGGTGGCCCAGGACACCCAAGAAATGGCTTACTCCACCAAGAGGCAGAGGTTCCTGGTAGACCAAGGCTACAGCTTCAAGGTGATCACTAAGATGGCAGGCATGGAGGAGGTAGACCTTATGTTTTCGTCCAGAGAAGAGCAGTATGAACTACTACAGAAGGTATTGGCTGCTTCAGACCTGGACGCTGAGGAAGAGGTGGAGAAAGGCGAGGTGGTCGTGCGACCACAGTTCTCAAGGCGTCTAGGCACCATGAGTTAGCAGTTGGGATCAACTGGGTCACTAATATAAAGGTCGGGACTGAATGAGTCATTCATCCCCTTGTATAGGTTTCTGGGCGTCCTGCCATGATTCCCCTTACAGTGTTATCCATCTATGGCTAATGCTGGCAAATATGCCTGGAATGTTCTTTACAGTCACAGTCCATTTATGCTACTGTGGGCAGCACCCGTTACACCAGAGTGCTTGGAGGTCAGTCTGGAGCCGTGTGGAACTCCAGGGTTATAAATCTCTTTTTACACTCTCTGAGTTACAGACCCGTAAGAGTCCATTTGGACCCCTGGTGGTCTCCGGACAGACCTGACAATGAGAGCCATTGCTGTAGACACAGTACCTGTCGAAACGGTGAGGAAGCACCAATCCCATTGCGACTTGGACTGACTGGACTCCGTGGACTCCGTGGACTACTGAAGCCATGATTGTTCACCACAAGCGCTGGGTTCTGCGTTGAGCAACAGTAGAACAAATCAGCATAGTATAGAGGCTGCTAGCATAGCTATAAATGTTAGCTCCTGAATGTGTTGCAGAGCAGCCTATTCTATGTGTAGGATGTACATGTTTCCTGTGCTTTTCTGAATCCAGGGCTTTAAATCTATTTTTACACTCTCTGAGTTACAGAACCATAAGGGTCCATTTGGACCCCTGGTGGTCACCGGATGGACCCGACATTGAGAACCATTGCTGTAGACACAGTACCTGTCGGAACGGTGAGGAAGCACCAATCCCGTTGCATGGACTGACTGGACTCCGTGGACTCCGTGGAGTATTGAAGCCATGATTGTTCACCACAGGCGCTGGGTTCTGTGTTGAGCAACAATAGAACAAATCAGCATAGTACTGAGGCTGCTAGCATAGCTGTACATGTTAGCTCCTGAATGTATTGCAGAGTATGCTGTGTGTAGGATGTACATGTTTTCTGAATTCATGTTTATAAAGGGTTTTGTACTCTCATCATGTTGCATGTTGTTGGTTTGGGTAGATGTTCTGCATGTTCATATTAAGCTGTTATGTATTCAGTCTGAAATGTGTTTGTTTTTTGACAAGGTCAGATCATTTGCACGAAGTCTCAGGAATTGTCAGGAAAAAAACAACAACTGAATGCTCGTCTGGTGCTAGTCTGACCACCAGTAGATGATTATAAAGAACAGACTATCACCAATCAGAAGATCAACTGGCCTGTTGGGATGGATGTTTTGTATAGTTTGTGTGTGTTTAATGCATAAACAAACCTTCCGGTAAGGAACGGTCACAGGAGGAGGAGTGACATTCTTCATGATGAATAACAACTTACTACAAGAGTCATGTGACCCAAGGATTTTAGTTTACTGTAGGTAGACTTCCATTTGATATGAATGTGTCTATTCATATGAACAAATGTCCCTGTTGTATTGTATATTATTATATTATATATATATATATATATATTATAAGTGTTAAGTGAAATGGGACTGTTAAGGAGAGGGAATGAACAGACATTTCCCCTGAAAGAGAAGCTCCTACGTTACTGAATCCTGGACTCTGATAGCTGGGACGGTTGGGAGGGCAAGTGACAAGTGTTGTATGAAGGAGCCGTTGGCTTGTGTATGAAGATGGGAGTATGAAGTTGGTTTGATTCCTAGCAAACAAGAACGGGTTGAGCATTTTTGTTTTTACAAGTCAAACTGTGTTCAGATTAACCTCTAGAGTGAAACAAAAATACATTTAAGGCGGGTCCAGATGTTACCTTGTTCAATCACCAAAAGTACGATCTATAAAATAGAAACAATGTAGGAGCCATTTATGTTGTTGGCATATTATGTTGGTTATTATACTACATTTTGCAGTATTACTATTGGACACTTGGTAGCAGGCATTAACAGAACAGCATAGGGTTGTATATATAGGGGCACAGGTGCAGTAATTAGGAAAGGAACAGGTAGCGGGGAGCACAAACCGTTCTTAGCAGAGACAGAGCAACAGACCAGAGCCACAGACAAGCAACAGAGAAACAGCTAGAGCAGGGTTTCTCAAAGTGAGTGCCGTGGCACCCTAGGGTGCTGTGACGCAGAATACTTTGATAATATTTGGAATTTATCAATATCACTTCAGTTGAACCCCTTAGACCCTCTATACTTAGTAAAATGGACCTGAGTTTCTCTTTGGCAAAAATTGCAGATCTACAAGATCACAACGCGTCACAATATGGCACGTTGTGAGCGTAGATCGGCTATTGTTGGAGAATATTCCCCCCAGAATAGGGATGCTGGGGTCATGTGGTTAAACGTCAAGTATAAAGTAATTTTCAATCCGTCTTAAGGGAAACAGATATTATATGTTTTCCTCGTGACATCATTTATGTTGGGGGAAAGATTTACATATTTACGTACCGTTTTATGACATAAATGTAATTCAGGGTGCCGTAGATGAAAAAGTCATTTACAGGGGTGACCTGAGCCAAACAAGTTTGCGAACCACTGAGCTAGAGAAACCACGATGGAATTATGACTGGTACGTTCATTTACATGTCAACTGCAACTTTAATAAATATCTCTGCTATCGGGCAGAAACCAGCCAAATGCTAATTTTTCAGGAAATGAAAAAACAAAACAAAAAGTGGAGTTAGGAGGTTTTGTCCATCATTGATAAGAGTCGCTGAATGGACCTCGCAGCTCACAATGAGGTTGGAGGTCAAAAGGGTGTGGAGCCTGGAGTTAGCAAAACCAGCTAACTCCACCCCCCTTTGGTGGAGTTAGCTGGTTCAGCAGACAGTTTGAGGATCCAATGGAGTTAGCTGGTTTTGTCGCGAAGCGCTTTTTAATACTTTTCATTGTTTCAATATTTTTTTAACCAACACACAGACGTAAAGGGTGTTCAATAGCACTGATTTAAAAAAGCTGAAAAAAGGAGTTAGCTGGTTTCTGCCAGACAGCGACGACACAACTAAAACGGCAATATCTGTTTGTATCTGTGTCTGCGTAGGATCACACTCCCTTCCCCTACCTGTGAAGTAACGGCAATAGAAAATGGACAGGACATTGGACAGAGGAAAAATTGCTGTTACAAACATTTTACATGTTTTACGTACATGCAGACCTTGTGGCAGAGACAACACCTGTGACTTTGCTGAAGGAAAGCACAGCAGGCACAGTCCTGTTTACTCTTAATAACTTAAGTGATCAGATCGGAGGGTCACGTCCATTCTCAGGTGTTTATTTTAATGATCAATCAATCGATTATGTTTCGACTTGGATCAATGGAGCTAACGTAGTATACTTTCAGTTCCTATTTATCTATCTTGTCAAAATATACCATTACTTTTTGTACATTCATGTTTTTATATTATTTTTGGCCAACTATTTGGGGGCCCACTTACCACAGGTTGGGAAGTGCTGACATAAGATTTGACCTCCCATCCATCTTGGTTGGAAGCTCGAGGTTGTCCTGCAATCTCTGGAGGTTGGCAGTCGTCCCATAAGCACATGTGCAGACAAGCCAGGACCAGGACGGCAAGGAATACGAACCCCCCAATGCAAACTGCCTGCATACTGACACCGGCTGAATGGGGATTAAAACAGGGGATAAATCACTTTCCTGCATAGTACCCAGGATGCAAGTTTTTATTTTTTTTACTTGAGGTAGTTTCAAAACAATATGCTGAACTCAGTTTGCCCAGGAAAAAATATATACTAAAAGTATACTTATGATGAATGTATTAAAGTATATTGTTAGTATGGATGTACTATTTTTGCCGTCTTAAATTGAACTTAAGTGTACTCAAGTACTAATAAATTACTACTTAACACATTTACCGCCGGGCCCGTAGTTCTACGGGCCGTTAAATCCAACGGTTAAGCGCCGATCCCGTAGCCTACGGGCTGTGGTGCTTTTTCCTTTTTTTCGATTTTTTTTTTTTTTTCAATTTTCTAGGGGGACCATTTTCAGTGTAACACCACCCGATGTCGACCGGAAGTGCGATCACGTTTTTTGTTTCCCGTCTGTCTCCATTCTAAGTCGTACACAAAAACCCCTGTAAAAGCCCCTGTAAACATGTAGTTTTTCATCCTCGCATTTCCCATGTTAACTTAAACGGTCAGAACTCAAACATGGCGGCTCCGTTTGACACGTGGTCTTCACTGGTAGAAGCAGTGAGATCTCCGCGATGTTTACAAACAGTGCACAGCTCAATCTTAAGGATTTTAACAAGATCTGTGGCGACGTGAAAAAAACAAAAAACAACAATAAAACGTTGGCACTGGTGAGTACATTATGAGATTAACCTCTGGCGGTCAATGTGTTAAGGTATGCTTGAGTATACTTAAAGTGCAAATTGTGTGCTAAAATTGTACAACTTTTTACAAACTTTAAGTGTACTTAGTACAGCAGTGAAAAGTATACCAGCGAGTGGTCTAAATGCACTTTTAGTGCAATTATATTATATCATTAGTGTGTTGTAAATCTACTTTAAATGGGATTACAGTATTATCAGTAGTGTAAAAGTGTATTATTAAAACACTTTTATCATATTTATAATAGTTTTCAAATGTACTTTTTAAGTGTCCCATTTAGTTCATTTAAAATGTATTAAAGTATATTTTTAGTATGGATGTACTATTTTCGCCGTCTTAAATTGAACTTAAGTGTACTCAAGTACTAATAAATTACTACTTACGGTATGCTTGAGTATATTCAAAGTGCAAATTGTGTGCTAAAATTGTACAACTTTTTACAAACTTAAGTGTACTTAGTACAGCAGTGAAAAGTATACCAGCAAGCATTCTAAATACACTTATAGCATAATTTGAGTGTGTTGGAAATCTACTTAAAAGGGTATTACAGTAGATTTAAAATACTTTTATCATATTTGCAGTCAATTTCAAATGCACTCTACCTGAGGCTGGACTTATGGTTGGCTGGCGTGGAATTAAGTCTACGGAGTCAGGTCTTTCTTCTTTTTTTTGCAGTGACAAGATGGAGACAAAAACGGAACACTTGATTATGTCATAATCAGATGACAGCAAATGTGAAAGGCAGAGCCAATGGCTCTGCTGAAAGGGACCCTGTGACTCTGACCAATCACGGGGAAGCCAGTGCAGCATGCAGTCTCAGGATTGGTAGAGCAGCGATAGGGGGTGTGTTCTTTTCCAGGGTGTATGTGGAGACTTATGCTATGGGAAATATAGATTGTTTCCAGACAGCTGCCATTGAGAGGTGTTTTGATTAAGTTTTAAAATAATACTACAATATTTACATTATTAACATTGCTATCTAAAACCAACTCAGAATAAGTACGCTACAGTACACACATGTACACTAAATCACCACTAAGTATTTGTAAGTCTAGTTAAAAAATACTTCTAATGTATTGAAATTGAAATTTAAAATGACCTTACATTAAAATAAGCATACTTAAGTACATCTCTAACTGAGTATAATTAAAGGTATAATAAAAATCTTAACATTATTTTATTATACCATTATATACTGCATACACACTATTGCTGTACTATATTATATTATCATATACTATCTTACACTATTATATTTGCTACTATTGTTATTGTTACTACTTGCACTGTATCTCTTTCTGTCTCTCCTCTGTCTGTCTCTCCCTCTCTCTCTCTCTTCTTTCCCCCGACACGGTCGAGGCAGAAGGCCGCCACCCTAGAGCCTAGGGTCTGCCTGACGTTTCTTCCAGTTAAGAGGGAGTTTTTCGTTGCCACTGTCGCAAAATTGCTTGCTCAGGGTGGGATGTCGGGTCTCTTCTCTACATGTAAAGTGTCTTGAGACAACTTGTTGTGATTTGACACTTTAATAAAATTGAATTGAAAAATTGAAAAAAGGGCACTTTAATAAAGCATACTTATATTATGTTACACAAGGCATGAAAATAAGTGTACTTTTCATAAGAGCACTAAATTACCACTATAGGTATTTGCAATTTGGTATTTTTTTTAAAAATGCACTAAAATACAACTTAAAATTATTATTGTGCATTTTGTATTATTATAATTAAATAAACATATAATTAAGTTAAATTAAAGTATACTTTAATGAAGCATAGAAATAGTGTATTATAAAATACTTACACTACACTTATTTCCTACTATAAGTATTAGTAAGTCAGTATACTTTTTCAAAGTACACACATTAAAGTACTGTTATTTTAAGTATATTAAAAAACCTTTATAATGGAGTGCCCTCTATGTGAACTTAACACACACATTACCTAAATAACCATTATTGGCAGTACCGCCGGCATTAGAATGGCCACGACCACCACCACGACGACCACCACCACGACCACCACGACCAACAGCACACGTGAAAACCCATGCAAGCGTGGCCTAGAGAGAGAGAGAGAGAGAGAGAGAGAGAGAGAGAGAGAGAGAGAGAGAGAGAGAGAGTTCTTTATCTTAGTATTCATTTTGTATCCCACTATGTTTTAAATGTTTAAGTTTCGAATTTATTAGAAAACATCATTGCATTATAACAGTATCAAATATGGTGTTTCTTACAGATTAAAGAGGATTGCTCTAAGATAACATTTAAAAAACACAAATCATTAAACGTCAAAAACAAACATCAGTAAAAAGTGTTCTATTACTTCTGGTAAAGCTTTTTATGCTCTTGGGAGGAAGGACATCTGGTGCCCGCCTTTTTGTGTGTCTCACAGGCTGTGTGAGTGACCTCCCATTTCTTAGATTGTAGTGATTTGTGTTTGTAGACAGGGTCTGGATCATTGGACTCCTCTCTCCTCGCCTCTAGAGTAGTGACGGAATCAGTCCCCAATGATGTGGCAGCACCTTCTCTGCAGACTTTCCAGATCCTGAGTCAAGTGTTTTGGGAGGCCAGCCCAAACAGGTGAATCATCCAGGACTGGTATGATGAAGGTCACGTATATCTGGGTCTACACATCTGACACGCTTAGATAAAGAACCCTTGGCTGAGCCTTTTTAAGCATGAAGAAGTATGGGAATGCAACACTATAGACCATATTCACACGGCGGCCATGTTTCTATGAAGTCAATGAAAGTAGCCACCCCGGGTGGCGGCACTTTCAATGTTAAATTCTAATATGGCCGCCGTGTGAATATGGTCTATGGGAACGGACCCTGCAGGACCTCAGCAGAAGCTGAAACTGGTATATTAATTTCGAATAAACCCCAGTTAACTGGTTAAGAGATTATTATTCTGGTGGCCAGGCAACAAGGTCAGATTAAACGCGATCTCCATTTACGGGCTAGCTGGATGTCTTTGGCCGTGATGGCACCCAGGTTGCTTCCAACAGACCGACCAGATAAGCCTCACTGGCCTCCAGGAGAGACATGACAGCTGAGCTCGGGAAGCGCAAGTCCTGAGCATTTTTTTCTCCCATGAGCTGGAAGGGCAGTTTATGGATCAGAAGCTTGCCTGTCTGACAAACGCTGTCCAAGCCCTTAAAAGGATCCCTGGCTAAAAAGCCAAATATTCCTTAATGCATTATAATTGCCCTCTATAACTAAAATGTCAAATTAAATTTAGAAATAGTTCATCTTTTACTCAAGGGGGACAACGCCCGTCACAAGTTGATGATGTCATTTGTCCATGTGTGGTCCAGCCCCATGGAAGATATTAGCATGTCCTAATAAAAAACAACTTAATACCTCCTAAGGTTAATATAATATACATCAAAACAATATTTTAAATGTTTTATTAGCACATGCATTCCATAGGGCTGGACCACACATGGACAACATCAACCTGCGACAGGTGTTGTTCCCCTTCAGTAAAAGATGAACTATTTCTAAAATAAATAAAATATTTAAGGTGTTTTTAATTTGGAATATCAGTTATAGATTGAGGGCAATTATAATGTATTAAGGCATATTTGGCTTATTAGCAAGGGATCTTTTTAAGGAATCTCTAGAGCAGTAACAAAGATCGACCTCTGTCAATTGTGTACATTTAGATTAGATGCTTGGCCAAGCTGGATGCACGAGGTGGTTTCATTTTCAGGCCACCCGACCTGAGTGCCGCCTATAAATATGTTGTTTTAAAGATCATTTTAAAAGGTAGGGTAAGTGATATTGTTTTGGTCAAAACAAACACTTTTTTTGTTTAAAGGATAAAGCACTATGAAACAGAGCACTAGGGCCTCTACAGTTGCTGGAGTAGAGCTGGTACACTGTATAGATGAAGTGATTCCGATAAAAGACTCACAGGAGAGGAGCTTTGTTCAGGGTCTTTACTGTCCTACAGTAGGTACAGCACAATCAGATACACAATTCACCGCAAAGTAGCCTACAATCACTATAGCATATTCAAAACATACACAATATAGGCTATACAACAGGACATGACGATAACATGTAAAAGGAAAGCACCATATTCTACAATAAACGACATTTACTTTTACTGTCATGAGCACGCACAGTTAGAAAGGGACAGATTCTGCAAATTCAAAGAACCCTTAACAGACGACGTCACACTGGTTGCAAGCGTCATACTGGTTGCAAATGAAACCCATTCTGTCAGGTCTCACTAGGGCCGGGGCACGCAGCACTAACCAAAACACAAGAGGGAGTGGGGTGCGCACCCCGAAACAACAGGTTGAGAATTGATTGCATGAAACAATCACATGTGCATCCAGTCTCAATGTTGGTAAACAAATAATTGGTCTATAGCTAGGGAATTTTAGCAAAATATTTGGACCATCTGTGAAAAAATTTACTACCAATAGCTTTCTTCACCAATGTGTTCTTATAGGTGTCTAGAATCACCTCTCAATTTATTTAAACCCAACTCCTCGTGGAAAATCCTGGAGAGCCAATCAAAGTTAAGGAGCCCAGAGGGCTTGGGTGAAAAATAGGAAAAGAAATAAAAGTCTTGTGAGGTGTCTAACTAGGGGTTTTCAGGGGTGCTGAATCCATTCCAACCATTATTTTTGAGTAAAAATGTCTCCCTGGCCATCTAATATTGGTATATTGGTTATTGTTAGTGTATAATCAGTGTATAATCAATGGTAGGGGATTGGGGTGTTGTTGAATTGATTCTATTCTGAAAAATAAAATAAGAAAATATTGCTAAACACTTGATAAGAGTGTACACCTACTGTGCACATGCTCAGTGGGATACACTGTCTGCATGTGGGGAAGGAGCGGGAGTGTTGCATCCTGGCAAATATTTCTGGACGATTTTAAGGTACGGTAGTTTATCTACTTTTTGGCATTTATTTTCCTCTGCTGGCAAAACTTTTGATTACTGTGAATTTAGATGTCAATTTTCTCTAGCCTATTGCTTACATTGAACAACCATTAGTTAAACAATCATGACACTTGTCTTTTAGTAGACAACATGGAAGAGGATTCTGTAGCTTGTGGCTTAAGGTGCTTCAGCTGTGGTGGTCCTGAGACTGAGATTCAAAAGCTCTCAAAAGTCACCCAAAAAGGCTATGTACAGATTTTGTCTTATTCTGAGAGTGTGGATGATGCAGCATTAATCAGAAGACTACATGAGGACTGGAAAAACTGAGATGACCCCAAACTAAGATACCATTTGGAATGCAAAACCGAGCTATACAGTCGTGCAAGAGGTATATCCACTGGATATCGTACGTTTTTTTTTCATTGTGATGAAAGTTGCCACTTGCAGATTTCAATCCTATTCTATGTTGTGAGTGACATCATAATTTAATAAATGAAGGTATCAATGTTGGCACGTATGTAAGATTCAAATGAATTTTGATAATTGCTTTTCTTGCTCCTCATTGTAGGCTTCCACTCAAAGTAAAATAATTTAATCATGCACATACTGTATGTGGCTACCTTTTATCCAGACAGATCTCGGCAGTTGTATCGTGCACCTGATAATGTCTACCAGGACCAACTGAAAAGGAGTTTGATGCAGAGAGCAAAGCGACGAGGTGATGACTGGGGACTTGAAGTCGCTGGTCGCCTGGTGGCAGAAGAGGCAGTATATCATATTCGATGCAGAAGAGACTTTGAGAACCCTGTTACAAAGTCTGAGGTAACATTATATGGATATACAATACAGCTGTACAATACAACTCACATTTCTTATCCTGAGGGAAGAAATATAATTTTGAAACTTTTGACTTCAAAATAATTTATTCTGCAAGATTGATATGGGTCCAGGAATGAGGGGGACTAATAAAGGATAAGAAATGTGAGTTGTATTGTACAGCTGTATTGTGTATCCATATAATGTTACCTTAGACTTTGTAACAGGGTTCTCAAAGTCTCTTCTTCATCGAATATGATATACTGCCTCTTCTGCCAACAAATCTATAATACCAGACAGGCGACCAGTGACTTCACGTCCCCAGTCATCACCTCGTCGCTTTGCTCTCTGCATCAAACTCCTTTTCAGTTGGTCCTGGTAGACATTATCAGGTGCACGATACTGCCGAGCTCTGTCTGGATAAAAGGTGCATGATTAAATTATTTTACTTTGAGTGGAAGCCTACAATGAGGAGCAAGAAAAACAATTATCAAAATTCATTTGAATCTTACATACAAAAGACTTACCATGGTTTCTTTTCAATGTGCCAACATTGATACCTTCATTGCAAAGGATGCAAGTATTATGGTAGATCAAGTGTGCCAGCTAGCACTTGAACTACTTGACCCAGACAATGCCCTGCGTCTTTTCTTCCTGCCTGGCCGTTGGTCTTGCTCATCTTGCTCTAAAGAATAGATTATGTTTAAAGTTTTTATTAAATTATGATGTCACTCACAACATAGAATAGGATTGAAATCTGCAAGTGGCAACTTTCATCATAATGAAAAAAAAAACGTACAATATCCAGTGGATATACCTCTTGCACGACTGTATAGCTCGGTTTTGCATTCCAAATGGTATCTTAGTTTGGGGTCATCTCAGTTTTTCCAGTCCTCATGTAGTCTTCTGATTAATGCTGCATCATCCACACTCTCAGAATAAGACAAAATCTGTACATAGCCTTTTTGGGTGACTTTTGAGAGCTTTTGAATCTCAGTCTCAGGACCACCGCAGCTGAAGCACCTTAAGCCACAAGCTACAGAATCCTCTTCCATGTTGTCTACTAAAAGACAAGTGTCATGATTGTTTAACTAATGGTTGTTCAATGTAAGCAATAGGCTAGAGAAATTTGACATCTAAATTCACAGTAATCAAAAGTTTTGCCAGCAGAGGAAAATAAATGCCAAAAAGTAGATAAACTACCGTACCTTAAAATCGTCCAGAAATATTTGCCAGGATGCAACACTCCCGCTCCTTCCCCACATGCAGACAGTGTATCCCACTGAGCATGTGCACAGTAGGTGTACACTCTTATCAAGTGTTTAGCAATATTTTCTTATTTTATTTTTCAGAATAGAATCAATTCAACAACACCCCAATCCCCTACCATTGATTATACACTGATTATACACTAACAATAACCAATATACCAATATTAGATGGCCAGGGAGACATTTTTACTCAAAAATAATGGTTGGAATGGATTCAGCACCCCTGAAAACCCCTAGTTAGACACCTCACAAGACTTTTATTTCTTTTCCTATTTTTCACCCAAGCCCTCTGGGCTCCTTAACTTTGATTGGCTCTCCAGGATTTTCCACGAGGAGTTGGGTTTAAATAAATTGAGAGGTGATTCTAGACACCTATAAGAACACATTGGTGAAGAAAGCTATTGGTAGTAAATTTTTTCACAGATGGTCCAAATATTTTGCTAAAATTCCCTAGCTACTATTGGAAAGGGAATAAAAAACTACTACTCAGGTCAAACTAAGTAAAACTGACTGAGTGAAGCATACAAGCTGAACCTAATCACTCATTAGGTCTGCATCAATGAAGGGGCATCCAATCAACATCGCTGTGTCGACAGGACTGCTGTGTCAAGGAGGACTTTCCTACAACTATATTCTGATGATATTCTATTAGCTATATTGAGTGTTTGTTCAATAACAGCCCCCCCCATCCCTCCAGCTCTTTAATGAACAGAAAAAACATTTTCAGGTTATCAGCTTCAATTGTATTGTTCCAGTTCCAATTTTGCATACTCATTTCTTTGTGTCATCATCACTTCAATTTCACTTGTTTATCCTGTATCCTGGTATGAGTTCTCTCTCCTGATTGGATCAAATTTGTATCCCGAACAAACTGAACAAACAGAAGCAGCAGTGGTTACTATCAGAATATTATTTAACAACATTTATTTTAACATAGGAATATCACTTACCCTACCTTTAACTCAAGGGAATGGCAGAGTCCACGCCACAACTATAATGATGAGAGTGGTGAATGGTTGTTGGGATCACTTTCAGAGAGATTTGATGAATGATAGAAACACTGTCAGCCGTCAGCCAATGAAAAGCCATTTGAATTGGCAACTGGCAAGGCATCACTTTCAACACATTCACAAACATTTATGCAGAATGTTAGTGTCAATAGTGTGGATGCTCACATCATTAAAGTTGTCATTATATTTGTCCTTCTGACACACTCAGCTCAACAGTGTTGCTGTGTGTCATATATCCACAGCAGTAGTGTAAAGTAACTAAGTACTTTACTCAAGTACTGTACTTAAGTACAATTTTGAGGCGTTTTTACTTTACTAGAGTATTTCCAATGTTCAGTACTTTTACTTTTACTCCACTACATCTCAGTAGTGGAGTAAAATATATATTTTGATAAAACTTTTGTACTTTTACTCAAGTACATTTTGAATTCCGTACTTCTACAGTGCAGTATTGATACTTGTACTCAAGTAAAAGATTTGAGTACTTTTTCCACCACTGATCCACAGAGATATACAATAACAGACTGGCTTCTCAGCTATAGCCTACCTCACCAATTTATGGGCAGACTCCATACTTGACAGTGAATGTATTTCTTTATTATTAGGTTATTAAGATTTTAGCTTAATAAATCGTTTAATTTTTTACATGTTGGAATTTCCCTTAAACATGGCATTAGGCCTACATTTCTATTGTAGACTAATCAGAAAAGTAGGTCCAATTCAGTGTTTTTTAATGTCAACAGTCTTTATAAACCTGTGATCATGCTGAAAAATGTCACACACAAAAAAAACAAAAAAAACACGTAAAGCACGTGGAACATGGTGCTTCACTTATGAATATATGCTCAACAAATAAGACAGGCATTAGAATGTAGTTTGTGTAGGTGTGAATAGGCCTAGAACAGGTTATTTTAAATCTGTTGATTTCTGTGAGAATATTGAATTGGAGAACTTTCAATGAATAAATAAACATTGAACAATTTGTCCCCCTGGGTTCTGAAATGATGGATACGCCCATCGTCCCTCCCTCTTGTAGATAGCATGTACAGTAGATAACGTTAGGCAATATGATTATGATCTAATATCAGGCCTACAGTGACAAGTGTAAAACATAAATCAGTTAAAGACTCATTCATACTCACAATTTGAAGAGCGGATGCCTGGTGCATTTCAATAGGTTTCTGCTACTACTAGCCTACAAAGCATATGGTGTTGCGCCGAAATCGGTGACTTGTCAAGCCAGTAACTGGAAGTCTCGCCCCAAAACACTCTCGCCCTCGCTTATTTTCGCAGACCGCTCGAAAAAAGAGTGTTTTACCTTTTACGTGAGGATAAGGTTAGAAATAAATTAAGCATTTAATAGGCATAGTTTTACTGAGGTTAAGATTAGGAATAATATAAGATTAGGTGTAGTTTAGACATAGTTTACTGAGGTTACGTTTAGGAATACGAGGTGGAGACCGTTCCGAGGTCGCTGGATTTCACCGGAGCGACTGTGTTTTGGGGGGAGCGTGTGCACGCACACACACACACACACACACACACACACACACACACACACACACACACACACACACACACACACACACACACACACACACACACACACACACACACACACACACACACACACACACACACACACACACACACACACACACACACACACACACACACCCCATACCTGCCAGCCCCAGACCGTCAGATAAATACAGGAGATGTATTTCCAGGGGTGGGGGCATACTGACCACGCTCTTCTGCCCCCCCCCCCCTGAACATTTTTAACAGAGTAGATGTAATTTCCAGGATGAAAGGATTTTGGGAGTTTGACACTTTTATCAGGCTTTACTTACTTACTTAATAAAAGAGCCATATTTAATAATAACCACTAATTACTTAAAAGTGACTATCTCTTTAAAATTGCATTCAATTACAATGTATCACTTAGATACATGGAGTGTATTGTACACTGTATGTGGGACTGGAGTTTATCCAGACATAAGATTAAAGCGACAGTAAAAGAGTAACATTCCGATTCTCTCAGAAAGAGTTTTTTTGTGTGCCAGAATCAGAGAGAGAGAGAGAGAGAGAGAGAGAGAGAGAGAGAGAGAGAGAGAGAGAGAGAGAGAGAGAGAGAGAGAGAGAGAGAGAGAGAGAGAGAGACAGACACCACATATCAGTGAGGGGAGGGCTTGTGGAATCCCCCAAAACAGAAATGGTCAAATAACAGGAGTCTGGTGAAAACAGGAGAGTTGGCACACACACACACACACACACACACACACACACACACACACACACACACACACACACACACACACACACACACACACACACACACACACACTCACTATTCGAGTACTGTACTTACAATGTTGAGGTACTTTTTTTACTTTCTTCAGTATGTAGGCCTACAATTTTCTATACTTTTACTTTTACTTACTTACTTATCCTCTTCGTCCCGGTTGGGGCATAAGGCCGCAATCATACACTGCCACTGTATCCTGTCTCGTGCTTTGGCCTGCGCTTCGTCCCAGGAAAGACCCATCTCCTTCAGCTCCATCATTACTGTCCTTCGCCTTTTTTTTACTTTTACCCCACTACAATTATATGAAAACTTTAGTTAGCCTACTAGTTACTTTGTAGATATTGATTATTATTACAAAACACACTAACCTTCAGCCCTATATGCATTTATTTTACAAAGAAAAACTTCCTGCAGTTCCTAGATTGAATATCATTTCTAAACGTCTAAGATACACTAACCATCTTAACATTTCTGTCATGTGGCTCTTTATATCGAATTCAATAAATCGGGTCATGTCAAAGAAGGTATAGGATTTTTCAAACACCTAATGTGTTGATTGGTCAACATATTTCAAGGATCTGTTTGAAGATTTGGAAAACAAATGTTTTTTCAACTGAAAGGGATATTGTGCCACTTTCTTAGGATCACTGACACCCTTTGAGCTGCTCAACCAGAGTTATGGTATTACAGGTATTATTTCTGCATTTCAATTAGAAAGTTAAAAATAATAATACTTGCCTTCAACAACAACCCAAGAAACATTGTGGCATTTACAAACAATACACAACTAATGGGTAGCAGTTGTAATTCCCTTTTATTGATCACAGAGTCTATACATGTTCTCATATAGTGAACATATAGAATTCAGCGCAGACAAAGGTCACATTGACTCTAAATAAATATAAAACATGACGCTGCTGGTGTGCTCTATACAGAGACAAACAACAGAGGCACCTAGTAAATACAAATACAGTATGAACTCAGGCAGTTTGGAAAGGATGGCTTAAGCCAGCAGTTTTCACACCACAATCACCAAAATCCTGCGGCTGATCGTAGCCTACTGTACTTCCATGTATGCATGAAATGTTAATGTAACATTTCTCTAAGGAGCAGGTTAAAGTTTTTCACTGCACTGTGGATCACTGTCGTTAAATAAACACAGGAGAGAAGACACTGTGGTGTTGTCACAGTCTTTCATGACATTTTTTACCAAGCTCTTCTCTCCAGATACCAGACAGCTACTAGTTTGAGCATGCAGCCTTGATGTTTGGAGTCATGGAGCCCATTTCTCTACTGCTGCAGTCTCTACTCAAACTAGTGGCTTAAACCTTCACATCTTCATACAGGTACAGTAAGACAACGACACAAACAATCAGTGTAATACAGTAGTTAACCTCTGTGGTCACGGTTCTGAATTATGAAGACAACAACCACAAGTTCATTTCTAAGCAGTCATGAATTAAGCAACGACAAACATTAACAGTTAATAGTAGTTAGTAATAGCATTAGTAGTTCATTACATTAGCAGGTCACTTGTGAATTCCTATTTAAGGCAAGTGCAGTGTTAGTGCTAGTGTTAGTGCAATATGTAATCCGGGTGAGGTTCAACCAGAAATGAAACTCTTTAAACAGTTTTTGACTGGGTGTTTAGTTACAGTATGTCTCCTGAGGGGGGTATGTGTTTGGTCGTGGTGGTGGGAAATGATGATGTTCAGTCATGCTATTCTCATGCACAGCAGAGGAATACATTGAGGTACAGCAAGCTACAACAATCTCAATCAACTTTTACAAAGAAAAACTTCCTGCAGTTCCTCATCTACAGCAGCAGTGCTATGATGACTGTGGCCTTCCCCCCTTTTATGTGAACACGCAGCAATGCACATTACGGCTCCATACAGTTCCAACACCAATACCAGTATTATATTTTGTGTGGTTGCCCATAGGTAACCACAGCATATTAACAGCACCTATTTATTTATTCAACCCCAAAATGTAATAGCGAGGTTCACAATCTGAGGCCCTATGCAGGAAAAAATTATAGCACCAATCGGCATCATGGTGTCACTATATTAGCTAACTTTTTTGGCTTATAGTGTATCGAGGCCCCTCAATAAGAGAGTCAAATTTGGGGTTGGTCGGATGACGCGTTAATGATTTCTGGATTTTTTTAGTAAAGAGGCCCCTCCAACAAACTTTGGAGGCCAATTATAGCGATATGGTTAGATATCAAACATCTGCATGATACGTGTTTATAACATGACTCTAGAGATAACGTGTAGCGATTTGTGTGAGCCTTAGATAAAATAATGTTGCAGCAAAAAGTGTGTTTTAAATTAAATAATTTTTTGTAGAAAATCTATTTAGGTAGAAATAGGGTTTCCCTACTGTATATGGAGAGTTGCAAAATGATCCAAGGAATCCAGGGGTAAAGTTTGGATTGTATGACCTATGGTTCAAGAGTTATAGGCCAAAACGTAAATCAGGCTGGTATATATAGCATCACCATGAGGCCGATTTGAAAAATGTAGTTTTTCCTTGGCCTACTGGCAGTGTGTACAAACAATGTGGAGGTGATTGATCCAGTGGGTTGCAAAATTATCTCAGCAAATACACACAGTCATACAGACACACAGACAAGGACAAAAACATAATCTCCAGCACTATCTTATTATCTCACTATCATCTTATCCAGCACTTTTGGCTTGGCGGAGATACTAAGGATGCCTCAATAATTAAATTGAGAGCCTCATCTCACGTTGCATTATGTTATGTTACAGTACGTTACAGGAGCTCATTTAAGCGGCCTCCCATCAGCCATCACACTCAGAATGAGTCCTACAAAGAATTATGAACCTTGAACTTAGAATACATTATGTCAACAACTTATAATGCATAATATAAAACAAATCGCAATCTATTTGTTGATAGGTGTGGTATATTAACCATATACCATGGATATGAAGTCTAAAATCTTTAAGTAAATTGTAAACATAAACGTTGCATAACAACAATAATAAGTAATCTATTAGAGTTGCAGGCAGCTTATTTTGAAAGTAGGAAAAAAAAAACACCTAGCAGCATTCAGTGCAGTAAAAATTATGATTTGAATACAGTAGGTCCCCTTTAAAGCAGATACCTGATTTCCCACAAACCCCGACCCTCTCCTGACCCCTTATACTGTAGCACTGTTTCCCAAACAGTGGTTCGGGACCCACTAAATATCCCTTACATTTTGTTTTTAATGATTACCGTTTCAAAAGATTTTCCAAAAATGTCCAAAGAAATTCACAATCTTTCATACATTAAAAACAAATTCAAACATTTTTTCATAGATAAATACAAAAATCAAAGAGATTTCATAAATAAGAAAAATAAATGTTCCAGAAATAGTGAAAATAGCACAACGCCTCACATAGTGACGTGTTGTGAACTCACTCTCTTTTGGTTCTCGAGCTAAAAAGTTTGGGAACCACTGCCTTACAGGAAGTTGAGTTTGTCTGAGGTGTACACGTCACCGGTGGCAGAGTCGTTTTGGAGCTCCTTTGGCTCAAAGCGTGGCCCGTTGTCAACCAGACCTGGACCCTGTACAGAGAGAATCAAACGCACATCAGCATCTGTTTTTACGTCCGGAGACTCCTGTCCAGGACAGGCTTCAGACGCGCCTCCTCAGTCTATTACGTTTGAAGGGTTTTCTATGCGCACGGGTGATAAAACAGACAAAAAGATATCCTGAATTATAAAACAATGTTTAACACTACAAAACAATATCATTTAAACATAAATAATATATTACTATAAAATTAACGAAACCTCAAAATAAGTTATTTTCGATTTCTTTATGAATTCATTTATATCAGTGAATCAACTTCTAATTGATGAGTTTTTCTCGCCTCCCTGGATTTCCTCTGCATTTTTGACGAGACATGCTACTGTATATCCAACGGCCTATAAATAGCGAACGGGGGGTCGCAATTTTTTAGCGACTCCGTGTTAATGATAATGAGTTTATCTGTATAGCGCTTTTCTAAACAAAGTAAATACAAAATAAATACAGAGATAACAGAGATAAATATTCTGTGACTAGTTGAAAAGGTAAGGAAAACGAAAAATCGCTGGCAGTGGCTTAGCAAACAATGTTTTATTTCTGGCAGTCAAAGAGTTAATATGATATACTGTCACAGTCCATTTATGCTTCTGTAGGCAGCACCCGTTACACCAGCGTGCTTGGAGGTCAGTCAGGAGCCGTGTGGAACTCCATATTTGGGCAAGACTGATCTCACATTTGGTCGCGTCATCCAGGGCCTGGCAATATGACTTCAAATCAATATCACGATTAATTGATGATCATTTTTTTAATAGCAGATCTCCACTCGACATTGAGAACCATTGCTGTAGACACAGTACCTGTCGGAACGGTGAGGAGGCACCAATCTCATTGCGTGGACTGACTGGACTCCGTGGACTCCGTGGAGTACTGAAGCCATGATTGTTCACCACAGGCGCTGGGTTCTGTGTTGAGCAGGAATAGAACAAATCAGCATAGTACTGAGGCTGCTAGCATAGCTGTAAATGTGTAGGATGTACATGTTTTCAGTGCTTTTCTGAATTCATGTTTATAAATGTTTTTTATACTCTTTTTGCATGTTGTTGGTATGGGTAGATGTACTGCATGTCCATATTTAGCTGTTATGTATTCAGTCTTAAATGTGTTTGTTTTTTGATAAGATGGTGAGATAATTTCACAAAGTCTCAAAGTCTGAAAAAAAACAACAACTGAATGCTCACTGAAAAAAAGAAAGTTATTCTCTGACGAGTCTGACCACCAGTAGATGATTATAAAGAACAGACTATCACCAAACAGAAGATCAACTGGCCTGTTGGGATGGATGTTTTGTATAGTTTGTGTGTGTTAATGCATAAATAAACCTTAGGGAAAGGAAAGGTCACAACAACAACAACAACAACAACCTACAACAAGAGATGTGACCCAAGGATTTGAGGTTAGGTAGACTTCCATTTGATATGAATGTGTCTATTCATATGAAAAAAAATCCCTGTTAAATGTTAAGTGAAATGGGACTGTTAAGGAGAGGGAATGAACAGACATTTGCACAGAAAGAGAAGCTCTTACGTTACTGAATCCTGGACTCTGATAGCTGGGAGGGTTGGGAGGGCAAGTGTTGTATGAAGGAGCCGTTGGATTCTTGGGTGTATGAAGTTGGTTTGATTCCTAGCAAACAAGAACAGGTTGAGCATTTTTGTTTTTACAAGTCAAACTGTGTTCAGATTAACCTCTAGAGTGAAACAAAAATAAACTTAAGGCGGGGTCCAGATGTTACCTTGTTCAATCACCAAAATTATTATGTTAAGTTGGTTAATATACTATATTTTGCAGTATTACTATTGAACACTTGGTAGCAGGCATTAGATGAACAGCACAGGGTTGTATATATAGGGGCACAGGTGCAGCAATTAGGAAAGGCACAGGTAGCGGGGACCGGGGAGCACAAAGCGTTCTTTCCAGAGACAGAGCAACAGACCAGAGCCACAGACAAGAAAACAAGAGAAACAGCTAGAGCAGGGTTTCTCAAAGTGAGTGCCGTGGCACCCTAGGGTGCTGTGACGCAAGTCCAGGGGTGCCGCAGAATACTTTGAGAATATTTGGAATTGATCAATATCAATTCAGTTGAACCACTTAGACCCTCTATACTTAGTCAAATGGACCAGAGTTGCTCTGTATTTCTTTTTTAATCTACACCAATTCTCTTTGCCAAAAATAGCAGATCTACAAGCTCACAACTCGTCACAACTCACAACATGGCACGTTGTGAGCTTGTAGATCGGCTTTTGTTGGCGAATACTCACCCCAGAATAGGGATGCTGGGGTCAAGTGGTTAAACGTCAAGTATAAAGTTATGTCTGTCTTAAGGGAAACGAATATTATAAGTTTTCCTCGTGACATACTGTATGTTAGGGGGAAAGATTTACATATTTACATACCGTAATATGACATAGATATAAGGTTCTATAAAGTAACAATGTACTACCACTGGCTACCACTGTAATTCAGGGGTGCCATGGATGAAAAAAGTCATTTACAGGGGTGACCTGAGCCAAACAAGTTTGAGAACCACTGAGCTAGAGAAACCACTATGGAATTATGACTGGTATGGTAAATGTTCATTTTTCAGGAAATGAAAAAAACAAACAAAAAGTGGAATTAGAAGGTTTTGTCCATCATTGATAAGAGTCGCAGAATGGACCTCGAAGCTCACAATGAGGTTGGAGGTCAAAAGGGTGTGGAGCCTGGAGTTAGCAAAACCAGCTAACTCCTCTCTAACACCCCCCTTTGGTGGAGTTAGGAAAGCACACCAGGCACAGTCCTGTTCACTCTTAACAACTTAAGTGATCAGATCGGAGGGTCACGTCCATTCTCAGAGCAAGTTTATTTTAATGATCAATCAATCGATTGTGTTCCGGCTTGGATCAATGGAGCTAAACGTAGTATACTTTCTGTTCCTATTTATCTATATCACAATGAAAACGCATTGTCAAAATACACCATCATTTTTTATCATCACGGCCCACCAGTGCTGTGCCTGGCCCACAGGTTGGGAAGTGCTGACATAAGAGTTTACCTCCCCTCCATCTTGGCTGGAAGCTGAATAGTCTTCTGCATCGTCTGAGTGGCAGCCGTCACAGAAGCACAAGCACAGACAAGTCAGGACCAGGATGGAAAGGAATATGCCCACCCCAGTGTAAATCGCCTGCATACTGACACCGGCTGAATGGGGATTAAAACAGGAGATAAATCGCTTTCCTGCATAGTACCCAGGATGCAAGTTTTTTTTGTTTTGTTTTTCACTTGAGTTAGTTTCAAAACAATATGCTGAACTCAGTTTATAGACCAGAATGTAAACAAATGTGTAGGGCAGTATTTTCAGGTAGAATGTAGAAAAGTACACAGACCCAGACATTAGTTTGTCAACCTGTGAATATTTAGAACAAAATGTGTACTGTATATATTTCTAATTTCTAATACTCAATTAACAATATCATTAGAGTCCTGTTCTTCCAGAAATAAGGTTAATGAATAATACTACCTCAATGCGACGTGGCTGGCGTTATCTACCCGGAAATAGATTTTTGGTTGTGGTAATGTCATGATGATTTGGTCTACAGAATTTTCTTTGATGTTAATTTTATTACATGTTTATTTGTGTATTTGTTTTATAATTTTTTCTGCTAAAAGTAAAAAAAACCTAAAAACAACGACAAGTCTTTTGAGTGGGTGGAATCCTGGAGTGGAGGGCACGCGAGTGGCACAGTGGTAAAGTGCCTCAGCTTTGTCGAGAATCTATACAAACACGGAGTCTGTTTCAGGTCTGTTTACATATTTGGATTCTCATATCGAATTATTACTTTTGCTTTTTACCCCCATTTTAGTCACTATGCCAGTTAATTCCTCCCCGCACACATTTCCGTGTGTTGTCACTGCTGTTGTACCCTACTGGCTCCCCTGCCAGTGAGGAGTCCCCAGGACGTAGCACCTCCTTTCTACTCCCATTCAACATTTCCTGCTGCCCCAACCTGCCAAATATCACCCTCCCCAACCGGCTTCCGTCCCCCGAACACAGGCCAATTGTGTTTGATTCTCGACAAAGCTGTATGCACCGTGGTGGATTCTAACGCCTAGACCTAGGTGGAGGACAGTTACTTTACCACTGTGCCACTCGCGTGCCCTCTATGTGAACTTAACACACACATTACCTAATATACCATTACCGCTAGTACCACCACCATGACCACCACCACGATAACCACCACGACCACCACCACGACCACCTCCTTTACCAACAGCACACGTGAAAAGCCATGCAAGCGTGGCCTAGAGAGAGAGAGAGAGAGAGAGAGAGAGAGAGAGAGAGAGAGAGAGAGAGAGAGAGAGAGAGAGAGAGTTAGTTCTCTATCTTAGTATTTATTTTGTATCCCACTATGTTTTAAATGTTTAAGTTTCGAATTTATTAGAAAAAATCATTGCATTATAACAGTATCAAATATGATGTTTCTTACAGATTAAAAAGGATCGCTCTAAGATAACATTTAAAAAACACAAATCATCAAACGTCAAAAACAAACATAAGTAAAAAGTGTTCTATTACTTCTGGTAAAGCTTTGTATGCTCTTGGGAGGAAGGACATCTGGTGCCTTTTTGTGCGTCTCACAGGCTGTGTGAGTGACCTCCCATTTCTTAGATTGTAGTGATTTGTGTTTGTAGACAGGGTCTGGATCATTGGACTCCTCTCTCCTCGCCTCTAGAGTAGTGACGGAATCAGTCCCCATTGATGTGGCAGCACCTTCTCTGCAGACTTTCCACATCCTGAGTCAAGTGTTTTGGGAGGCCAGCCCAAACAGGTGAATCATCCAGGACTGGTATGATGAAGGTCACGTATATCTGGGTCTACACATCTGACACGCTTAGATAAAGAACCCTTGGCTGAGCCTTTTTAAGCATGAAGAAGTATGGGAATGCAACACTATGGGAACGGACCCTGCAGGACCTCAGCAGAAGCTGAAAATGGTATATTAATTTCGAATAAACCCCAGTTAACTGGTTAAGAGATTATTATTCTGGTGGCCAGGCAACAAGGTCAGATTAAACGCGATCTCCACTTACGGGCTAGCTGGATGTCTTTGGCCGTGATGGCACCCAGGTTGCTTCCAACAGACCGACCAGATAAGCCTCACTGGCCTCCAGGAGAGACATGACAGCTGAGTCCTGAGCAATTTTTTCTCCCATGAGCTGGAAGGGCAGTTTATGGATCAGAAGCTTGCCTGTCTGACAAACGCTGCCCAAGCCCTTAAAAGGATCCCTGGCAAATATTCCTTATTTCTATAACTAAAATGTCAAATTAAAAACACCTCTTAGTTAATTTAGAAATAGTTCATCTTTTACTCAAGGGGGACAACGCCCGTCACCGTCACAAGTTGATGATGTCATTTGTCAATGTGGGGTCCAGCCCCATGGAAGATATTAGCATGTCCTAATAAAAAACAACGTAATCCTTCCTACGGTTAATATGAACATCAAAACAATATTTTCATTTTTTTATTAGCACATGCATTCCATACATTCCATAGGGCTGGACCATACATGGACAACATCAACCTGCGACAGGTGTTGTTCCCCTTCAGTAAAAGATGAACTATTTCTAAAATAAATCAAATATTTAAGGTGTTTTTAATTTGGAATATCAGTTTTAGAGGGAGGGAAATTATAATGTATTAAGGCATATTTGGCTTATTAGCAAGGGATCTTTTTAAGGAATCTCTAGAGCAGTAACAAAGATCAACCTCTGTCAATTGTGTACATTTAGATTAGATGCTTGGCCAAGCTGGATGCACGAGGTGGTTTCATTTTCAGGCCACCCGACCTGAGTGCCGCCTATAAATATGTTGTTTTAAAGATCATTTTAAAAGGTAGGGTAAGTGATATTTATTGGTCAAAACAAACACGTTTTTTGTTTAAAGGTTAAAGCACTATGAAACAGAGCACTAGGCCTCTACAGTTGCTGGAGTAGAGCTGGTACACTCTATAGATGAAGTGATTCCGATAAAAGACTCACAGGAGAGGAGCTTTGTTCAGGGTCAGCCATCAGACACACATGTGAGCTTGTAGATCGGCTATTTTCAAAAGATTTTTATACATTTGAAAACTTGTGAAGTGGGACATTCTGCAATGCATAATGAGTACTTTTTCTTTTCTAGGAGTTTTATTGTAATTCCATACTTTAAGTATATTTTGATTTTGTACTTTTCTCAAGTAAATTTTGAATTTCATACTTTTACTTATAACAGAGTATTTCTACAGTGCAGTATTGATACTTTTACTCAAGTAAAAGATTTGAGTACTGGCTTCTCAGCTATAGCCTACGTCAGTAACGTCACCAATGTATGGGTAGACTCCATACTTGACAGCGAATGTATTTATTTATTATTTTATAATTTTATGATATGATTTTTAGCTTAATATAGGCCTACATCATTTCATTTTTTACATTTTGGAATTTGTATTTCCCTTAAACATTAGGCCTACATTTCTATTGTAGACTAATCAGCAAAGTAGGTCTAATTCATTGTTTTTTAATGTCAACAGTCTTTATAAACCTGTGATCATGCTGAAAAATGTCACACAAAAAAATTATAAAACAATGCGGCTATTAGGAGATGCACGGGAAGCACGTGGAACACGGTGCTTCACTTATGAATAGGTTATTATGCTCAACAAATAAGACAGGCGTTAGAATGTAGTTTGTGTAGGTGAATAGGCCTATAACGGGTTATTTTAAATCTGTTGATTTCTTTTTGAGAATATCGAATTGGAGAACTTTCAATGAATAAATAAACATTGAACAATTTGTCCCCCTGGCTTCTGAAATGATGGATATAGGCTACGCCCATTGTCCCTCCCTCTTGTAGATAACGTTAGGCAATATGATTATGATCTAATATCAGGCCTACAGTAAAAGTGTAAAAAATAAATCAGTCTAAAGGCTCATTCATACTCACAATTTGAAGAGCGGATGCCTGGTGCATTTCAATATAGGTTTCTCCTACTAGCCTACAAAGCATATGATGTTGCGCTGAAATCGGTGACTTGTCAAGCCGGTAACCGGAAGTCTCGCCCCAAAACACGCTCACCCCCGATACTCCCTATACTCCCTATTCACGCTGACGTCAGACAACTTCCGGTTCACTTCCGGTTTAGTGTTAGTGGTGATGTACTGGGATTTCTCCGTCAGGCTAAACAGGGTGTCTCCAGAACAAAGCCAGCAACTATTCGTGTTTTATGGTAAAGTAAATTCTACTACTGTTTTCTGTTTTATCATCTTGTTTTCTTGAAAGAACTATCGTTTTTTTACATTTTAAAATTCGGAAATTGCCTTAGATTGGGTTGAGAATGTATGCTAGCAATGCTAATAATATTAGCCCTGCTGTCTGCCTGCCTGTGTAACACTTTTTTTTATTATTTTCTTTTTTTATAAATGATGAAGTGGCGATGCCAGGGTGTAGGTTTTGTTTTAAAACTACAATGTATTTGTAATCAGATATAACATTAGTGTATATCCATTATAACCCAGTGTGTTATCCTTTGTATCTCACTGTGTGTGTACATATAGCTATAACCAAATGAACCCGACGTATTTTCAGTGGTGGAAAGTAACTAAGTACATCTACCCAAGTACTGCACTTAAGTACAATTTGTAGGTACTTTTACTTTACTGGAGTATTTCCAATATTCATTACTTTTACTTCTACTCCACTACATCTCAGAGGCAAATATTGTACTTTTACTCCACTGAAATTATTTGAAAACTTTATTAACTAGTTACTTTGCAGATTTTGATGATTATTACAAAACATACATTAACCACATTCCTACTTCTACAAGCTTGTGAGCTTGTAGATCTGCTATGGGACATTCTGCATAATGAGTATACTTTCTACTTTTGGTACTTTTTAAGTACATTTTGATACCAATACTGTACTTTTACTCAAGTGCATTTTGAATTCCAGACTTTTACTTGTAACAGTGTTTCTACATTGCAGTATTGATACTTTTCCACCACTGCGTGTTTGAACATCCCTGTGAAATAAGAGATGATTAGGAAATAACCTGATTTCATGTTTACATGCAGATCTGAAAAGTTGAATGATAGACAAGTAAAGTATTTTATCAGGCGACACTATGGAAATGATATTGCATGATTTCAAAGCCTAGCTCTCATGAAATAATTTGTGAAGTTGCCAGAGCAGGTATGCTCAGCTAAGGTTTTCGTTGTACACCTGCAACAACTGATTATTTACAACTGATTACTCCTTCCTTCAAGGTACCGGGCAGGACTGCATGACAGTGGTGTGTCCTCCTCCCTGAGCCAAGACAAGGTTTAACCTACCTCAACTATACAGGTATATGAATTCTTTGATTAACTGATAGAATGATAGACAAGTCAGATATTTTTTGAGGCGACACTATGGAAATGATATTGCATGATTTCATAGCCTAGCTTTCATGAAATAATAATTTGTGAAGTTGCCAGAGCACGTATGGTCAGCTCAGCTAAGGTTTCCGTTGTACACCTGCAACAACTGATTATTTACAACTGATTACTCCTTCCTTCAAGGCACCGGGCAGGACTGCATGGCAGTCGTGTCGTCCTCCCTGAGCCAAGTCTAAACTTGACCTACCTCAACTATACAGGTATATGAATTCTTTGATTAACCACTAATAAGATACATGAATCCTCAGTGGATACTGGATATTGATTATTGTTTATCATGTATTGTGTGTGTGTAACACATTTAGGCAACTTTTTTTTAGCATTTGCTTTTTATTGCAATATATACTTGACATATATCAATGCTAACATTACCTTAGAGATAAATCATTGTTGCCCTTTTCTCTCTCTCAACAGCAGTATGTCACACCACTGTAGTGTTCCTCACTGCGCTAACAACAAACGCAAATCCCCCCATATGAGCTTCCACGAGTTCCCTGTGGATAAAACACTACGTGCAAAATGGGTGATTGCGATCAAGCGAGATGAGGGACCAACATTTAAAATAGCTCGTGGGAGCACCTTTGTGTGTAGTGAACACTTCGATCCTGGGGATCTAAAGAAGTCCACCAAAATCAACGGACGCACTCACATTAAACCAGGAGCAGTGCCTTCTAGATTCCACTGGAATGAATGGGGTAATTAACACACGACAATGTTAAACCTATTAGTCATTTACAACAAAGTTCACATTGACTTATGTTAAAGTTAGGTTAAGTGATATTGCTTTGTTAAAATAGGTGTTAACTAGCTGATATTAGGTGTTTGTTCAGTAAAAGGGGTCTCCCTGTCTCTCCAGCTATTTATTAAACAGAAAATGCATTTTCAGATAAGGCTACCGATTTTATCCAATGGAACTGGAACACTATAACATTTAAGCTAATAAATGGGTACTCTCTCCTGAAATGTGCAACCTACCTGCTAATGTATTTTCTGTTTATTCAAGAGCTGGAGAGACCAGGAGACCCCTGTTACTAAGCACTCTATAGCAATGAGTAGGCTACTATGAGAATTTAGAGCTTTAACCTTTTCACCAAAAAAAACATTTAGTTTTAACCAAAAAAATATCACTTACCCTATGATATTTGTGATATCTTTTGGGTGTGACAAATTATTACCTAAAATCATCACAATAAAGTGTCAACATTTTTTTACACTTCTAGGGAAAGGTTCACAACCTCGGGTGCCAGTTTTCCAGCGAGCACACAAGCGTCTGTGTGCTGCTGCAGAGATGTCTGTCCCAGGGAACAGCACAGCCTGCAGAGGTCAAGGAGCCGTCCAGAGGACAGAGGACAATACAGAAGACAGGGGACAGTTCAGCGGTCAGAGGACAGAGGACAGTGGGCAGGGGACAGTACAGAGGAGGCAAGGCACTCCAGGTGCATTGGCCAAAGATCATGATTATGACTGTCGGCCATCTCCTGGTTAGTATTACAAAACATACTATGTAAAAAAAATTTTGTCTTACAGAAAAGATACATGGCAGTTAGTTAATAATATTGTAAAAAAGGATTGAATCATTGAATATTTCGGTCAAGGCATTTGAGGAAGGTCCTTGACCGAACAGTTATTGCAGGTGATTTATGTTTAATGTCTGCTCCACCAATACACCTGTCCCTGAGCTGAAAAGTAGGCGTGCTAAAGACTTAGTGTATTAGATTGTAAAATGTATAGATGGATTAGTGATATGTATGCTTTTTCTTCCTCTTAAGGTAAACTGGACACTGCCTCTGGAAGAATCCGGGAGTTGGAGCTTAAAGTGTTACTCCTGGAAATGGAACTCGGTCAGCTGAAAGTTGATGTGCAGCAGCCGGTGATTTTCCAGTATTGTGTCACAGATAATGACTTCCGTTATTACACCAGATTCAGCTCAAAGGATGTTTTTATGGTGTTTTGGGAGTCAATTAAGCCCTCTGCTTCAAAACTTGTCTACTGGTCCAAGGCACAGCGAACAACACAAGATGAACCTACCTGTAGCCCTCATCGCAAGCTCCCACTCATTGATGAGTTCTTCATGTTTCTCTGTCGTGTTGCAGCTGGGCTTCATGAGAGAACATTGGCCTCCATATTTAAGGTCAGCCAGTCTACAGTTAGTCGCATCATCTTAACGTGGACTAGCTACCTTTTTCTGGTTCTTGGCTCACTACCGTTGTGGATGACAAGAGAGCAAGTGCAATCTACAATGCCTGACAAGTTCCAGCTCTACTGCCCTCAAGTCAGAGTCATAATAGACTGCACAGAGATACGCTGTGAAACCGCATCCTCCCTCTCACTTCAATCAGAAACCTTTTCCAGCTACAAAAACCACACCACCTTTAAAGGGCTGATTGGAATCTCCCCATGTGGGGTAGTCACATTTGTGTCAAAACTGTACACTGGCTCCATTTCTGACATAGAAATAACCAAGAAATCACAGCTGTTACGGTTACTTCAGCCCGGAGATGGAGTAATGGCTGACAAAGGTTTCTTGATAGAGAAGATGCTGTCCGACGTGGGGGCTACTCTCATTATCCCTCCAATGAAGAGATCAGCTCAGCTCAGCACAGAGGACACCCATAAGACCCAGGCTATCGCCCGTCTGAGAATTTTGGTAGAGAGGGCCATACGCAGAGTGAAGGAATACCATGTTTGGGATGGACTCGTTCCTCTGTCTATGACCGGTTCAGTCAACCAGCTGTGGAGCATCTGTTGCATCTTGTCTAACTATCAGGGGCCTCTGGATATCAAAGGGGACAAACCAGTCTGAAGTCACCTTTCCCCCAAGCTAAGTCACTACAGACTGAGCTACTGCCACCCTTTAAGACCTGAGGCCGATTCTACTAGATACTACTAGATTATCCATACCAATGTCTAATATGCTCCCATTGTATGGCACACTATATTTCAACATCTGTAGTGAAATAATCGGGTCCTTGTCTCCTAGCTCCTTATCACCCCTCTCTTGTTTTGCTTTTCTTAATGTTGCCAGGTTTGGTAGGTGGCTAGGCTCTGGGTCACCAACATCCATTGTTTTGAGAGCCTCAGCAGCTCTCCATACATGTGGCTGTTTTCGACCTTCACAGAGTTCCTGGGACACTTTTTCTCTCAGATGGCCAGACAGCTTGCGCTTCGATTTTCCAGCTTCGATTTTCCAGTGTGGAGACTCTCATCAATATTATGCATCATGCATGTGAATGACACTGGCTTGTCAATCTATATGTTGTCACTGGTAATTGACAGTTTTGCATCACACTCAGTACAGTGCCCTATGATGTCAACGTACTTTGAGGTGGAATTTGGATAGACCTTTGCCCTCTTAAAACTCAAAGTACATGAAGTTTTATTTTTTATCTCCTCATTCAGGAGATGAGCCCAAGTGCCACGTTTTAAGACAGTGTATTCTCTTTCACTAGAGTTTGTCAACTTATTATTGTATCTGACCTTCTCATGCCACATTTCTGTCCATCGTTCATAAGGTATTGTGAGTTCAAAGTTCAGGTCATAGATCTTCTCCTTGCACTGCAGTGAGGGAACAAATTCAACTTCATCAGGGCTTTCATCGGGGCTGTCACCATGTTCATAGATTTCTTGTGTGTCACCGGTTTGAAATCCTATTAGTTGCAATACATTGTGTCTGTTTAGCTTTACAAAGGTGTAGAGGCTCTTTGGTGTCATCTTGCTTCCAAGTTGCTGACTTAATTCTGTCCACACATGTTCAGTTGGCACTGCTATACACTCGCCCTTGAGGACTTCTTCTCTTGCAGCAATGATGACTTTTAGAATGTCATCCTTGTTGCAAGCAGGCACCCTTCCTGGCATCTGAACAAAACAAGAATAGTCAGTTACCACTGATGTAATTACTTCTAGATTTTCTTTTTGGTGAGTATTATGATGACGATGGCATCGTCTCCATCAACTAACAGGACATACTGTATTTTAATTCTGTTTGATGTATACATATTGTTGTTCCCATACAAAACTATTATGCATTATGTATAACAGAACTGCATTCAAAATTTGTTTGTGTTTTGTTGTGTGAATTTTGTGTTGAAAACCCCCAAATCAGTTAAATGTAATGTCAAAAACTAATAAATAACATATTTGCTATTCCATTCACTTGTACATACCTTGAAATCAGTTCCTTCTTTTCCAAAAATTGGCATCTGATAGAAACAAGAATGTTTTGTCAGTATTATAATGATATTGGTTTAGTTTCCATCAACTTGCAGGACTTATAAACTACTTAATGTACATGTAATTATGGGAAACAGAACTGCCTTAAACTTAAATCTGTTTAATGAAAACTTTAATTAAATCAATATATTGTTAAAAATATGCTTTTTTTGGCAATTCAACAATTCAATTCAATAGTACTACTTACCTATAGTATGATTCATGAACACAGGGTTCCCAAGATGCATCAGCAGAGGTGAGGTGCATTGTGCAATGATTTTATTTCGCCTGTAGGTGTCACTATTTCAAGTTTGCATTAATGTCCCATTCACACCAAGCACTAGCCTATATAAGATTGTTTTTTATTATTTCACATGTAGGCTATTTATTTTGTTTTATTGGAATATTTTGATTACAGCATTGGTATTATTTTAGTTGAGCTGTGTTCTTAGTCCATGAGCCAGAGCCCCAAAATTGAGCCATGATTATCAATGGTGGGCAAAGCTAGGTATTTTTTAACTTGGTTTACATTTCTACTTCACAATTTTGCATGATAACCATTGCAGACTAGAAGCTTAGTGGTAGTGACCATGCATTGAATATGTGGACCCCTATATTATCACACGCAAATTGTTACAACCAATATATGACCAACTTTTGAGCCATTATTGTGTAGAGACCTATGAAAACCTATGATTTTCCAATCAATTCAAGTATGGGGAATTGATTGGAAAGGTTATTTTACTTATTCAATACTTCCATATGCTTAAATGGCTTTTTAATGGAATATTTTGCACACAAATCGAATAATTTGAAAATAAGTCTAATATCCCCAATTTGAGTATGTGCCGAGAATATTGACCTAATAAACAATTTAAAGGAGTAGTTCACCCACAAAATTACTTATTTTCTATCAATTACACACCCCATGGAGCCTTGAATTCATGATTATTTCTTTTTTTGTCCCATTCCTAAGCCAATTATTTGATGACCGGGTGTATTTCCGGTAGGAGACACAAAGAGTCTACTTTGTGTCTCCTACCAAATACATTATCCTCTTTCCGCCGGTAATCAAATAATTGGCGGGGGAAAAAATCCAAGAATTAAAGGCTTCATGGGGTGTGCAATTGATAAAAACTAAGTATTTTTTTGGGTGAACTACTCCTTAAATATAGGTATGGTTTTGCCCACTCATTTGATAATGAAATCTTGTCTTATGACCTGAACTTGGACAGATGGACAGAAATGTGGCATGAGAAAGTCACATACAATAATAAGTTGTCACACTCAAGTGAAAGAGAATACATGTCTTAAAATGTGGCAGATAGGCTCATGTCCTGAGGAGATATGGGGAAAAGTTAAATCTTCATGTACATTGAGTTTCAAGACGGCAAAAGTGTATCCAAATGACACCACAAAGTATGTTGACATCATAGGACACTGTACTGAGTGTGATGCAAAACTGTGAATTACCAGTGACAACATCCCTGAGATTGACAAGACAGCGTCTTATACATGCATAATCAATAATATTGATGAGTCTCTCCACAATGGAAAATCTTAGCACAAGTTGTCATTTGAGAGCAAAAGCGTCCCAGGAACTCTGTGAAGGTCGAAAACAGACACATATGGAGAGCTGCTGAGGCTCTCAAAACCATGCATGCTGGTGACCCAGGGCCTAGCCACCTACCCAACCTGGCCTCATTGAGAAAAGCTGTCAACTCGTGTCACAAAAGTACCTGACAAAACAAAAATACAACCAAATGTTGTGTTGTTCTCACAGGACAGATAGTTAAAAGCCAGACAATCAGAGCAAAATTTGCCATTACATGATTTTCTGAAGCCTTTTGTTTAGCAAACTTTATTTCTGCAAGGAAACTGCACCATTAAATTATTTTGAACTGCATATTTTTGATTTCCAATCAATTTCAATTGTCAATTTCCAAATCAATTTCTTAATAAATGTCATCTCTTAAAGGCAAAACTGTTCTCTTTTCACTTTAATAGGCCTTAACTACCAGCATATACTGTATGTTAAAATGCAGATTTTTGGGCGGTGAAACCGCCCCTATATGTGAGGTTTGGACATTCGACACCCATTGCACCCCCCCAACCCTGCGCTGTGATTGGCCACCAGTGTACCCCCCTAACCCTGCACCGTGATTGGCCAATCACAGTCTATTCAGGACTGTGATTGGCTAGTGAAACATGACACATGTGCATAGCCCTATAAATAGGACTATGCACTTTAAAAAAAAAACATTTGTGGGTTTTTTTTTTAAGTTAGGGGTGTACAATGGTTGGTCCACAATATTACTTTTCTTTAAGTGAACTTCCATCACTGTGATGACCACTGTGACCACACCGCCCACTTCACACTGGGTGTGATTTTTTTCTTTGAATACATTTTTGAAACAGTATCTTTGATATGAAAACGATACATGAAATGTCTTAGGGTTGAAATGGGTATGACTTCCATTCGTATAACTTATTTCAACAGCCTGTTATGAACCAGCAATGCACTCTGACACATTGTGACAAACAGCCCCATCATAGAATCATCATCTTATTCATCAAGGCCTTTGTAGCCTATTTATTTTATTTTTTTCACACACTGTGAAGATTCCAAATGCCATACAGGTACACATACCTGTGTGATTTTCTATATGAAAGAATATAGAAAAAACAGATAAGACGAGTGGTTTAAAGTAACTAAGTACATTTACTCAAGTACTGTACTTAAGTACAATTGAGGTATTTTTACTTTCTTCAGTATTTCCAATTTTCATTACTTTTACTTCTACTCCACTACATCTCAGAGGCAAATATTTTTACTTCACTACAGTACATCATTTGACAGCTTTAGTTACTGGTTACTTTTCAGATTTAGATTATCACAAAACATACTGTATACAACTTGAAATGGGACATTCTGCATAATGGGTCCTTTTACTTTGGGTACATTTTGATGCCAATACTTTTGTACTTTTACTCAAGTAAATTTTGAATACCAGACTTTTACTTGTAACGGAGTATATCTACATTGTGGTATTGATACTGGATAAGACCATGTGTATCATAGTAGCTAATTATATCAAACAAAGACATTTAGCCTTTACATAAAATAAACTCTGATAAAAAAAAAGAAGGTCTAGGCCTTAATGCATCCAGAAACTAATATTACTTACTTTTTAATGGATGCACACTGGCAACAGGTGCAATGAAATCACTAATGAACTGAATGAAGCATGGAGAATGACGTCACTCATTAAATACCTCCTTTTAAATGTAAATAAATATTTATACAAAATAAAAAAAAATAGCACAATTGTTATACATAATGAGCACTAAAGAATGAGAACATTTTGGTCAATTTGGAGCCAAAAAGTGTGGGGTGCAACGCTCAGCAATGCTTATAACCATATAAATATTGATATAAAAAAAATTAAAAAAGCACAATTGTTAATTTCAACGGCACAAATTAGAGCTCAATTAGCACTAAAGAATGACACAATTTTTGGTCAATTTGGAGGCAAACAGTGTGGGGTGCAACTCTCAGCAAAGCTTATAACCATACAAATAGGGGTGGAGGATTTTAAATACTAGAAAGAAGATGCAGAGGACAGTGTGATGAGGCAGATGATTCTCTGTGGCTACCCCTGAAGGGAAGAGCCGAACGGAAAAGTAGAAGAGAGAAACGCAGGTAAAGTAAGAAACTTGAGTACATTTACTTAGGTTTACAGGTTAAGAACACATCCATGTACACATTATAATAGAACTCATCAAGTTTCTGTCGCATTGACTGGATAATCTCCTCATCCCTATAAATCCTTTCAATTGTGTATTCAGTGTGAGTATCTGTGACAAAATCACACCACTGAAGACCACTTAAGGCTAGTTGACCTTGAACCTGATAATAATATTTGTGGTTCTTTTTAAGGTAGGCCTTGCCTTGTACTGTGTTCAGGTGTTTAACTTGTGCCTTGCATTCAACATCACAACTCTTTACCTCAGCCAGCCCAAATGGTGGTGTTACTTTTGGGTCATAGACCTTAGCATCAGGGCTAGCTCCAAGGTGAGGTGCGTCAGGGTGGATTATGATCCCACACTGTGTCACAGATACATCACGAAAGTCTGCATATTGCCTCAGTATCTCAGGTTCCAGATCCAGTCCTCTTTTCATGGCCGCTGTCTGTGGAGTTCCTTTTAGAATGCGGGCTGCCAAGGCTTTCGCGGACGACTCCCCACGAACATGGCATATTTCCCGGAATCTGCTGGCTGTAAGTCTAGGCTTGCGTACCTCGGTCCACAGCTTGCATTCGGACTGCTGGCGGGTTTCTGTTTCAATAGAAGCAGACACCTCCCTTGACACCTGTAAGCTGTCCAAGTGGCATTGTTGCTTGTAGCTGGGCTGAAAAGCTGTTGAAGATGTACAGGTATAGGCGTAACCATCTACAGGCAACAGAGGGAACTCTGGGCCACCAGGATGTTTAATAATGTCTCCGCTTACTTCGGGAGGGCACTGATAAGACAGAACAGACCCAAATGGCACTGGGCCAAATTTTGAATCGACCATCTGAAGGTCCTTAAGCCCATGGAGCAGTTTACAAATGCCGGGTTGTGGACGCCGGTCTTTTAATTTATCCCCGCTCGCCAAGACATCTGTATCTGGAAGTGGCCCTGACAGAAAAAAGGGAGAGAGGTCAAATTTAGATTTATCATAATATTATGACACCTGCTCTTTTACACTAAAGCTAGGCTGCCCCAACGCTCCTGATTTCGTGTATAGAGGGGCATAGATGTATAGAGCCGGAGAGAGATTGCGCCTGATCCCATTGGTTCACCGATCTGTCCGTCAACCCCCGCCCCGTTAACACAACATTACGAGTGACGCCCACTGCACTCTGGTTGGTTGGGGAAATGAACACTTCCTCATACTGGGCAGAGTGTAGAAAAGAGACTAACGACACGCTTTGATCTCGCCGCAAAGCGGGCTCCTATGGGCTATAGTTCCAAACATTGGAACTATCTCATTGAGATAGACAGAGCACTTCCGCATTCCATTCTTACAATGGGAGTCGACGCTAGTGTCAGAACTCTCTTTATGGCTCTGATACCGGGTACACCGACGCGATGGTCCAGGCTTAAAAAGTCTGGAGATCGAGGCTACACTAAAGCAGACACCTACACTTATAAGTTATCACCTCCCTGTACATGTTTGTAATGAAAACTGCCAAAGGAGGAAACAAAACGTGCACAATTCAGTCCAATACACTTTTCCTTTATTTTTACCAGGTGCACGGTTCAACAGAAATCCATGTAAATAAAGAGAAAGGCCAGCACTCAAACAAGTCCTGAACTTTGTCATTATATATCATGGCACAGGCCTTGATATTATGACTAAAAAGTTCAGAAAGACTCGTTTGTGAGTGCTGGCCTTTCTTCTTCATTTACATGCAAACTGTCCCTGAAATATTGCATTTTATAAAAAAGGGTTCCGCCAAACCCTGGTACTAATAATAAATCATAAATTCCTAAAGAAAGGTATATTTAATGTATGTTAGAAATGCATTAGAATTATTGTACAGGTGGGAGCTCATTCTCATACTCACCAGCATATGCTCTGTACAGTGTGCACTTCACACCGGTCCTGACACTGTCTTTTGTCCTTCGCACTGGTTTCCGCACCTCCATGTCATTTGTCGCCTCTGGTGCAATACCCTATAATATAATAATGTTGAATAATGAATAGACAAGACAATACAAACGGTTGAACTTGTTCAACATCAAACAAAAATCCATATCTGACCTGTGTACGTGGCCGGTGCCAGTTTTGCAGGGAGCTGGTGCATGCCAGAGGCAATGGCACAGACTTGACTCCTAGGGTACTATACAGGTACATAACAGAAATGAAAAACAAGCACTCAGTACATTTTAGATACAACTTGCCAGGTGCACAGCTCAAAAAGACTCATAAAATGTGAAAAATAGCCAGCACCCCAAGGTCTTCTGCGTCAAGCCTTCCTCTGTGTGCTGGCATCCCAAAAAAATGTATATTGTTGAAACGTTTTTTCCCTATATTTATTCATTCATTCATGTCATATAATATTTCACTTTATGTGTAATGAACCTAGAATATATGAAAGTTTCACTTTTTTAATGAACTTTTTGGGACGTACCTGTAGTGTGCCGTTTGAAAAAGCAGTGCCACTATGTGGTTACATAGTGCCTTGCCCGCAGCGCAAGAGCATGACGTGCTTTCCAGTTCCACAGGAACCTTTTGCGAAAGTGTCACCTGTTAATAGGGAAATAACAATGAGTGTTGTTGCTGTGCACGTTACATTTACACATCAAAAGTTGAGTGTATACCGTATATAAGGGCCTTTCACACCAAGCACAAAAAAAAAGTTCAATCTCAAGTGGATGCCAGTGTCCACATCATAACTATAATAGACAATGGTGAACAATAGTTATCGTTATAGTTATATTGCTTGGTGTGAACAACCCTTAAACTTGAATATACAGTTTGTATCTTTTGTGGCTTTTTCTGCCTTTATTGATAGGTACAGTAGACTGACAGGAAATGGGGAGAGAGAGATGGGGAGTGACACGCAGCAAAGGTCGTCGGGATCGGGAGTCGAACCTGCGATACGCTGTCAGGCGGCATTAGCAGCCTACTGTAGGTGCCCAGACGGCTACGCCAGCTGTCTGGGCCCAATGAATATATTTGGATCTCACAGAATCTTTCTCAGTCTTTTATTTGTCCACCAAAAAAAGACACTAATGTTTTTAAATATATGTCTTATATGTATGAAGTTGTTTTGGGGAGTTTAGCTACACAAATCATTGACAGACTGAGAAACACACTGAAGTACATGCAACATTGTGGGAACACTGCAAAGTCTCATCTGCAATCGCAGGAAACTGCAGGAAAAACATCTGCAAACGCAGGGAACTACATCTGCAGGAAAACCAACTGCAGGAAAACCATCTGCAGGTTAACAATCTGAGAAACCTGTAGGTAGTGAGCTTCCTCATTTTTCTTCATTGACCGGTAACATCGTCCTCTCACCGCCACACCATGATCAACTACATTAGAGACTGTGTTCCATTGTTTGGGAAGAAGTGTGCAAGATTAACCAGGCATATTACTGACTTATATTTTATGATACATATTCTATAGACGATTCCACAGACACGTCATAACTGCAGTGTCGCGGAGCGGCAGCCGCTTGACACAGCAGTTATGACGGCCTGCAGACAGCGCGTCTGTGGATTCGTCTATAGCTCAGTGGTTTTCAAAGTGGGGTCGCCAGCAAAATTAATGAATATAGTATCAAAATCAGTTTAACCACTATAAAGCTCAGCGACGTGAGCTTGTAGATCTGCTATCTTCAAATATGTACTTACAATCTTAAGAATTATTATGAAAAACTTTTACACAAATCTTCTCTTCTGCAGCGTCCCTGGCACAAAACCTATTCAGATGGGGGTCCACGGCTTAATATGTAGGCCTATACATTTCAGAACCACTACCCCAGTAGTATGGAAAGGTGTTAGTTTGCAGGTGGTGCTACAGTAACCTGATCAATAATATGGTATGCTATATGCAATGTTTTTATTTTGGAAAACAGAAAGACAACATAAAAAAAGACAAAAGCACTTTACCTTCAAAATCAAACAGGTACTGTTCGAAGTAGAACTTGTAGCCTTTTTCCTGTTTGGAACCTGGTGTATGGGAAAACTTGGCAACAAGTCGTTCAACATCATTGAACCTCATTTGCGGCAGATGTGATAGGGACTTGGTGAATTCCATAATCTGAAAAGAAATAGCAACAATAATGATCTGCATGGAAATGGTTTAGATTAAGATTTTGAGAACAATCTTTCCAGTGATACAATGGCAGCAATGGAAACAAGTCCTCTGGGCTTTTTTGTGTTATCCTTTTAGCTTCACTGTATAATCGTACCACTGTACCTTTTTCTAAATGTTAATAACGTAATCAATCAGGAGATTAAGAGTCAGTATGGTGAGTGACTATACATTTTTAGAAACATGATAAAAAATTATCGATATCCAGTATCCACTGAGGATTCATGTACCTTATTAGTGGTTAATCAAAGAATTCATATACCAGTATAGTTGAGGTAGGTCAAGTTCAGACTTGGCTCAGGGAGGACGACACGACTGCCATGCAGTCCTGCCCGGTGCCTTGAAGGAAGGAGTAATCAGTTGTAAATAATCAGTTGTTGCAGGTGTACAACGGAAACCTCAGCTGACCATAGGTGCTCTGGCAACTTCACAAATTATTATTTCATGAAAGCTAGGCTATGAAATCATGCAATATCATTTCCATAGTGTCGCCTCAAAAAATATCTGACTTGTCTATCATTCTATCAGTTAATCAAAGAATTCATATACCTGTATAGTTGAGGTAGGTTAAACCTTGTCTTGGCTCAGGGAGGAGGACACACCACTGTCATGCAGTCCTGCCCGGTACCTTGAAGGAAGGAGTAATCAGTTGTAAATAATCAGTTGTTGCAGGTGTACAACGAAAACCTTAGCTGAGCATAAGTGCTCTGGCAACTTCACAAATTATTTCATGAGAGCTAGGCTTTGAAATCATGCAATATCATTTCCATAGTGTCGCCTGATAAAATACTCTACTTGTCTATCATTCAACTTCTCAGATCTGCATGTAAACATGAAATGCATCAAGTCAGGTTATTTCCTAATCATCTCTTATTTCACAGGGATGTTAAAACATGCAGTGGTGGAAAAGTACGCAATTCTTTTACTTAAGTAAAAGTATCAATACTGCAATGTAGAAACACTGTTACAAGTAAAAGTCTGGAATTCAAAATGTACTTGAGTAAAAGTACAGTATTGGTATCAAAATGTACTTAAAAAGTACCAAAAGTAGAAAGTATACTCATTATGCAGAATGTCCCATAGCAGATCTACAAGCTCACAAGCTTGTAGAAGTAGGAATGTGGTTAATGTATGTTTTGTAATAATCATCAAAATCTGCAAAGTAACTAGTTAATAAAGTTTTCAAATAATTTCAGTGGAGTAAAAGTACAATATTTGCCTCTGAGATGTAGTGGAGTAGAAGTAAAAGTAATGAATATTGGAAATACTCCAGTAAAGTAAAAGTACCTACAAATTGTACTTAAGTACAGTACTTGGGTAGATGTACTTAGTTACTTTCCACCACTGAAAATACGTCGGGTTCATTTGGTTATAGCTATATGTACACACACAGTGAGATACAAAGGATAACACACTGGGTTATAATGGATATACACTAATGTTATATCTGATTACAAATACATTGTAGTTTTAAAACAAAACCTACACCCTGGCATCGCCACTTCATCATTTATAAAAAAAGAAAATAATAAAAAAAAGTGTTACACAGGCAGGCAGACAGCAGGGCTAATATTATTAGCATTGCTAGCATACATTCTCAACCCAATCTAAGGCAATTTCCGAATTTTAAAATGTAAAAAAACGATAGTTCTTTCAAGAAAACAAGATGATAAAACAGAAAACAGTAGTAGAATTTACTTTACCATAAAACACGAATAGTTGCTGGCTTTGTTCTGGAGACACACTGTTTAGCCTGACGGAGAAATCCCAGTACATCACCACTAACACTAAACCCGGAAGTGAACTGACGTCACGTGAATTGAGCCTATTATTTTCGTGTACCGCTCGAAAAAGAGTGTTTTACGTGAGGAATAAATTAAAGGTTTAATAGGCATAGTTTTACTGAGGTTAAGATTAGGAATAAGGTTAGGGCGTGACAATGTTTTACTGAGGTTACGTTTAGGAATAAATAAGATTAGGTTTAGTTTAGACATAGTTTACTGAGGTTACGTTTATGAATAGGCTACAAGGTGGAGGACCGTTTTGAGGTCGCTGGATTTCCCCGGGGTGACTGTGTTTTGGGGGGAGCGACTGGAGTTTATCCAGACATAATACATAAAGCGACAGCAAAAGAGTAACATTCCCATTCTCTCAGAAAGAGAGTTTTTTTGTGTGCCAGAATCAGAGAGAGAGAGAGAGAGAGAGAGAGGGAGAGAGAGAGAGAGAGAGAGAGAGAGAGAGAGAGAGAGAGAGAGAGAGAGAGAGAGAGAGAGAGAGAGACCACATATCAGTGAGGGGATGGCTTGTGGAATCCCCCAAAACAGAAATGGTGAAATAACAGGAGAGTTGGCAGGTACAGCATGACACACACACACACACACACACACACACACACACACACACACACACACACACACACACACACACACACACACACACACACACACACACACACACACACACACACACACACACACACATTACCCTATATGATGGGCTAATATATGAACCGAATGTGAAATCAGTTCATGTCGTCGAAGAAGGGCAAAATCCTGAGAAGTCTTTGTATTTATTGCCGTAGCCTACATGGAGTGTATAGGGTAGTTATAACAACATAATAAATAAACAGTATAGTCAGTGGTGTAAAGTAACTGAGTACATCACATGTATTCAAGTACTGTACTTACAATGTTGAGGTACTTTTTTTTACTTTCTTCAGTATGTAGGCCTACCATTTTCTATTCTTTTACTTTTACCCCACTACAATTATATGAAAACTTTAGTTAGCCTACTAGTTACTTGTAGATTGTAGGTTTTGATTATTATTACAAAACACACTAACCTTCAGCCCTATATGCATTTCTTTTACAAAGAAAAATTTCCTGCAGTTCCTAGATTGAATATAATTTCTAAATGTCTAAGATACACTAACCATCTTAACATTTCTGTCATGTGGCTCTTTATATCGAATTCAATTAATCGGGTCATGTCAAAGAAGGTATAGGATTTTTCAAACACCTAATGTGTTGATTGGTCAACATATTTCAAGGATCTGTTGAAACTAATGTTTTTTCAACTGAAAGGGATATCGTGCCACTTTCTTAGGATCACTGACACCCTTTGAGCTGCTCAACCAGATTTATGGTATTACAGGTATTATTTCTGCATTTCAATTAGAAAGTTAAAAATAATAATACTTGCCTTCAACAACAACCCAAGAAACATTGTGGCATTTACAAACAATACACAACTAATGGGTAGCAGTTGTAATTCCCTTTTATTGATCACAGAGTCAATACATGTTCTCATATAGTGAACATATAGAATTCAGCGCAGACAAAGGTCACATTGACTCTAAATAAATATAAAAAATGACGCTGCTGGTGTGCTCTATACAGAGACAAACAACAGAGGCACATACGTAAATACAGATACAGTATGAACTGAGGCAGTCCGGGAAGGATGGCTTAAGCCAGCAGTTTTCACACCACAATCACCAAAATCCTGCGGCTGATCGTAGCCTACTGTACTTCCATGTAGCATGAAATGTTAATGTAACATTTCTCTAAGGAGCAGGTTAAAGTTTTTCACTACACTGTGGATCACTGTCGTTAAATAAACACAGGAGAAGACACTGTGGTGTTGTCACAGTCTCTCACGACCTTTTTGTCTTTTTTACCAAGCTCTTCTCTCCAGATACCAGACAGCTACTAGTTTGAGCATGCAGCCTTGATGTTTGGAGTCATGGACCCCATTTCTCTACTGCTGCAGTCTCTGCTCAAACTAGTGGCTTCACATCTTCATACAGGTAAGACAACGACACAAACAATCAGTGTATTAATTAACCTCTGTGGTGAAGGTTCTGAATTATGAAGACAGCAACCTCAAGTTCATTTCTAAGCAGTCGCGAATTAAGCAACGACAAACATTAACAGTTAATAGTAGTTAGTAATAGCATTAGTAGTTCATTACATTAGCGGGTCACTTGTGAATTCCTATTTAAGGCAAGTGTAGTGTTAGTGTTAGTGCTAGTGTTAGTGCAATATGTAGGCTAATCCAGGTGAGGTTCAACCAGAAATTAAACTCTTTACACAGTTTTTGACTAGGTGTTTAGTTACAGTATGTCTCCTGAGAGGGGTATATGTGTTTGGTCGTGGTGGTGGGAAATGATGATGTTCGGTTCAGTCATGCTATTGTCATGCAGAAGGAATACATTGAGGTACAGCAAGATACAACAATCTCAATCCATTTTTACAAAGAAAAACTTCCAGCAGTTCCTCATCTACGGCAGCAATCCTATGACCACTGTGGCCTTCCCCCCTTTTATGGGAACACGCAGGTAACCACAGTATATTAACGGCACCTATTTATTTATTTATTCAACCACAAAATGTAATAGCGAGGTTCACAATCTGAGGCCCTATATGCAGGGGAAAATTGGCATCATGGTGACACCAATCGGCATCATGGTGTCACTATATTGGATCACTTTTTTGGTCTATAAGTCTTGATCATTCAAAATGTTATAATTTCTTTCCTTTCATATAAAAGTAGAGAATCAGCGCTATAAAATGAGGCATTGATTAGATTGGCCCAACAGCTTTGGAACTACACCCTATGGAATGGATGTGAATCCAGATGCCTCCCTAGACACTAGTGTGTGTGTGTCTGTGTGTCTGTGTGTCTGTGTGTGTGTGTGTGTGTGTGTGTGTGTGTGTGTGTGTGTGTGTGTGTGTGTGTGTGTGTGTGTGTGTGTGTGTGTGTGTGTGTGTGTGTGTGTGTGTCTGTGTGTGACACGCATTGTGTATAGAGGCCCCTCAATAAGAGAGTCAAATTTGGGGTTGGTTGGATAATGTATTTCTAACATTAATTTGTAAATAGGCCTCTCCTACAAACGTTGGAAGCCAATTATAGCAATATGGTATAGGCTATATCAAACATCTGCATGATACGTGGTTATAACATGACTCCAGAGATAACGTGTAGCGAGCCTTGGACAAAATATGTAGGAGCTGTAGCAAAAAGTGTGTTTTAAATTAGATACAAAATGGCAGAAAATCTATTTAGGCAGAAATAGGATTTCCCTATGTGGGGAGTTGCAAAATGATCCAAGGAATCCAGGGGAAAGGTTTGGATTGTATGACCTACGGTTCAAGAGTTATAGGCCAAAACTTAATCAGGCTGGTATAGCGTCACCATGAGGCCGATTTGAAAAATGTAGTGTTTTCCTTGGCCTACTGGCAGTGTGTACAAACAATGTGGAGGTGATTGATCCAGTGGGTTGCAAAATTAGCTCAGCAAATACACACAGTCATACAGACACACAGACAAGGACAAAAACATAATCTCCAGCACTATCTTATTATCTCACTATCTTATTATCCAGCACTTTCGGCCTGGCGGAGATAATAAGGATTCCTCAATAATTAAATTGAGAGCCTCCTCTCACGTTGCATTATGTTATGTTACAGTACGTTACAGGAGCTCATTTAAGCGGCCTCCCATCAGCCATCACACTGAGAATGAGTCCTACAAAGAATTATGAACCTTGAACTTAGAATACATTATGTCAGCAACTTATAATGCATAATATAAAACAAGATTGCAATCTATTTGTTGATAGGTGTGGTATATTAACCATATACCATGGCTATGAAGTCTAACTTTAAGTAAATTGTAAATATAAACTTTGCATAACAACAATAAAAAGTAATCTATCACGAGTTGCCGGCAGCTCATTTTGAAAGTATATAAAAAAAAACACCTACTATAGCAGCATTCAGTGCAGTAAACATTTTGATTTGAATACAGTAGGTCCCCTTTAAAGCAGATACCTGATTTCACGCCAATGACACTCCCACAAACCCTGACCCCTTACAAACAGTGGGTCGGGACCCATTTGTGGGTCACAGGCCCATTTTTATGGGTCGCGACTAAATATCCCTTCTATTTTGTTTTTCATTATTATTATTATTTTTTTTAATCTAAAAATGTCCAAAGTAATTCACAATGTTTCTTGAATTAAAAAAAAAAGTCAAAAGAATTTCATAGATAAATACAAAAATCTAAGAGATTTCATAAATTAGAAAAATACATTTTCATTGTGACGCGCTGTGAGCTTGTAGATCTGCTATTTTCACAACTTTGGGTCCCGGGGGAGACATCAAATTACTCTTTTGGGTCTCGAGCTAAAACATTTGTGAACCGCTGCCTTACAGGAAGTTGAGTTTGTTTGAGGTGTACTCGTTACAGGTGGCAGAGTGGAGGGGCATCTGGACATTTTGGAGCGCCTTTGGCTCAAAGCGTGGCCCGTCGTCAACCGGACCTGGACCCTGTACAGAGAGAATCAAACGCACATCATCATCTGTTTTTACGTCCGGAGACTCCTGTCCAGGACAGGCTTTAGACACACCTCCACAGTCTATTACGTTTGAAGGGTTTTCTATGCGCATGGATGATAAAACAGACAAAAATATATACTGAATTACAAAACAATGTTTAACAAACATAATACAGAACAATATAATTTAAAAATAAATAATATATTAATATGAAATTAAGGAAACCTCAAAAGACACAGAAGTTCTTTTCGATTCTTTTGATTAATTGAATAATCGAGAAGCACACATTTTTTTATGAATTCATTCATATCAGTGAATCAACTTTTGAGTTTTCATCCTCGACTCAGTTGGTTAATATGATATACTGTCACAGTCCATTTACAGTATGCTACTGTAGGCAGCACCCATTACACCAGAGTGCTTGGAGGTCAGTCTGGAGCCGTGTGGAACTCCATATTTGGGCAAGACTGATCTCACATTTGATCGCGTCATCCAGGGCCTGGCGATATGACTTCAAATCAATATCACATTAATGAATGATTATTTATTTTAATAGCAGATCTACACTGGACATTGAGGACCAGTGCTGTAGACACAGTACCTGTCGGAACGGTGAGGAAGCATCAGTTACATTGGGTGGACTCCGTGGAGGGGGTGGAGTGACGCCTCTGCTCGCCACAGGCACAGGGTTCTGTGTTGAGCATAAACACTTTTTGTTACCACCGCGCTCTGACTCCTCTGGTGCGCTATCCTTCCTCTTAGTACAATGACATTTAAACAAGTGACGGGAGCAACAATAGAACAAATCAGCATAGTATACTAAGGCTGCTAGCATAGCTGTAAATGTTAGCTCCTGAATGTGTTGCAGAGCAGCCTATTCTATTTCTGAATCCAGGGCTATAAATCAATTTTTACACTCTCTGAGTTACATTTGTTACATTTGGACCCCTGGTGGTCTCCGTACGGACCCGACATTGAGAGCCATTGCTGTAGACACAGTACCTGTTGGAACGGTGAGGAGGCACCAATCCCATTGCGACTTGGACTGACTGGACTCTGTGGACTCCGTGGAGTACTGAAGCCATGATTGTTGGGCGATGGGAGCTGTGTTGAACAACAATAGAACAAATCAGCATAGTACGGAGGCTAATAGCATAGCTGTAAATGTTAGCTCCTAAATTTATTGCAGAGTATGCTGTGTGTAGGATGTACATGTTTTCAGTGCTTTTCTGAATTCATGTTTATAAATGGTTTTGTACTCTCATCATGTTGCGTGTTGTTGGTTGGGGTAGATGTACTGCATGTCCATATTAAGCTGTTATATATTCAGTCTTAAATTAGTTTTTTGATAAGATGGTGAGATCATTTCACAAAGTCTCAGGAAATGTCAGGAAAAAAACAACAACTGAATGCTCACTGAAAAAAGAAAGTTATTCTTCGACGAGTCTGACCACCAGTAGATGATTATAAAGAACAGACTATCACCAATCAGAAGATCAACTGGCCTGTTGGGATGGATGTTTTGTATAGTTTGTGTGTGTTTAATGCATTAACAAACCTTATAAGGAACGGTCACAGGAGGAGGAGTGACATTCTTCATATGAACAACAACCTACAACAAGAGATGTGACCCAATGATTTGAGTTTAGGTAGACTTCCATTTGATATGAATGTGTCTATTCATATGAACAAATGTCCCTGATAGAGTTAATCTCGTTATCTTAATTATCATAATGTGTCTAGGGTCCATAAACCTGCTTAAAATGTCAATTTAATATAATGGTTTCATATTGGCCTAAATCAGTCATGTTAAATGTACTCTGTACTCCTATTCTCTCTGCGTCTATCTAGGTCAAGGTCAAAACTAGCTACAGGCTTTCTGTGGCTATCTGTTGTTTTGAGAACACTGTATCTAGGTGTTCTTCTCTACGCTAACCATTCTTGCAGTGTCACGAAATCAACACTGACCAGTGACAGGTCAGAGCCGATGTCAACGTGTTGACCCAGACATGGGGACGCTGTTTGTCCAAAGATAAACTGTCACACCATCATCTTCATCATCTACCATCATCATCCTCATCTGACGACGTCGACGTAATCATCACTCTCATCCAATCCAAGAAGTCTACCTTCGCCCGGAAACTCATCTATGTCACATCCTATGTAATCTCTCAAGAACAGATTCTGACATAGAACAAACAGCAGAGGTCGCTGTTTTTCATTTTCAGTTGTTAACGGACGCTGTTAAAGGCCAGTGCTAAAGGCCAGTGCTTTCTCTGTTAAACGGGAGAGAGACACGACCGATGATGCCTACCATGCCTGTGACATTGTAACCTTCCATTCTCTCTCGGTCTGAATACAAGATATTTCATTATACCCAATGGATACCTGTGTTCTGAGTCTGGTTTTTCGTTATCGCCTCTTTATGAAAGTGGCTGGTACTTTGTGTGGGTGATAGGGAAAAACAGCTCCATCAGTCCCTGTTGTGTTAAGTGTTAAGTGAAATGGGACTGTTAAGAAAAGGGAATGAACAGACATTTGCACTGAAAGAGAAGCTCTTACGTTACTGAATCCTGGACTCTGATAGCTGGGAGGGTTGGGAGGGCAAGTGTTGTATGAAGGAACCGTTGGCTTGTTGGTAGTATGAAGTTGGTTTGATTCCTAGCAAACAAGAACACAGGTTGAGCATTTTTGTTTTTACAAGTCAAACTGTGTTCAGATTAACCTCTTGAGTGAAACAAAAATAAACGTAACCAGATGTTACCTTGTGCAATCAATCACCAAAAGTACGTATCTATAAAATAAAAACATTGTAGGAGCCATTTATGTTGTTGGCATATTATGTTGTGCTGACATAAGAGTTTACCTCCACTCCATCTTGGTTGGAAGCTGGAGGTTGTTCTGCATCCTCTGAAGGTTTGGTATCGCTGTCGTCGCCACGACAGCAACACGTGTACAGACAAACCAGCAGGACACCTATGGCAAGGAGTAAGCCCACCAGACGCTTTCCAATGAACATTATCATGGGCTCATCGTCTGAATGGGAAGTAAAACAAGAGATAAATCACTTTCCTGCATAGTACCCAGGGTGCAAGTTTTTTTTTCCTTCTTTAGGTAGTTTCAAAACAATATCCTGAACCCAGTTTGTCTATAGACCAGAATGTTTGTAAACAAATGTGTAGGGCAGTATTTCCAGGTAGAATGTCTATGGATATTTACACTATAGAAAAGTACACAGACCCAGAACATCAGCAATGACTTGTTTGTCAACCAGTGAATATTTAGAACAATATATATATATATATATATATATATATATATATATATATATATATATAAAAGAGTATATATATATATATATATATATATATATATATATATATAAAACTAAAAGAAGAAAACCTTCAAAAGAACTCCAGGACTGGTTTCGCTTTTTTTGCACAACGCGTTTCGCTTCCGCTTCCTCAGGTGCTATACAGCAGGTGTCAGTGATCATCATTTTATACAAAATGCTCCACCCCCACATCGTAATATACCAAGCTCATTGGCTCCTCAATTATTACATTTCTTTTCATCATTTTAAAAGATGTAATGCATAGATAGCATAGAAACCACATGAATATATAAACTCATTTTGAAAAAAAAAATATATATATAATACACAGAAAAAAGTGACAAAAACCCAAGTCATAAGAAATGACTAATAATTAAAATCACACCTACAAAGGTTACACAGCACCCCTTCAGTAAACTAATGCACCTCAAATTGAAGGCACAATAAAGCCCATATCGGGCATATTAATTGTTTTGCTATATTATACTGTGTAGAAACTTTGAATGAAATCTACTAAACAAGAAGGAGAGCCTCAATCCAGTTGGAGAGGCTCAATCCAATGGATAAAGGTTACACAGAACTTTAATATTAAACATCCATCCATCCATCTCCAACCGCTTATCCGGAGTCGGGTCGCGGGGGCAACAGTTCCAGCAGAGAGCTCCAGACCTTCCTCTCCTGAGCAACATTAGCAACTTCCTCCTGGGGGATCCCGAGGCGTTCCCAGGCCAGTGTGGAGATGTAATCCGCCCATCTGGTCCTTGGTCTGCCCCGGGGTCTCCTCCCAGTGGGACCCGTCTGAGAAAACTCATTTCGGCCGCTTGTACCCGCGACCTTATTCTTTCGGTCATGACCCACACTTCATGACCATAGGTGAGAGTAGGAACGAAGATTGCTCGGAAGACCGAGAGCTTTGCCTTCTGGCTCAGCTCTCTTTTCGTCACCACAGTGCGGTACAGCGACTGCAATACCGCTCCTGCTGCTCCGATTCTCCGGCTGATCTCCTGCTCCGTCCTCCCCTCACTCGTGAACAAGATACTAATCATATACTGTGTAAAAACTTTAAATGAAATCTACTAAACAAACCAAAAGTACAGCCTCAATCCGAATGGAGAGGCTCAATCCAGTGGTGTGGTCTAGGTTTTTTGATTGGACATCTCAACCTATTGCCATTAACAGGAATCGAACCCTCAACCTTCGGATTGACAGGCTGCAACACTACCTATAGTGCTATGGCTTTGTCCAGGCTGAGGTTGTCTGTTGAAGATAAAAGTTAACCAGTGAAAGCAGCCGATCTACAAGCTCAGAAACACGTTGCTATCTGAAAAAAATTGAGATTGTAGATCGGCTATTTTCAGAATGAAGTATGTCATATATTGCAAAAACATACCTTCTCAGATAAGCATTTCATGTTATCTTTATCAATTGCATATGTATTCATTAATACAGTCTTGTTGTTTGCAATGCACTTTAAATAATACAGTCTTGTTGTTTGCAATGCACTTTAAATGAAGTCTCCACCAAGTGAGGCTTGAACTGGCAACCTTGATGTTGTGAAACATTCACTTAAGCGGGAAGCCATTGGAACAACAGACCTGATTCAGTGAAAACGGAGGTCAGACAGATGATAACATTTCACGCAAATAACTGAAAAATCCTGGGTTTAAGTGTTTTTCAAACTGCTCAAAATTGCGGACAATCTAAGGGCGGAGAGAGAGACATGGAAACGGAATAGATTGAAGAGAGAGAGACATGGAAACATAATAGATTGAAGAGAGAGAAAGATGGAAGCAGAATGGCTTGATTGGACGTCTCAACCTATTGCCATTAACAGGAATCGAACTCTCGTCCTTCGGTTTGACAGGCTGCAACACTACCTATAGTGCTATAGCTTTGTCTAGGCTGAGGTTGTCTGTTGAATATAAAACTGAACCAGTGAAAGCAGCCGATCTACAAGCTCAGAAACACGTTGCTATCTGAAAAATTTTGAACTTGTAGATCGGCTATTTTCAGAATGAAGTATGTCATACATTGAAAAGACATACTTTCTCAGATAAGCATTTCATGTTATCTTTATCAATTGCATATGCATTCATTATACAGTCTTGTTGTTTGCAATGCACTTTAAATAATACAGTCTTGTTGTTTGCAATGCACTTTAAATGAAGACTCCACCAAGTGAGGCTTGAACTGGCAACCTTGATGTTGTAAAACATTCACTTAAGCGGGAAGCCATTGGACCAACAGACCTGATTCAGTGAAAACGGAGGTCAGACAGATGATAACATTTCACGCAAATAACTGAAAAATCCTGGGTTTAAGTGTTTTTCAAACTGCTCAAAATTGCGGACAATCTAAGGGCGGAGAGAGAGACATGGAAACGGAATAGATTGAAGAGAGAGAGACATGGAAACATAATAGATTGAAGAGAGAGAAAGATGGAAGCAGAATGGATTGATTGGACGTCTCAACCTATTGCCATTAACAGGAATCGATCCCTCAACCTTCGGATTGACAGGCTGCAACACTACCTATAGTGCTATAGCGTTGTCTATGCTGAGGTTGTCTGTTGAAGATAAAATTGAACCAGTGAAAGCAGCCGATCTACAAGCTCAGAAACACGTTGCTATCTGAAAAGTTTTGAGATTGTAGATCGGCTATTTTCAGAATGAAGTATGTCATACATTGAAAAGACATACTCTCAAATAAGCATTTCAGGTTATCTTTAACAATTGCAGTTGCATTAATTGACACAATCATGTTGTGTGCAATGCAACCTAAATGAAGTCTGCATCAGTGAGGCTTGAACTGGCAACCTTGAGGTTCTAAGGCACACACTTAAAGGGTAAGACCACTTTAGTAGAGGTTTGGGTTGTGTAGTTACCTTGCCATGATGTAACTCCAAAGGTGGGCAAGAAATCAAAAATAATTGCTCCATTGATTAGAAATTGATAATTCAAAATATGCTCCTCATTGACTTACATTGTACGGTAAAACAGCTCTCAAAGTCACTCTTTTAGCACATAAATGAACCCAAACATAGCTGATTCAGACAATATAGAGCATCACCAAACCCAGTACTGTTTGTTTTTTTAATAAAAATGTCAACTTCCTGTTGATTTTACTATTTGAAGATCTGGATCCGGATCCGCCGATCCAGTCCGGGTTTTCTACTTATTAAAAATGGCAAAATCAACAGGAAGTTGACATTTTCATTTAAAAAAAAAACAGTACTGGGTTTGGTGATGTTCTATATTGTCTGAATCAACTTTGTTTGCGTTCGTTATTGTGCTAAAAGAGTGACTTTGAGAGCAGTTTTACCATACAATGTAAGTCAATGAGGAGCATATTTTGAATGATCAATTTCTAATCAATGGAGCAATATTTTTTTATTTCTTGCCCACCTTTGGAGTTACATCATGGCAAGGTAACTACACAACCCAAACCTCTACCAAAGTGGTCTTGCCCTTTAAGCAAGAAGTCATTGGACCAACAGACCTGACCTGGTGAATATGAGAGAGAGAGAGAGAGAGAGAGAGAGAGAGAGAGAGAGAGAGAGAGAGAGAGAGAGAGAGAGAGAGAGAGAGAGAGAGAGAGAGAGAGAGAGAGAGAGAGAGAGAGAGAGAGAGAGAGAGAGACTAATGAGGAGTGAGTGAGACTAATGAGGAGTGAGTGAGTGAGTGAGTGAGTGAGGGCAGGTGTGATTATGGATTGAGAGGGAATGACAGCAGGTGAGGTGGGTAGATCCAATCCATGGGAATAGGCCAGGTGGACTGTTGCTGTTGCTCACTTTCTACAAGAACATAATTATGTCAGAAAATTGACAAACAAATATTGTTAAGCATTTCATGTTATGTTTAACAATTGCACATGTATTCACTGATACAGTCATGTTGTGTGCAATGCAACTTTAATGAAGCCTGCATCAAGTGAGACTTGAACTGGCAACCTTGGTGCTGTGAGGCATTTGTTTAAGGGAGAAGGCATTGGACCAACAGACAAAAACTGTGAAAAAAGAGATCACACAGATGATACAGTTTCACGCAAATAGCTGGAAAATCCTGGGTTTAAGTGTTTTTCAAACTGCTCAAAATTAAGGACAATCTAAGGGCGGAGCTTACTGGTCAACGTGATACATGTGTTCCTCATGAGTCAAGGCACATGTGTAAGCAGGTTTAATGGCTGTCGGCCAAACGAGGCATGACTTTTGCCTGTTTAAAGTTTGCATTTTCATAAAATCGCTATAGCGCCCCCCTTTGACCAATTGGAGTAAGATTGGTTTCAGTGATATTTGGAATGACCCTCAATATTACCTCAAAGTTTCAAAGAAATGTGAGTCTGCATGTATGTGTTAGGGGCATATGAATAATTGTCATAAAACTGCAATATTCATTGGCTCATTAAAGCTTCATTTTTTCACTTATGGAAAATCCGCTGCATCGTTGAGTCGGCATAGGTCCAAAGTTCATGTGTAAAAGGTTTCGTGTAGATTACTCAAAAATCCCAGGAGGAGATTTCTTGATCGTTTTTCATGACCATCTACCATATGGGAGTTTTATACATAGAACTGACAACAGAGTCCCTTATGTTTTTTCCTCTTTTAAAACAGAATCTTGGTGGTAATGATGCAATATCTTTTAAATGGGGGTCACATTTGAGTATGTTCCAGTGTTTATAAATAATGTTTTTAACAACTTGAGATGAAGTACTATATTCTGAGACAAATGTGTTACCTGGGGTGTCTTTTTTGACAGATTCCAAAAGGGTCTCCCTCTGTACATGTTTTGTCTTATTTCTGGCTGTGTGTACAACTGATGCTTTGTATCCCCTCTGTTTAAACCTGTTACTCATTTCATCTGCCTTCTTTTCTAAATCTCCAGGATCACTGCAGTTCAGTCAGATAACTCACTAATAGTTTGAACCAATATTTTATTATGAATGTTGAATACAAGTGTGTATATAATAATTTATCTTGGCGTTCGGCTCTGCAAAATATTTTTCTCCCTGCTCGGCACAATCATACAGACATCATTAACCATTAAGAGCAGGGAGATAGATATACATACATAACAACCCCCCATGGGGAACAGCACCAATAGCAGAGCCCACTGGTGGTGCTGGGGTGGTGGTGGGAGTAACAGTTGCATTCCAACAACCAGGGGTACAAATGACAGCAGAGAATGAACGAAGACTGAGGTGAGCTTAAATAATCCGCTGATTGGTCAGCTGATTGTCACGTCAGCTCTGACGTAAGACTGCGTAATATTGTTGTAATAACTCTGTATGCACCCGCATAGCCGCAGTATGTACCCTCTCGAGTATATGCTGCCTGAACTAACTCGCAGGCTACGTCTCATATGCGTTTAAGACGCAGGAATTGTCCGTATGGGATATTCTCCACCATACGTCTGGGGTGATGACTCTGTGCATGTAAAATAGTGTTACGGTCTGTTGGTTTGCGAAAAATAGTGGTGTGCAGGTTTCCCTCATTGTCTGTTGATATCCGTAAGTCTAAGAAATCAATATGTACTCTACTGTGTTCCATAGTAAATTTTAAAGTGTGATGTGTACCATTGATGTACTCTCTAAACTGGAATAGCTCATCTTCCGAGCCAACAAACACCATGAAAATGTACCTTTTCCAAAAAAAATATTTTTTCAAGAGGGGAAAAGTAAAACCAGTCCTGGAGTTGTGCGGTCCCTTCTTTTGAAGGTTTTCTTCTTTTAGTTTTATATATCAATTGCGCTGACCTACACCTCCAGTCGGGGTCCAACAAAGATGTGCACGAGTCTTATTTAGTTATTTAGCAATGCGACGTGGCTGGCGTTATCTACCCGGAAATTGATTTTTGGTTGTGGTGATGTCATGATGATTTGGTCTACAGTAGGCCTATATAACATACTAATATTTAATGACAGGAAAACAATTGAAAACGAGTCCTTTGAGTGGGTGAAATCCTGGAGTGGAGAAAAGTGATGTGCCAGTCTTTTGGATTCTCATATCAAATTATTATTTTAGCTTTTTACCCCCAATTTAGTCGTTATGCCAATAAATTCTTGGCATACATTTCTTGGCACACATTTCAGCACTGCTGTTGTACCCTACTGGCTCACCTGCCAGTGAGGAGTCCCCAGAACGTAGCACCTCCTTTCTACTCCCATTCAACATTTCCTGCTGCCCCAACCTGCCAAATATCACCCTCCCCACCCGGCTTCCGTCCCCGGAACACAGGCCAATTGTGTTCATATAGACGCTCGACAAAGCAGGATGCACCACGGTGGATTCGAACCCTTAGACCCCGCGGTGGTGGACAGTTACTTTACCACTGCACCACTTGAGTTCCTTCTATGTGCACTTAACACACACATTACCTCTACCAGTGTAGACAGCACCAACAGCACGCGTGAAAACCCATGCAACCATGGCCTAGAGAGACAGACAGACAAACAGACAGAGAGAGAGAGAGTTCTCTATCTTAGTATTCATTTTGTATTTAAAAAATATGTTTAAAATGTTTAAGTTTCGAATTTATTCTAAAACTTCATTGCATTATAACAAATATGATGTTTCTTACAGATTAAAGAGGATCGCTCTAAGATAACATTTAAAAAACACAAATCATCAAACGTCAAAAACATCAAACATTAAAAGGTTTTCTTTTGTTCCGTTGTTACCAGAAATATACCAAGCAGCTCTTCCATAAACTGAAGGAATTCCATCTCATGTATTTGTAGAAAGGGTCTGGATCAGTGGACTGGTCCCTGCCTTCTCTCAGTAGTCGGATCAAATTCTCTTTGAGTGGCCTCCTCTCTCCTCGCCTCTAGAGTAGTGACGGAATCAGTTGGTATCCCAATGATATGGAAGTACCTTCTCTGCAGACTTTCCAGATCCTGAGTCAAGTGTTTTGGGAGGCCAGCCCAAACAGGTGAATCATCCAGGACTGGTATGATGAAGGTCATGTATATTTGGGTCTACACATCTGACACGCTAAGCCTGGCTAAGCCTGGCTAAGCCTGGCTAAGCCTTTTTAAGCATGAAGAAGTATGGGAATGCAACACTATGGTATATTATGCTCGAAAAACCCCAGTTAACTGGTTAAAAGATTATTATTCTGGTGGCCAGGCAACAAGGTCAGATTAAACACGCTTTCCACGGACGGGCTAGCTGGATGTCTTTGGCAGTGATGACACCCAGGTTGCTTCCAACAGACCGACCAGATAAGCCTCACTGTGGCCTCCTGGAGAGACATGACAGCTGAGCTCGGGAAGAGCAAGTCTTGAAGTCTAGAGCTTCTTTTTTCTCCCATGAGATGGAAGGGCAGTTTATGGATCAGCAGCTTGGTAGATTTCTGGTAACAACGGATCTCTCTTAGAGCCTGAATTGCCGGCGCACTCTTACGAGCAGCCTTGCTGGTGAGTTACTTCCTAGGGGATTTGTGAGCAGTCTGCTTGGTTCTTGCCATTGTCTCTCCTCTAAAAAGTGAAGATAAGAGTTACCTGACGCTCCTGACTTTGGTGCTTTTTGCTCATGGACTATTGGGATTTTCACTGGCATCACTTTAGAAGCCTGCTAAGGCACCTACTGTTAAATGTTTTTGACTGTATACTCCTCCTTTTACTTACTGCAGATTTACTGTCCATATTGTTTATGATAAGGTCTGTGGTCTCCTGTCAGTGAGGAGCCTAGGATGTACCCTTTAAACACAGGGTGCTGCCCCAGCCAGGTGTCACTAGTGCAGCAACAAAGATGGCCCTACCTGCATGGCTTATGTCCCCCAAACACGGCAAAACGTATTTCTACAGTGCAGTATTGATACTGTGAGTACTTATTCCACCACTGATCCACAGAGATATGCAATAGCAGACTGGCTTCTCAGCTATAGCCTACGTCACTATATTATGGGCAGACTCCATACTTGACAGTGAATTGATTTATTTATTATTATGTTATCAAGATTTTTAGCTTAATAAATAATAACATTTTTTACATTTTTTATTTCCCTTAAACATGGCATTGGGCCTACATTTTTAGTGTAAGATAATCAGCAAAGTAGGTCTAATTCAGTGTTTTTAAATGTCAAGTTTCTGAACAATATAAAAAAACAAGAATAAAACAATGCGGCTAGGAGATAAAATAGAATAGAATAAAATAGACTTTATTTTATTATATTATGCTCAACAAATAAGACAGGCGTTATAATTTAGTTTGTGTAGGTCAGTGGTTCTCAACCAGTGGTCCGGGGATTGAGGGGGTTCCAGGTGGTCCCCACCTAAATGATGGAGAGTTGGTAACCAAATGGACCCTTATAGATCTTTAACTCTTGAGCGTAAAATGCATTTTACGCTCTCAAGAGTTTAAATTATTAATTATTATTACAAAACACACTAACCTTCAGCCCTATATGCATTTATTTTACAAAGAAAAACTTCCTGCAGTTCCTAGATTGAATATCATTTCTAAACGTCTAAGATACACTAACCACCTTAACATTTCTGTCATGTGGCTCTTTATATCGAATTCAATTAATCGGGTCAGGTCAAAGAAGGTATAGGATTTTTCAAACACCTAATGTGTTGATTGGTCAACATATTTCAAGGATCTGTTTGAAGATTTGGAAAACAAATGTTTTTTCAACTGAAAGGGATATCGTGCCACTTTCTTAGGATCACTGACACCCTTTGAGCTGCTCAACCAGATTTATGGTATTACAGGTATTATTTCTGCATTTCAATTAGAAAGTTAAAAATAATAATACTTGCCTTCAACAACAACCCAAGAAACATTGTGGCTTTTACAAACAATACACAACTAATGGGTAGCAGTTGAATTCCCTTTTATTGATCACAGAGTCTATACATGTTCTCATATAGTGAACATATAGAATTCAGCGCAGACAAAGGTCATATTGACTCTAAATAAATATAAAAAATGACGCTGCTGGTGTGCTCTATACAGAGACAAACAACAGAGGCACATACGTAAATACAGATACAGTATGAACTGAGGCAGTCTGGAAAGGATGGCTTAAGCCAGCAGTTTTCACACCACAATCACCCAAATCCTGATCGTGGCCTACTGTACTTCCATGTATGCATGAAATGTTAATGTAACATTTCTCTAAGGAGCAGGTTAAAGTTTTTCACTACACTGTGGATCACTGTCGTTAAATAAACACAGGAGAAGACACTGTGGTGTTGTCTCTCACGACCTTTTTGTCTTTTTTACCAAGCTCTTCTCTCCAGATACCAGACAGCTACTAGTTTGAGCAGCCTTGATGTTTGGAGTCATGGACCCCATTTCTCTACTGCTGCAGTCTCTGCTCAAACTAGTGGCTTAAACCTTCACATCTTCATACAGGTAAGACAACGACACAAACAATCAGTGTATTAATTAACCTCTGTGGTGAAGGTTCTGAATTATGAAGACAGCAACCTCAAGTTCATTTCTAAGCAGTCGCGAATTAAGCAACGACAAACATTAACAGTTAATAGTAGTTAGTAATAGTATTAGTAGTTCATTACATTAGCGGGTCACTTGTGAATTCCTATTTAAGGCAAGTGTAGTGTTAGTGCAATATGTAGGCTAATCCAGGTGAGGTTCAACCAGAAATTAAACTCTTTACACAGTTTTTGACTAGGTGTTTAGTTACAGCATGTCTCCTGAGGGGGGTATATGTGTTTGGTCGTGGTGGTGGGAAATGATGATGTTCGGTTCAGTCATGCTATTGTCATGCACAGTGCAGAAGGAATACATTGAGGTACAGCAAGATACAACAATCTCAATCCATTTTTACAAAGAAAAACTTCCAGCAGTTCCTCATCTACGGCAGCAATCCTATGATCACTGTGGCCTTCCCCCCTTTTATGGGAACACGCAGCAATGCGTGTTCATACAGTTATGATACCAATATTATATTTAGGTTGCCCTTAGGTAACCACAGTATATTAACGGCACCTATTTATTTATTCAACCACAAAATGTAATCGCGAGGTTCACAATCTGAGGCCTTATATGCAGGGAAAAATTGGCATCATGGTGACACCAATCGGCATCATGGTGTCACTATATTAGATAACTGTTTTGGTATATAAGTCTTGATCATTCAAAATGTTATAATTTTTGTTTTTTTCCTTTCATATAAAAGTAGAGAATCAGAGCTATAAAAAGAGGCATTGATTAGATTGGCCCAACAGCTTTGGAACTACACCCTATGGAATGGATGTGAATCCAGATGCCTCCCTAGACACCTAGAGTGTGTGTGTGTGTGTGTGTGTGTGTGTGTGTGTGTGTGTGTGTGTGTGTGTGTGTGTGTGTGTGTGTGTGTGTGTGTGTGTGTGTGTGTGTGTGTGTGTGTGTGAGACGCATTGTGTATAGAGGCCCCTCAATAAGACAGTCAAATTTGGGGTTGGTTGGATAATGTATTTCTAACATTAATTTGTAAATAGGCCTCTCCTACAAACTTTAGAAGCCAATTATAGCAATATGGTATAGGCTATATCAAACATCTGCATGATACGTGTTCATAACATGACTCCAGAGATAACGTGTAGCGAGCCTTGGACAAAATATGTAGGAGCTGTAGCAAAAAGTGTGTTTTAAATTAAATACAAAATGGCAGAAAATCTATTTAGGCAGAAAAAGGATTTCCCTATGTGGGGAGTTCCAAAATGATCCAAGGAATCCAGGGGAAAGGTTTGGATTGTATGACCTATATGGTTCAAGAGTTATAGGCCAAAACTTAATCAGGCTGGTATAGCGTCACCATGAGGCCGATTTGAAAAATGTAGTGTTTTCCTTGGCCTACTGGCAGTGTGTACAAACAATGTGGAGGTGATTGATCCAGTGGTTTGCAAAATTAGCTCAGCAAATACACACAGTCATACAGACACACAGACAAGGACAAAAACATACTCTCCAGCACTATCTTATTATCTCACTATCTTATTATCCAGCACTTTTGGCCTGGCGGAGATAATAAGGATGCCTCAATAATTAAATTGAGAGCCTCCTCTCACGTTGCATTATGTTATGTTACAGTACGTTACAGGAGCTCATTTAAGCGGCCTCCCATCAGCCATCACACTGAGAATGAGTCCTACAAAGAATTATGAACCTTGAACTTAGAATACATTATGTCAACAACTTATAATGCATAATATAAAACAAGATTGCAATCTATTTGTTGATAGGTGTACCATGGCTATGAAGTCTAACTTTAAGTAAATTGTAAATATAAACGTTGCATAACAACAATAAAAAGTAATCTATCACGAGTTGCCGGCAGCTCATTTTGAAAGTATATTTAAAAAAAAACACCTAGCAGCATTCAGTGCAGTAAACATTTTGATTTGAATACAGTAGGTCCCCTTTAAAGCAGATACCTGATTTCACGCCAATGACACTCCCACAAACCCTGACCCCTTACAAACAGTGGGTCGGGACCCATTTGTGGGTCACAGGCCCATTTTAATGGGTCGCGACTAAATATCCCTTCTATTTTGTTTTTCATTATTATTATTTCAAAAGATTTTCCAAAAATGTCCAAAGTAATTCACAATTTTTCTTGAATTAAAAAAAAAAAATGTCAAAAGAATTTCATAGATAAATACAAAAATCTAAGAGATTTCATAAATTAGAAAAAGAAATTTTCATTGTGACGCGCTGTGAGCTTGTAGATCTGCTATTTTCACAACTTTGGGTCCCGGGGGAGACATCAAATTACTCTTTTGGGTCTCGAGCTAAAACATTTGTGAACCGCTGCCTTACAGGAAGTTGAGTTTGTTTGAGGTGTACACATTACAGGTGGCAGAGTCTGAGTGGAGGGGCATCTGGACATTTTGGAGTGCCTTTGGCTCAAAGCGTGGCCCGTCGTCAACCGGACCTGGACCCTGTACAGAGAGAATCAAACGCACATCATCATCTGTTTTTACGTCCGGAGACTCCTGTCCAGGACAGGCCTTAGACACACCTCCACAGTCTATTACGTTTGAAGGGTTTTCTATGCGCACGGATGATAAAACAGACAAAAATATATACTGAATTACAAAACAATGTTTAGCAAACATAATACAAAACAATATAATTTAAAAAGAAATAATATATTAATATGAAATTAACGAAACCTCAAAAGACACAGAGGTTCTTTTCGATTCTTTTGATTAATTGAATAATCGAGAAGCACACATTTTTTTATGAATTCATTCATATCAGTGAATCAACTTTTGAGTTTTCATCCTCGACTCAGTTGGTTAATATGATATACAGTACTGTCACAGTCCATTTACAGTATGCTACTGTAGGCAGCACCCATTACACCAGAGTGCTTGGAGGTCAGTCTGGAGCCGTGTGGAACTCCATATTTGGGCAAGACTGATCTCACATTTGATCGCGTCATCCAGGGCCTGGCGATATGACTTCAAATCAATATCACATTAATGAATGATTATTTCTTTTAATAGCAGATCTACACTGGACATTTAGGACCAGTGCTGTAGACACAGTACCTGTCGGAACGGTGAGGAACTCCGTGGACTCCGTGGAGGGGGTGGAGTAACGCCTCTGCTCGCCACAGGCACAGGGTTCTGTGTTGAGCAACAATAGAAACACTTTTTGTTACCACCGCGCTCTGACTCCTCTGGTGCGCTATCCTTCCTCTTAGTGCAATGACATTTAAACAAGTGACGGGAGCAACAATAGAACAAATCAGCATAGTATACTGAGGCTGCTAGCATAGCTGTAAATGTTAGATCCTGAATGTGTTGCAGAGCAGCCTATTCTATTTCTGGGCTATAAATCTATTTTTACACTCTCTGAGTTACTTTTGTTACATTTGGACCCCTGGTGGTCTCCGTACGGACCCGACATTGAGAGCCATTGCTGTAGACACAGTACCTGTCGGAACGATGAGGAGGCACCAATCCCATTGCGACTTGGACTGACTGGACTCCGACTCCGTGGACTCCGTGGAGTACTGAAGCCATGATTGTTCACCACAGGCGCTGGGAGCTGTGTTGAACAACAATAGAACAAATCAGCATAGTACGGAGGCTAATAGCATAGCTGTAAATGTTAGCTCCTGAATGTATTGCAGAGTATGCTGTGTGTAGGATGTACATGTTTTCAGTGCTTTTCTGAATTCATGTTTATAAATGGTTTTGTACTCTCATCATGTTGCATCCATATTAAGCTGTTATATATTCAGTCTTAAATTAGTTTTTTGATAAGATGGTGAGATCATTTCACAAAGTCTCAGGAAATGTCAGGAAAAAAACAACAACTGAATGCTCACTGAAAAAAGAAAGTTATTCTTCGACGAGTCTGACCACCAGTAGATGATTATAAAGAACAGACTATCACCAAACAGAAGATCAACTGGCCTGTTGGGATGGATGTTTTGTATAGTTTGTGTGTGTTTAATGCATTAACAAACCTTATAAGGAACGGTCACAGGAGGAGGAGTGACATTCTTCATATGAACAACAACCTACAACAAGAGATGTGACCCAATGATTTGAGTTTAGGTAGACTTCCATTTGATATGAATGTGTCTATTCATATGAACAAATGTCCCTGTTGTGTTAAGTGTTAAGTGAAATGGGACTGTTAAGAAAAGGGAATGAACAGACATTTGCACTGAAAGAGAAGCTCTTACGTTACTGAATCCTGGACTCTGATAGCTGGGAGGGTTGGGAGGGCAAGTGTTGTATGAAGGAACCGTTGGCTTGTTGGTAGTATGAAGTTGGTTTGATTCCTAGCAAACAAGAACACAGGTTGAGCATTTTTGTTTTTACAAGTCAAACTGTGTTCAGATTAACCTCTTGAGTGAAACAAAAATAAACTTAACCAGATGTTACCTTGTGCAATCAATCACCAAAAGTACGTATCTATAAAATAAAAACATTGTAGGAGCCATTTATGTTGTTGGCATATTATGTTGTGCTGACATAAGAGTTTACCTCCGCTCCATCTTGGTTGGAAGGTGGAGGTTGTTCTGCATCCTCTGAAGGTTTGGTATCGCTGTCGTCGCCACCACAGCAACACGTGTACAGAAAAACCAGGACACCTATGGCAAGGAGTAAGCCCCCCAGACGCTTTCCAATGAACATTATCATGGGCTCATCGTCTGAATGGGAAGTAAAACAAGAGATAAATCACTTTCCTGCATAGTACCCAGGGTGCAAGTTTTTTTTTCCTTCTTTAGGTAGTTTCAAAACAATATCCTGAACCCAGTTTGTCTATAGACCAGAATGTTTGTAAACAAATGTGTAGGGCAGTATTTCCAGGTAGAATGTCTATGGATATTTACACTATAGAAAAGTACACAGACCCAGAACATCAGCAATGACTTGTTTGTCAACCAGTGAATATTTAGAACTATATATATATATATATATATATATATATATATATATATATATATATATATATATATATATATATCCAGGACTGGTTTTGCTTTTTTTATTGTATGTTGCACAACGCGTTTCGCTTCCGCCTCCTCAGGTGCTATACAGCAGGTGTCAGTGATCATCATTTTATACAAAATGCTCCACCCCCACATCGTAATATACCAAGCTCATTGGCTCCTCAATTATTACATTTCATTTCATCATTTTAAAAGATGTAATGCATAGATAGCATAGAAACCACATGAATATATAAACTCAATCCTATTGGATAAAGGTTACACAGAACTTTAATATTAATCATATACTGTGTAAAAACTTTAAATGAAATCTACTAAACAAACCAAAAGGAGAGCCTCAATCCGAATGGAGAGGCTCAATCCTAGTGGAAAAAGAAAAAGAAAAAAGAAAAAGAAAGAGAAAACTGGAATTAATAAAATGGAGTGGGCCAAATCTAACGTACCCTTTGTGTACGTCAAACACTTTGAGACTATTGAGGTAGTGGTTACAAAAATGGATTTAGTTCAAGGGATTCATTTAAGCCATGGGGTTCCACAGAATTTAAAGTGAAGTTCCAATAAGCTTCCCTCTGTAGGAGAAGTTTTTTTATATCACCGCCCCTAGGTGGCAAGGTGACTTTCTCAATTCCCATGAATCTCAGAGAGGCTGTAGATCCATGATCTCTCTCTTTGTAGTGTCTGGCAATGGCATACTCCATATTATTGCTGATAGCTGCCTTATGTTCGCTATTCGCACCTTCAAATTAATTTTTGTTTGCCCAACATAAACCTTACCACAGGGGCATTTCAGCATGTAAATGACATGTGTAGTGTTACAATTAATAAAATCCCTTATTTTATATTCCTGTCCAGACTGTGGATGGTAGAAAACCTTCGTGTTCATGGTGTTTGAGCAATGGGTGCATCGACCACATGGGTGATTACCACACAGTTCTGTTCTTAACCAGTTTGAATGACTTGCAACGGGAGTTTTATACATAGAACTGACAACAGAGTCCCTTATGTTTTTTCCTCTTTTAAAACAGAATCTTGGTGGTAATGATGAAATATCTTTTAAATGGGGGTCACATTTGAGTATGTTCCAGTGTTTATAAATAATGTTTTTAACAACTTAAGTACTATATTCTCAGACAAATGTGACTCTGTTACCTGGGGTGTCTTTCTTGACAGATTCCAAAAGGGTCTCCCTCTGTACATGTTTTGTCTTATTTCTGGCTGTGTGTACAACTGATGCTTTGTATCCCCTCTGTTTAAACCTGTTACTAATTTCATCTGCCTTCTTTTCTAAATCTGCAGGATCACTACAGTTCAGTCAGATAACTCACGAATAGTTTGAACCAATATTTTATTATGAATGTGAATACAAGTGTGTATATAATAATTTATCTTGGCGTTCGGCTCTGCAAAATATTTTTCTCCCTGCTCGGCACAATCATACAGACATCATTAACCATTAAGAGCAGGGAGATAGATATACATACATAACAACCCCCCATGGGGAACAGCACCAATAGCAGAGCCCACTGGTGGTGCTGGGGTGGTGGTGGGAGTAACAGTTGCATTCCAACAACCAGGGGTACAAATGACAGCAGAGAATGAACGAAGACTGAGGTGAGCTTAAATAACCCGCTGATTGGTCAGCTGATTGTCACGTCAGCTCTGACGTAAGACTGCGTAATAGTGTTGTAATAACTCTGTATGCACCCGCATAGCCGCAGTATGTACCCTCTCGAGTATGCTGCCTGAACTAACTCGCAGGCTACGTCTCATATGCGTTTAAGACGCAGGAATTGTCCGTATGGGATATTCTCCACCATACGTCTGGGGTGATGACTCTGTGCATGTAAAATAGTGTTACGGTCTGTTGGTTTGCGAAAAATAGTGGTGTGCAGGTTTCCCTCATTGTCTGTTGATATCAGTAAGTCTAAGAAATCAATATGTACTCTACTGTGTTCCATAGTAAATTTTAAAGTGTGATGTGTACCATTGATGTACTCTCTAAACTGGAATAGCTCATCTTCCGAGCCAACAAACACCATGAAAATGTCATCTATGTACCTTTTCCAAAAAAAATATTTTTTCAAAATGTTGATGACTTATTCAATTTATTCACAGGATTAGCAGACTGACACCTGCTGTATAGCACCTGAGGAAGCGGAAGCGAAACGCGTTGTGCAACATACAATAAAAAAAGCAAAACCAGTCCTGGAGTTGTGCGGTCACTTCTTTTGAAGGTTTTCTTCTTTTAGTTTTATATATCTCTTGCGCTGACCTGCACCTCCAGTCGGGGTCCAACAAAGATGTGCACGAGTCTTATTTAGTTTTTATATATATATATATATATATATATATATATATATATATATATATATATATATATATATATATATATATATATATATATATTTCTAATTTCTAAAACCCAATTACCAATATTGTGTCCTGTTCTTCCAGAAATAAGCTTAATGAATAATACTACAGCAATGCGACGTGGCTGGCATTATCTACCCGGAAATTGATTTTTGGTTGTGATGATGATTTGGTCTACAGTATATAACATACTGATATTTAATGACAGGAAAATAATTGAAAACGAGTCCTTTGAGTGGGTGAAATCCTGGAGTGGAGAGAAGTGATGTGCCAGTCTTTTGGATTCTCATATCAAATTATTATTTTAGCTTTTTACCCCCAATTTAGTCATTATGCCAATAAATTCTTGGCATACATTTCTTGGCACACATTTCAGCACTGCTGTTGTACCCTACTGGCTCACCTGCCAGTGAGGAGTCCCCAGAACGTAGCACCTCCTTTCTACTCCCATTCAACATTTCCTGTTGCCCCAACCTGCCAAATATCACCCTCCCCACTCGGCTTCCGTCCCCGGAACACAGGCCACTTGTGTTCATATAGACGCTCGACAAAGCTGGATGCACCGCGGTGGACCACTGCGCCACTTGAGTGCCCTCTATGTGCACTTAACACACACATTACCTCTACCAGGGCGACCACCAACAGCACCACCCGTGAAAACCCATGCAAGCATGGCCTAGAGAGACAGACAGACAAACAGACAGAGAGAGAGAGAGAGTTCTCTATCTTAGTATTCATTTTGTATTTTAAAAATATGTTTAAAATGTTTAAGTTTCGAATTTATTCGAAAACGTCATTGCATTATAACAAATATGATGTTTCTTACAGATTAAAGAGGATCGCTCTAAGATAACATTTAAAAAACACAAATCATCAAACGTCAAAAACATCAAACAGTAAAAGGTTTTCTTTTGTTCCGTTGTTACCAGAATTCTACCAAGCAGCTGATCCATAATCCGAAGGACTTCCATCTCATGTATTTGTAGAAAGGGTCTGGATCAGTGGACTGGTCCCTTCTCTCAGTAGTCGGATCAAATTCTCTTCGAGTGGCCTCCTCTCTCCTCGCCTCTAGAGTAGTGACGGAATCAGTTGGTATCCCAATGATATGGAAGTACCTTCTCTGCAGAGTCAAGTGTTTTGGGAGGCAGGCCCAAACAGGTGAATCATCCAGGACTGGTATGATGAAGGTCATCGTGTCATCTGACACGTTAAGCCCGACTAAGCCTGGCTAAGCCTGGCTAAGCCTTTTTAAGCATGAAGAAGTATGGGAATGCAACACTATGGTCCGTATATTATGCTCGAAAAACCCCAGTTAACTGGTTAAAAGATTATTATTCTGGTGGCCAGGCAACAAGGTCAGATTAAACACGCTTTCAACGGACGGGCTAGCTGGATGTCTTTGGCAGTGATGGCATCCAGGTTGCTTCCAACAGACCGACCAGATAAGCCTCACTGGCCTCCTGGAGAGACATGACTGCTGAGCTCGGGAAGCGCAAGTCTTGAAGTCTAGAGCTTTTTTTTCTCCCATGAGATGGAAGGGCAGTTTATGGATCAGCAGCTTGGTAGATTTCTGGTAACAACGGATCTCTCTTAGAGCCTGAATTGCCGGCACACTCTTACGAGCAGCCTTGCTGGTGAGCTACTTCCTCGGGGATTTGCGAGCAGTCTGCTTGGTTCTTGCCATTGTCTCTCGTCTACAAAGTGAAGATAAGAGTTGGCAGTGCATGAAACTACCTGACGCTCCTGACTTTGGTGCTTTTTGCTCATGGACCACTGGGATTTTCACTGGCATCACTTTAGAAGCCTGCTAAGGCAACTACTGTTAAATGTTTTTGACTGTATACTCCTCCTTTTACTTACTGCAGATTTACTGTCCATATTGTTTATGATAAGGTCTGTGGTCTCCTGTCAGTGAGGAGCCTACACTAGAGGATGTACCCTTTAAACACAGGGTGCTGCCCCAGCCAGGTGTCACTAGTGCAGCAACAAAGATGGTCCTATACCTGCATGGCTTATGTCCCCCAAACACGGTAAAACGTATTTCTACAGTGCAGTATTGATACTTTTACTTAAGTAAAAAATGTGAGTACTTTTTCCACCACTGATCCACAGAGATATGCAATAGCAGACTGGCTTCTCAGCTACAGCCTACGTCACTATATTATGGGCAGACTCCATACTTGACAGTGAATTGATTTATTTATTATTAGGTTATCAAGATTTTTAGCTTAATAAATAATTACATTTTTTACATTTTGGATTTTTTATTTCCCATAAACATGGCATTGGGCCTACATTTTTAGTGTAAGATAATCAGCAAAGTAGGTCTAATTCAGTGTTGTTAAATGTCAAGTCTTTGAACAATATATAAAAAACAAGAATAAAACAATGCGGCTATTAGGAGATAAAATAGAATAGAATAAAATAGACTTTATTTGCCATTAGCACAAGTGCATAGAACATTTTGGAGATACATGAATGAATAGGCTATTATATTATGCTCAACAAATAAGACAGGCGTTAGAATTTAGTTTGTGTAGGTCAGTGGTTCTCAACCAGTGGTCCGGGGATTGAGGGGGGTCCAGGTGGTCCCCAGCTAAATGATGGAGAGTTGGTAACCAAATGGACCCTAGATCTTTAACTCTTGAGTGTAAAATGCATGTTACGCTCAAGAGTTTAAATTATTGTTAAACAACTGCATGACTTAATTTACAATAAGTCTACACAATTAGAGAACGTAGAATAATTGTTATTTTGATCCAACGTTGGCCTGATATCTCTCCTCTATGGCACCACTTAGCCCCATTTCGAACCTCTCCCTCCGCTCCGAGATGAGGTCCCACTGTAGCGGGTTCCGGCAGAGGTACAGTCCGTCCAAACGTCACCTTTTCAAAATCACCTTTTTCGCCACATTGTATCCAAAAAGTAAAGGTAGTCCTAGACGCCTACAGATGCTTGAGGCTTTTCCGGAAAGTAAACGTTTTAGGACGGGGTTGAAAAAAAAGTTTAAATCGCTTATTTAGTCAGCCTGTGCCATGTTTTCCCATTCAACCCGGAAGAACCCCCTACGGCAGGTGCCAGTACTGCTCCCGGTTCGGCTACAATCGGAAAACATGGCACAGGCCGACTAAATAAGCGATTTAAACGTTTTTTCAACCCCGTCCTAAAAGATTTACTTTCCGGAAAAGCCTCAAACATCTGTAGGTTTCGGGGACTACCTTTACTTTTTGGACACGACGTGGCAAAAAAGGTGATCCACACTACGTTTGACGGACTCTACCTCTGCCGGTAGCCGCTACAGTGGGACCTCATCTCGGAGCTATATAGCGGTGGGAGAGGTTCCAAATGGGGCTATGGCACCACATCAGTACAGCATCGTGACGTGGATGTGGACAAAATCGTACCCAACGATAACAAAACATTCTACGTTTTGGGTCTGAGAGTCTAAAATCTTATCAAATGGTGGTCGTGGACCGTGGCTCAAATGCAAATAAATAATGGACCTTGATATGAAAACGGTTGAAAAACACTGTGCTACAACATGCCATAAATAGGCTATTATGCTCAACAAATAAGACAGGCTTTAGAATTTATTTTGTGTAGGTGAATTCTATACGGGTTATTTTAAATCTGTTGATTTATGTTTGAGAATATCAAATTGGCGAACTTTCAATTAATAATTCAATAAACATTGAACAATTATTTGTCCCCCTCGCTTCTGAAATGATGGCTACGCCCATAGATAGTCCGTCCCTCTTGCAGATCGCATGTAGATAACGTTAAGCAATATGATTATGATCTAATATCAGACCTACAGTGACAAGTGTAAAACATAAATCAATCTAAAGGCTCATTCATACTCACAATTTGAAGAGCGGATGCCTGGTGCATTTTAATTGGTTTCTGCTTCTATACTATAGCCTTCAAAGCATATGGTGTTGCGCCGAAATCGGTTACTTGTCAAGATGTGTGACTCCACATATCGTCGGTCCATTCACGTGCACGGTGGTTAGATGTTTATTGTAATCTTACATGGAGTGTAGTAGGCAGTAGTGCTATTTCACAAGTTTTCAAATGTGTAAAAAAATATTTTGAAATCTTAAAGCTCACTATGTGTTGCATTGCGATGCATTGTGAGCTAGATTGGCTATTTTCAAATATATAGGGCTGAAGTGGTTAATGTATGTTTTGTAATAATAATCAAAATCTACAAAGTAACTAGTAACGTAGGCCTACTAAAGTTTTCCAAATAATTGTAATGGATCAAAAGTAGAATATTTGCCTCTGAGATGTATGGAGTAGAAGTAAAAGTATTGGAACTTGGAAATACTCAAGTAAAGTAAAAGTACCTCTAAAGTGTACTTAAGTACAGTACTTGAGTAAATGTACTTAGTTACTTAACACCCCTGATAATCAGTTCATGCCATCGAAGAGCAAAATCCTGAGAAGTCTTTGTATTTATTGCCTTACATGGAGTGTATAGTATATGTTATAACAACATAATAAATTCATCTCCAGTAGTATTCTAAATTCTAACTCTAAAGTCTAACGCAATTCTTAACAATTATGCCATTGTGTGTTTGTGTAACGAAGTCACACCTGTTGTTTTCCCGTGTAAGTTACACTGTGCTATACTGTCTTTAACAAAATACCTGGTTGACCTGCAGTCACACAAATCGATGGGTCACAGATTTGGGTAAAACACTGGCAATGCGTTATTGTGCGGCTCTAGTTCGCACAGAAGGTTTAGTCTTTGTCCTTTACTATTTGTAATTCATTGTATTGGTCAGATATTATTAGAAATTTTGACTATAAACCATTTGCAATTTAAACCGTATACAGCTATTGTCCATTTTTGTTAGGCCTATCTTTCCCCCAAATCATAAAATATATTTGCAATCTCTGCAGCCTTCAACCTTAAAAAAAAAACAAAAAAAAAACACTATAGTGTTTTTTTTTTGTTTTTTTTGCTCGGCGCAGCGCACGGTAAACGCTGATCAAGGACGTCACGTGGAGACGTCGGTTCGCGACGAGCGGACGCTCCGGTCGGCGGGGCGTGGAGACGTCGTCACACTAGAAATCTGACATGATTTGCTACCTGGGTAGGCCTATAGCTAGGCTACTACTAGTTTTTTCTTTCTTTCTTTCTTTACATATTGTAATTATGTTTGTATATCCCGCATTCCAAAACTGGCTTTATTGTTTAACTCCATTTCCCAGTAGCTTCACTACTTGATAATGATGCGTGTGCATCACACACACACACACACACACACACACACACACACACACACACACACACACACACACACACACACACACACACACACACACACACACACACACACACACACACACACACACACACACACACAATAGGGCATAGCAGTGGCGGCCATTTTCTGGTTCCACTTCAAAATACTCAATGCATTTTTCCCATTGACATTTCCAAAAATATTTATATCAATTCATTTAAAGGGGTGTTTCACTTTCAAAAAAACTTTTGGTGATTTTATCGTCTACTCAGGCTTTTGTGAGCCCCCCAGCCAGTTTTTAAGTTGCTTGATTCAATATTTAGATATTAGATATTAATTTTATCAGACACGCCTCCTTCCTATACAAACCCATTGTAACTTCAAACTCCATTTTTAACATGTTAGATTCATCAAAAACACCCGTCCTTGGTTCTGGTGACTCATACCGCCCCCCTAATGCGCGAGGGGGCCGTGTTTTTTCAATTACTTTTTTCATTTATTTTTGGGCGGTGAAACCGCCCCTATAAGTGAGGTTTGGAAAAATGTACAAATATCCTGCGCTGTGAAACCGCCCCTATAAGTGAGGTTTGGAAATTTGTACAATTATCCTGCACCGTGATTGGCCAATCACAATCTATTCAGGACTGTGATTGGCCAGTGTCACATGACACATGTGCATAGCCCTATATAAGAAACCATAACTTGAAAAAAAACATAAATTTGTTTTTTTCAAGTTATGGTTTCGTCCATCATAAAGAGTGTTTCAATAAATGTATTTATCTTTTGTACATGATTGGTTGACTCCATTCAGTATTGTGATTAGCTAGCAAGACACCGCCCACTTCACACAGGGTGTGATTTTTGGGCGGTGAAACCGCCCCCATAAGTGAGATTTGGAAAAATGTACAAATATTTTGGCCAGTGAAACTGCCCCTAAAAGTGAAGTTTGGAAATTAGTACAATTATCCTGCGCTGTGATTGGCCAATCACAATCTATTCAGGACTGTGATTGGCCAGTGTCACATGACACATGTGCATAGCCCTATATAAGCAACCATAACTTGAAAAAAAACATGAATTTGTTTTTTTCAAGTTATGGTTTTTTCCATCATAAAGAGTGTTTCAATAAATGTATTTATTTGTACTTTGTACATGATTGATCGACTCCATTCAGTATTGTGACTCCACAGTATTGTGGTTAGCTAGGAAGACACCGCCCACTTCACACAGGGTGTGATTTTTGGGCGGTGAAACCGCCCCTATAAGTGAGATTTGGAAAAATGTACATTTTCCTGCGCTGTGATCTGGGCCCAGGAAATTTGTACAATTATCCTGCGCTGTGATTGGCCAATCACAGTCTATTCAGGACTGTGATTGGCCAGTGTCACATGACACATGTGCATAGCCCTATATAAGAAACCATAACTTGAAAAAAACCAAAAGATTGTTTTTTTCAAGTTATGGTTTCGTCCATCATAAAGAGTGTTTCAATAAATGTATTTATCTTTTGTACATGATTGGTTGACTCCATTCAGTATTGTGATTAGCTAGCAAGACACCGCCCACTTCACACAGGGTGTGATTTTTTATATTTTTTTGGGAAAATGAAAAAAATTAAATACAATAAAAAAATAAAATAAAACAAATGAAAAGAATTCACGGAAAAACACGGCCCCCTCATGCATTAGGAGGGCAGGGTGAGTCACCAGAACCAAGGACGGGTGTTTTTGATGAATCTATCATGGTTAAAATGGAGTTTGAAGTTACAATGGGTTTGTATAGGAAGGGGGCGTGTCTGATAAAATGAATATCAAATATCTAGATACTGAATCGAGCAACTTAAAAACTGTCTGGGGGGCTCACAAAGGCTTGAGTAGATGATAAAATCACCAAAAGTTGTTTTGAAAGTGAAATACCCCTTTAAGCCTAGAATCAAGCCATCCAGGGTCCTGGTGAATCATGACCATAAAACATTTTTTTCTGTGATTTTATTTTATTTTATATTTAATTATATGATATACTATATTTAATAAATACCTGTTGTTTTGCCGTTTTCAAAAAAGTTTTTTCACAGAATCAAACGTTTTATGGTCATGATTCACCAGAACCCTGGATGGCTTGATTCTAGGCTTATATGAATTGATAAAAATTATTTTTGGAAATGTCAATGGGAAAAATGCATTGAGTATTTTGAAGTGGAACCAGAAAATGGCCACCACTGCTATGCCCTCGTGGACAGTAACAAAGTACATTTACTTGAGTAGCCTACAAGCTATTTTCAATATTATTGATATATGTTTTAATGGAAAAACGTCAACATTTTATAGGCTAGTATATAGCAACGTGTTGATTGATATGAAAAAGAAAATGTGCTTTTGCATAATTAGGTTCTTTGAAGTATTTTTAAAAGCAGGCTACTCCAGTAGTAGCCTACTTTAAATCAAGAACAAATTTAAAACACTAGTTCACTCCAAAAATGACTTATTTTATATTATAGCCTATATTATACACGCCCCATGAAGCCTTGAATTCATGGATATTCTTTTGTTTTTGTCGCATTCCTAAGCCAATAAATTATTAGTTTAGGAATGTGACAAAAACAGAAACATCTCCTTTAACTGAGAAACTTGAGAAATGTTTGACGAGGAGTAGGCCTATCTATAGTTTGACTCCAGTACTGGGGTACTTCGTCCACCAATGATTGTGATCAAAATAATGATTGCAAAACAGCGACATCTGGAGTCACACAACTTGACAGGTCACAGATCTCGGCACAACACCTATGTCTTGTTTGCCAGCAGCACATTGCACAGAAAATAAAAATGTACCAGACATCCATTCTTCAAATCGTGAGTATGAGGATCTTGTCAGCTTGTCACTGTAGTACGAGATACAGATAGCCTATCTACAGTACATACATAAATTATTCTGCAAGATGGATAGACATAATATTAAGAATTATGCAGCCTTGTTGTGAGCTTGTAGCTAGCTAACTACAGTACATTTAGCTGATTGTCTCATCATTGTCTGTTAACAGTTGAGATATTTGAGACTAGCTTGGAAGCATTCCACAAAAAAGTGCAGCTTTGATGCCTCCAAGTTCATAGATTCATTTGACAGCACTATAAGTGTTGTGTGCATTTTTGTTTGTTTTCAAATTATCTTTGCTAATAAGTTTGGATTCATGCACATTTTCAGACATAAAATGTTTTTATAAAGAAAACTAAACAAAAAACATTCCTATCACCCAACAACTTGGTGCCCCCCCTGCAGTAAGTCTGAGGACCCCCTAGGTCCCGAACCTCCTGTTGAAGTCCCCTGCTTTACAGTGTGCAGGATTTGTTTATAGAAAGGCAGTGATATGTCAAGAAGAGAACATCGTAAACTAGAAAAAGTGCTCCTCGGAACACGTACAGGTCTCCACCAGGTCAGGTAGGTTATTGTGGGCCAGCAATGTTCGAAATGTGCCAATCAGGATGCAATATGAAAAATCGGACTGATCCGTCTTGATCACATGACTATAGAGATCATTTGTACCGATTTGTGTGATGTTTGGACAAAATCTGTAGGAGTGATATTAAGATATGTGTTTAGCAAAAATCGGCCTCCTGGTGGCGCTATAAAAGGCAGATGTGAAAAATGCAGTGCAGAGGTATTTCCTTGGCCTCTAGGGAATGTGCGTGGAAAGTTTCACTCAGATCGGTCCAGTTATAGGTAAAAACACGAATCGGCCTGTTATAGTGCCACCATAAGGCCAATTTAAAAAATGCAGGGTGGCATTCTTTCCTTGGCCTAGTGGCAATGTGTGTGCAAAGCTTCACGGCAATCGCACGCTGTGTTCATTTTCATGAGGCATTTTGTTCGAAACGGACCATTCCTGCAAACTTTGGAAGCCAATCTTAGACAATCAGGATGGAATATGAAAAATCTGAAAGACTTGTTTGGTTTAATGACCTTAGAGATACTGTGTACCGACTTGCATGATGTTTGGACAAAATCTGTAGGAGCAATATAAAAAATGGTGTTTTGCAAAAATCGGCTTCCTTGTGGCGCTATAACAGGCTGAAATCTGAAAAATGCGGGCAGAGGTTCTGCTCTAGGGTATGTGTGCACAGCAGTTTCGCTGCGATCGGGCCAACGGTGCCGGAGATTAGCTTTTCACAGACGGATACACACATGGACGGACAGACATACAGGGTGCAAAACATAGTCTCGGCCATGCCTTCGGCCTGGCGGAGACAATTACGAGACAATTACAAGTTCATGCAGAGGCTTTGGCATGTCTTCTCTTATATAGCTCAAAGGTCTTCACATCTGGCGGTAACTCTCTCTCTCTCTCTCTCTCTCTCTCTCTCTCTCTCTCTCTCTCTCTCTCTCTCTCTCTCTCTCTCTCTCTCTCTCTCTCTCTCTCTCTCTCTCTCTCTCTCTCTCTCTCTCTCTCTCTCTCTCTCTCTCTCTGACTGTCTGTCTCTCTCTCTCCGTAGGCCACACTTACATGGGTTTTTGTTGGTGCTGTTGTTGGTGATGATCATTCTCCTGTCATGTCCAGAGGTAAGCAATGTGTGTAGCGGCCTTTTGGTACAGTCAGAGGGAGAACTGGGTCTTTTTTTAATGAAGTATTACGTTTCATTAATGACATATCTTTAATTATATTATAAGTATCTATTATATTGTATGTCTTATTAAAGCATTAAGTTTAATTACACACAATTCCACTGCTTCTGCTTTACAGCCTAAACCACAGAACATAAAGATAACATAACACTTGCATTAGGGCATATGAGGATTTGTTTACAAAATTGTTATGTCTTTTCTTTCTTTCTTACTTTCTTTTATTCTTTCTTTCTTTCTTTGTCTCAGTGTCTAAAAAATCTACAAGAGAACAAACGGTCTGTATTGGTTCTACTCTGGCTATGACAGTACAACAAGCATGGGACGTAGCAAAAAAGGTGTGGTTTGTTCCAAGCTATTCAAGAGCTTCTCTTGAGATATATCCAGGCAACGCAGTAAGTTATCACACAACACTTGATCCCTTTGATGTACTGTATCATGTTCTTAATCAATCTCTCTCCTTCTCTTTATATGATATAAACACAGTATATGTATTTTATACTGTGTGTGTGTGCGTGTGCGTGTGCGTGTGCGTGTGCGTGTGTGTGTGTGTGTGTGTGTGTGTGCGTGTGTGTGTGTGTGTGCGCGTGCGTGTGTGTGTGAGATTCCTGGTGTAGTGTGGAGTATGGGCTCACTTATTATTGAACATGTAACAAAAGAGGATGCTGGAGAATACAAAGTAACGTCTTATGGCTGGGACACTACCACATTTACCTTCCTAAGACTCACTGTTACAGGTAAGCATACACTAAGTAACATCCCCACTGTTAATTGAGCCAAGTCAAGTCCCGTCTCAAGACCACAGCCGTTCAGTCTCAGTCTCAGTCTCAGGTCTCAGTCTCGGACTAGATGACTATGGAATTGTATCCGTTTTGAGGTGTATTTTAAAATGTATGTTAATAGCAATGTAATAGAAATAATGTCTGGGTAGCTCAGTCGGTATACAGTAGAGAACTCGCCTTTTGACCACAAGCTTACGTGTGGCAAGTAGTGCGGTAATTAATGGGAGCTGATGGTAGGTGTTGCGCTCCACCTAAGCAATCCATCTCCCAGGGGTCTAGCGCATTGTGAAACAGGGATAGACTCTGGCTGGTACCCGCCTCTCCGACCTACTTACTTCTTATACGTACTACTTAGAAATAGTTCATATCCAAGTGTCATAATATTATATAATGTAAAATATAATATATTTACCCCAAATGGCAAGTGAAGACTGAATATGTACAACATTAAAGACGAATGGGCCCGATTCACTAAGCTGTTTACGGCATATTTTGAACGTAAAGGAATTTACGCAACTTCCCACGTTAGTAGTCTGATTCACTGATCTTTAATTGTCTGTGAATTTTGCGGGAGGTCCACTCTTTCTCACGTCTGCTTGGAGGCTCACTTACATGGAACCAAAGCCTGCATGCGTATATCATTACAATGCCTTATTCTTCATGAAAAATCAATGACAACAGTGCCAAACCCAGTGGTGGAAAAAGTACTCAAATGTTTTACTTAAGTAAAAGTATCAATATTGCAATGTAGAAGTACTCTGTTACAAGTGAAAGTCCCAAATTCAAAATTGACTTGAGTAAAAGTACAAAAGTATTGGTATCAAAATGTACTTAGAGTACCAAAAGTAAAAGTACTAAAATGTTTGAAAATAGTAGATCTACAAGCTTTGTGAGCTTGTAGATTGGCTATTTTCAAATAGTCTATGTATAAAATAGGGCTAAAGTGGAAGTGGTTAATATATGTTTTATCAATATTTAATATATAATTTATATCTGCAAAGTAACTAGTAACTAAGGTTTTCAAATAATTGTGGTGGAGTAAAAGTACAATATTTGCCTCTGAGATGTAGTGGAGTAGAAGTAAAAGTGTAGACAATTGGAAATACTCCAGTGAAGCAAAAGTACCTCAAAATTGTACTTAAGTACAGTACTTGAGTAAATGTACTTAGTTACTTTACACCACTGGCCAAACCTCAAATAAAATATTTATGTGCCCAACATTTGTCAACACATATAAAAAAGAACGAAAAAAAGATGTCAACGATCTATTGCTTGGATGCATATTATAGACATGATGCAAATTCAACACATTTTCTTTTTCTTTTCAGTTGACGCATTTAGAGCCGAATGATTTAGTTCCCTCGGCGTGTTTGCCGTTTTGCAATTGGGCTTTCAATTGGGCGTTTTGCAATTGGCCAACTATCGCGCTATTAATTTATAATATTGATTTGACCACATCACATGAAGCAGTCTTACCTTGATGAGGATACAGTATGAAAGCTGTCTCCATTACTACATTTCCAATTCCGATGTAGTGGAGGGTTCGTCCAAAGGACGGAATCCCCTGATTAATCAATAAAGCTCTGATCAAAATTATCGGACATTCCAGCAGTATCATCTTTTTACCTTGGCTAAGCTGAGTGAGCGATTATTCAGTAGAAAGGGCTTATATAATGTCCATTCTAAGTTTTATTAGACTTTGTAAACAACCTCCTTATTATCATTACATGTGAGAGTTGGCTATTTACTTTATAAACGTTTAATCGCGTGAGGGACTTCCGCTGACCTACAAGTTGTCATGCGGTGCGTCGTGCCGCGTTATAAGCTTAAAGGGATATTTCACTTTCAAAAAAACTTTTGGTCATTTTATCATCTACTCAGGCCGTTGTGAACCCCCCAGACAGTTTATAAGTTGCTTGATTCAGTATTTAGATATTTGATATTCATTTAATCAGACACGCCCCCTTCCTATACAAACCCATTGTAACTTCAAACTCCATTTTAACCATGTTAGATTAATCAAAAACACCCGTCCTTGGCTCTGGTGACTCATACCGCCCCCCTAATACGCGAGGGGGCCTTGTTTTTTCAATTACTTTCTTCATTTATTTTTTATATTCTTTTTGGAAAATGAAAAAAATAAAATACAATAAAAAAATTAAATACAATAAATGAAAAAAATTATCGGAAAAACACGGCCCCCTCACGCATTAGGAGGGCAGGGTGAGTCACCAGAACCAAGGACGGGTGTCTTTGATGAATCTAACATGGTTAAAATGAAGTTTGAAGTTACAATGGGTTTGTATAGGAAGGGGGCGTGTTAAAATGAATATCAAATATCTAAATACTGAATCAAGCAACTTAAAAACTGTCGGGGGGGTTCACAAAGGCCTGAGTAGACGATAAAATGACCAAAAGTCTTTTTGAAAGTGAAATATCCCTTTAAAGATCTGTCCCTTTTGGAGAGTCGTGTCGTTTTTCGTCTGTTTCCGGTTGCCTTTTATGGTCTTAAATGGGGCGTGGGGCAATGCAAATGATCTCCCACATGAACACGCCTCTGACCTTCAGGCAAAAATGAGGAACAACTGTGATCCGCACATTTGAGGGATTTACACACCCCTTTGTGAATTGCACGTCGGTTTTTGCTTAGAGAAAATACACCCTCCTTTAGTCACTTTATTTACACGTTATTTACAACCATCTTAGTGAATCGGGCCCGGATGTCTTTAAAATAAAAAGTTGCATTTCAATATTGACATTGACTTTTTTTTAAGTGAACAGGAAGTAAATATCAGTGAGTCCACATTTCTTCGAATGTAGCAAGACTGATGTTCCTTGCACTCCACAGAATGCATAGACACAAGGAAGTTGAACAACGGTGATCAGGTGGACTTCAAAGTGAAAGTGGCACCCACCCTCTTGATTTTCTACCCCGCCAACAACCCCACCATAAACACCACAAATGGGATTGAGGTCTGGAGCTCTAAAAATCCCTCCAACGGTGAAGATCGGTGTACCAGAATAGACTATGAGTGCCATTGGTTTGTTAAGGCTGAAACTGGCCCCAAATGGGCAACTAGATTGGACGGAATCAAGGAAGGAGAGCTGTGGTACGTCCGGAAATTGAGAGCAACCCAAAAAGACCAGGGCACGTATGTGGTCCGGCGAGAAGATGGCAGGCTGATCTATAAGTTCCAGATCTTTGTGAAAGGTAATCACAACACTCAGTCTCACATCAGACACCAGGAAGAGTTACTGTAAAATTCTTTGTTCCAAAGAACACCAAACCATAGAGCAATGGTTCACAAACCTTTCAGGCCGTGACCTCCCAAACTGGGACCCCCCAAAATAATCATATTTGAACTCGGGAGTTGAGGCGTTACATTTAGTTTGACTCTGTTCCACAGATAAATATTGTGAAAATAGACGATCTACAAGCTCACAATGCAACATGATGCTTGTAGATTAGCTATTTTTGTCTATTTCTCATATTATTTGACAATTTGGCCAATGTTTGACCAGTTTTATAGTAGTTTGTCGATTACGTTTGATGCATTATTGGTCTTTTTTTTAATTTAATTTTAGGTATTAAACATTTTAATTGCCACTTTACTGTCATCTGGGACCCCCCCCCCCCCCCCCCAAAAAAAAGATCATGTGGGGACCCTCCTGGGGGTCCCGAACCACAGGTTGAGAACCACTGCTATAGAGTTATTGTAAATGTCCTCGTAAGGAACACCAAACCATATAGTTAATTACTTTAAAGATCCTCGTTCCAATGAATACCAAAATATAGCTACTATAAAGGTCCTTGATAAAGGTCAATTTCATAACGTGACAGGTGAATCCACCTAGTAAAAACTATATGTGCTACTTTGTAAACGGCTGTGCTTGAACATTCTTACTCACTTGCGGGCAAGGTCGATGATACTTGTGGGGTGTCGTGTGTGGTACTTTTACCTGTTACCTATCCACTTGTGGCACAAGGCCTTCACAGAGCGCTTCCACTTTTCACGGTCAGCTGCCGCAGTCCTCACTTCAGACCATGATTTCCATCCTGCCTCCAGGTGGTCTTTGGTCTTCCTTTTCTTCTTTTCCCTTCTGGTGCCCATGTCATTGCTATGTTGCAGTCATTGTTGAGGTCCTGCCTTAGCATGTGTCCAATCGTCTTCCATCTACGCAGCTTCACTTCCTCACTCAGCGGCTTCATCTCAGCTCTTCAGTACTGACGTGATCTTGCCTATGTATACGGAGTATTCTTCGTAGGCGTGTGGCACTTTTAGAGATGGTTCTTATTGTAACAGCAAGATCCATCCACCATTCTCCATCCACCGCCCCCAGGGCTGTTGAGAGCCACCGGTCCGTGTTGTAACGACATCAGAGTTTATTGTTGATCACATTTGACATGACAAAAGCCGATAGGCCAGGAAGGAAGGACGAGATTTGCATCATTAGATTTGTTACTCAATACATTCATGGAGGAAAAAAATAAAGAAATCCAATGGCAATTTCAACATTAGAAGTTTATTAACTTTTTCAGCTCTAACGCACGCACACACACACGCACGCACGCACGCACGCACGCGCGCACACACACACACACACACACACACACACACACACACACACACACACACACACACACACACACACACACACACACACACACACACACACACACACACACACACACACACACGGCCAAACGTATGATCCCCTCAGTCTTAAAGTCTTAAATAGCTCTATATTCTGATAGCAATCATTGCTATTGAGTTTTTCTTCAGTAACAGCAGACATGAGTTTCTGATGAGTACGGGTCTGCTCGGATCCACTCAGGTATTACACATAATGATAAACAGTCCCGGGACGTAGTAGAATCTAACCGACCCGGACACCCGGACCCGGTTCAGGTCTTGGATATTGTCTGGTATTTTCGGTTCGGGTGAACCCGTGAAGACCACTAGTCCCATGTACACACCTTTACGCCCTCAGAATCCAAAACCTGGATTCACATTAAGTTTCCTGATATCAAAGTTCACTTGAACAATACATGCTTGGTCAGTTTGACTAAACCAGAGAATGTTAATTTGTAACATTTCTTTTTATCTTCCAGCAAAAGTAAACAAACAATCCACAAACAAAGGAACCCATGAGGATGTGTCACAAATTGGTATGTTGAAGAGAAGGTCATTTTTTTCCCTGGACCCCATTTTCCTGTTAATTGCTTGTAGACTTTGTGTTTGTTTACGTTCTGTTCATACTATATAGTATGAACAAACATAACTGTGAGGTTAATAAGTCATGGACATTTGAATGTCCCTCCGTTAAACAATCTTTTTCCCAAGGACTACGGCGGCTAGACTTTTCAAAGCAATCTGTATTTTAATTTTTAAATGCTCAATGCTTGCCAATGACAAAACCGACTAACAATGTAAACGAAGTGTGTCCAATTGTTTTCCCGTCATTAAAGCTGTATTATGTAATTTTCTTTAGTGAATAAAATGCTATTTTGTCCAATCTGTACGGTAGAGTATGTTAAGATTCACGCTGAGGAAGGCCGCTAGCCGGAACGTCTGTCGTATCTGCTGCCGGGGCTTTTGACTAAATAAACAAGAAATCCTAAAAGGACCAAGTGAGTGCTGGTGATCTTTTCTATTAGTATGTTGTATGTATGTACAATATAACTTGCACAATTGGGGTGGTTGTATTTGGACTCCCTGGTCTTTTATTGAGACGTTTAGATCCTGCGTCCAGGTTGGACACAACCTTTGACACAACCCTGTTTCTGACACAAATTGTGACCTAAAGGTCAACATTCTATTTCTCCCCAGAGCAAGCAGCTATTAGCTCAGTGGTAACAATGTCAGCACTTGCACACAAGATTCGGGTTAAACAGGAATGTTACATAGTGCAGCTTTAAGTATCAATAAAAAAGTTTTAGTGTTCAGCATGTTGTTTTGCAGTTAGCTCATAACACAATTTTTTCACTCCCCACTCAGATTCCAGCTTATTCAACCATTTTCTCAATACCGTGGTATGGTGGATTGTGAAGCATTTGGTGCCCGCTTTCGCTGTCGTACAGGTGCTGTTGTGTCTGAAAACGTGCTTCTCCAAAAGTTCCGAAGATGCAGAACCACCTCCGGTTTCCAACCAGATAGAGGAGGTATACTATAGGACTGTGCCTGATGCGCTTTCCAACACCTGAGAAAAGTCTCAGACGTTGTCTCTCACGTGTAATGCAACAAGGCCTGCATGTAAAACAAAAAAATATGAATAATTTTCTAGCTTATAGATTATAGCTTTTGCTGATCTCTCGTCAATGAAGATTGAGAGAACCAAACATTGAACACCAATAAAAATAAGTGTAGCTGAGAACCAGTGTGCAGACTTAATAATTTTTTACTGTTGTTCTGCCCTTTGTCCAGTGACTGGACTTTTGATTAGGATGTGCATGCACTATCTCTTCTTAACACTAGGACCTCAGCCAAAGTTTAAAATTTCTCTCTATCTGTTTTGGTTTTACTCCTAAGGTTAAACCGATCACGGCTTGACTTGTAGCTTTGTAAAAACAAAAATGGTCAAACTGTGTTCTTGTTTGCTAGGAATCGATGCAACATCCTCCTCCCAACCTGCCAACTTTCACTTTTACTTCAGATGACAGTTGCCCTCCCAGCTATGAGGAAAATCCAGCTTTCAGTAAGGTAAGAGCTGCTTCTCTTTCATTGTCCTGTCATTCCCTCTCCTTAACCGTCCCATTTCACTTAACACTCAATCTAACAGGGACATTTGGTCATATGAACGGTAACCAGCACTTTAAATGGAAGTCTTTACCTTAACTCAAAACCTTGGGTCACATCTCTTGTTGCAGGTTGTTGTTTAAAAGAAGGTCTGTCCAATATTGTCATACTGTCTGAATAGGAAAATCGTATTATTTTATTTAATACATTTGTTCCCCTTCAAAATGTACCTAAATAAAACCGTGACCCAGATTTTGTAAAAAGAGAAGTTTTTACATTAGTTGACATTTTTATTGTTAATCGTGCTCTCAATATGGCCCCAAATAATCATGAATAAGTATTGGTTCTCTCTGTACAGGATCCAGGTCTGGATGACACAGGTCCCCGCTACACCATGCCTTCCGCCCCCGCCACTGAGCCGGAGGACCTCCCAAACGTCCAGTTCCCCCTCAGCTCAGGTGCTTCCACTTCTGAGCACGTATACACCTCAGACAAACTCAACTTCCTGTAAGGGTTCAGAGTTTGTGGGAGTGTCATCGGTGTGAATCTCCTCCATCCTCAAAAGTCTCTTCACGAGTTTGCACTGATGTTTAGGGAATTAACCGATTTTTATGTCGGATCAGACCTGGAATCGGCATGTGCTTTATATGGGGACATTCAGTCATGCAATTTATATAATGTTACAATGTCAGATGTTCATATTAAACATGGCCAATTTTAATGAGATAAACCAATTATAAACCAATTATAAATTAATCCCTGTGAGCTAGAGGCTCAGCAATATACCATAGCCTGAACTGGAGTTATTGCTTTTATAAAATGGTTACCAAATGTGCCAACGTGAAAACCATAGACATATCCCAATTACAGCAGTTTTTTATAACAATTTAATTCATCATTAATCATTTTACAAGAACATAGTCCCTCTGCCTTTATGAACCAGGTGGTTGCTATATGCAACGTTTACATTTAGATTTTCTTCTATCTCATTGTGGCATAGAAATCTCACAAAAAAGGTAATTAAACCACACCTTTGATGCTTTTTGAAGATTTAACACTTTCTGACACCAGGCATTAAAGCATCAACCTTTTCAGGTAGACTTTTCCCCAGACACATTGCTCTATTTACTCCATGGAGATGAAGTTCACCTTACATTTAGTTTTTTCCTAGCCACGGAGTGATGTAGAACTGTACAAAGACATTAGACTTCATAGCCATGTAATATGATTGATTGATTGATTGATTGATTGATTGATTGATCGATTGATATAATGTTTCGTATTACTTTCATTGACTGACTGATCAACCGGTTGCTGCGCATTGTACAAACATAACTGACACAAGCCATTAAAGATCAGTATCCTTTATCATAACCTTAGTTTCCCCCATAGGCCTCACGCTGCAATGCCAGCTTGTCTCCTGGTGGAGATTTGCTCCCATTGAACGCCCCATTGTAGTTCCTTGTACACTGTGCATGAGAATAGCATGTTAAAAACCCACCATTCCCCCCCCCCCCCCCACCGCCACAACCAAACACATCAGTACTCCCGCATTCCTCAGGAGACCTGCTGTACTCGTAGACAAAATATTGCACTAACACAAACGCTAACTCTAACACTAACACTTAAATGCCTTCAGGAATTCACAAGTGATCCACTGCTAACGTGTTGCTCCGTGTTTGTCGTTGCTGTAATTCACGACTGCTTAGAAATTAACTTGTGGTCCTTCATGGTTCAGAACCTTGACCACAGAGTATAATTGATACACTGATTGTTTGTGTCGTTGTCTTAGCTGTGTGAATATATGGAGGTGTAGCTGTGTGAATATATGGAGGTGTAAGCCAGTAGTAATCACCACTAGTGTAAGCAGAAACTGCAGCGGTAGAGAAATGGGGGCCCATGACTCCAAACATCAAGGCTGCATGTTCACGCTAGTTGCTGTCTGGTTTCTGAAGAGAAGAGCTTGGTAAAAAAGACAAAAAGATAATCAGAGATATTACGTTACATTACATTACATACACAGTCATTTAGCAGACGCTTTTATCCAAAGACTGTGTCAACACCACAGTGTCTCTTCTCCTGTGTTCATCTAATGACAATTTGGGCCACAGTGCAGCGAGAAAATTAAACCTGCTTCTAAAAATGTACACTACTGACATATGCATGCAAGTACAGTATGATGAAAGTCAGCCGCAACATTTATGGTGATTGTGGTGTGAAAACTGCTGGCTTAAGCTATCCTTCTCAGACTGCCTCAGTTCATACTTCATGAAGCACTGGCAGTATACAGTATGCAGTGTGAAGTATGAAATATATACTCTGTATTTATGTGCCTCTGTTGTTTGTCTGTGAACATATGCACACCAATAGTGCCAGTTTTTATATTTATTTGAATGAATGAGTGAATGTGACCTTTGTCTGCTCTGAATTATCTATGTTCACTATATGAAAACATGTATAGACGACTGTGATCAATAAAGGGATTTATAACTGCCACTCATCGTTTTGTGTTGCTTCTACTTGCTGTGTGTATTACAGAGAACCATGGGGGGTGTACTAATGGCTAAGTCTGTTGGATCTGTCCAGAAGTCTGAGTGAGTGAGAGTGAGTGTCAGTCTGTCTGTGCCCCTTTTATGCCATATACAGAGATCTCTAAGCGGTCTGTCGGTATGTGTCCGTTTTAGGCCCATATATGGACATCCCTGATGTCATCAATATGACGTCATAGTACAGGCGTCATAGAGTGACCTCCAAGTACTATGATTATGGGTACTGAACTAATTACTCCGACAATGCCGGGCATTGCATAACCGGAGAGGCATGCGTTACCAACGGGCATCGTTCCAAATTGACATTGGCCGAGTCTATCTATAAATGCACAGAATCTCTGTGTATCCATGTGTTTATTTGTGTCCCGCATATCTTGAGAACCGTCCGACCGATTCCAACTTGGGTGTGTTGCCGATGAGCCGAATGAGTGAAGTTGGTCGGATCAGCCAGTCCAGATATCTACCTATTAATTTACAAAACCTGTGTGTGTGTACAGTATGTATATCCGTCAGTGTGTCCCTGACATAACTCGGGCGCTGTCCGACTTGAACGGCCTCAAACTCTGCGTGTGTGCCATAAAATGATACGGGTATGCAGTGCAGAGTGGCAATTAGGTCAGACCTGCGGTCTCAGAGAACTGGAAGCCACAAATATCTGTCCCAGGGACTACGGCGAACGCACAGTCTATGTACTCCGTAGACTCTGTCTGTACTTCCATGTATGATATGTCAATGTAACATTTGTCTTAGGAGCAGGTTTAATTTTCTCGCTGCACTGTTGTCCACTGCCGTTAAAATAAACACAGAAGACATTGTGGTGTTAGCCAGTCTCTCATGACCTTATTTTGTCTTCATGACCAAGCTCGTCTCTCCAGATACCAGACTGCAACTAGCGTGAACATGCAGCCCTGATGTTTGGAATCATGGACCCCGTTTCTCTACTCCTACAGTCTCTGCTCACACTAGTTGTGGACACTGCTGGCTTACACCTTCACATCTTCACACAGGTAAGACAACGACACAATGTATTAATGAACGTCTTTGGTCAAGGTTCTGAATCATGAAGACAACGACCACAAGTTCATTTCTAAGCAGCCGTGAATTACAGTGACAAAACATGGAGCAACATTAACATGTTAATAGTATTAGTCATTCATTACACTACCGGGTAATTTGTGAATCCCTATTTATGGTCTTCAAGTGTAGTGTGATATTCAGGACTAAATGTGTAATATTTCTCAAGTATGATTTTCTTTTGTTTTTTTTATCCTGTCCAACACCACAATAAATGATACACAGTTGTTCCTTTTCCTCCAGGTATTGGTGCAAGAACTGGGAGCATAGACCCTATTCACTATGGAGACACTGCTTTTCACTTGTATTATTCAGTCATCATGATGCGATTGTTTCCCTGTTGTTCATGGAAAGAGAGTATTTTAATAATAATCATAACAATATGCTTGTCACATGTAGTATTTGGCTTACAGTAGCACACAACATGCCAAGCAGTCAGCAAAAATCTTTCACGTTGTTACATTTACAGTATATTCATATGAATAAATACAAAAATAAGACACAGAAGATCAACCACAAGCTGGTGCTACTGAGTAACGTCAGTACCCAGCCCATTCACTCAGCCACTGTTGACACTTCATCCTCTGTTCCTCACTCTCCTCTTCCTCCTCACACCTCTGTCCCCTTCTCCCCTTTCTCCTCCCCTCCTCTCTCGCTTCTCTCTCTGCCTCCTCCTCCCTCCGTTTCCTCTCTAGCTCCTCCATCCTGCTCCCCAGAATGGCCTCCACGGTGCCCTCCAGAGGCCGCAGCGAGCGCTGCGGGAGCCACTTGGGGTCAACGGCAGGCAGAAAGGGGTCTCCAGCGGTAACGAGCAGGGGCTGGGGTTCCAACGGAATGTGGAGGAAGTGTGCGTGCAGCATCATGCGGTATGGGGCGTCGTCTGTTCCCAAGCTGTAGGTGAAGTCTCCCACGATGGGGTGGCCCATCGCACTGCTGTGGACCCTCAGCTGGTGGGTCCGGCCAGTGAGAGGCTGGAGCAGCACCTTGGTGACGGGGTCTCCATCATACGTCCCATACTCCAGCACTGTGACCTCAGTTTGACATGGCTTAGGGTTCTCACAACCCTCTGTTCCCTCGATGCACATCATGTGTGTCTTTCCCTCTGTGGAGTTCTTTCCAATAGAGAAGTCCAGAGTCCTGGTCGCCTCGTCCACCCAGCCACGCACCAAGGCGAGGTAGGCCTTGGTGACTGTGCGGTCCTTGAAACATCGGTGCGCTCGGCCGGCTGCTGCCTTGTTGAGGGCCACACACAGAGCACCACTGGTGGAAAGATCCAACTGGTGACATAACCTGAAGCCATAGTAGGTGTCAGGATCGGCCAGCTCCGGGAAGCGATGTCTGAGTTGCGCCTGCACCGTGTGATTCTCGTACCACGTCTTGCTGTCAATGCGGATGTCCCAGTGCTTGTCCACCACGATGTAGTCATTGTCCTGATGCAGTACACGCAGTCCATCCAGACTGCAGGCTGGCTCTGTGGTGGCTGCCATGGTCAATGACTGACAAACTCAACTCTCTTGGTCCTTCGTAAAAAAAATGAACACAGGACACGTGGAAAGTCCTAGTATGTAACACACCTACAAACCACTTTATAACTGAAGTTCATGATGTCATGAATAGTTCGTGACGAAAGGGGACGTCACAAACTTTTTTTTGGCTGGGGCCGGAGGACAAATGGCCCCTGCCCATGTATGGACGAAACAGGTACAAAGCCTCATGTAAGCCCGACCCCTTGGGTCTGGCAAACACGTCAGGGGTTTTGTTTATATCTGGTGTGTGAGTCTCATGCTATAGCTGAAGGAGAGTGGAGCACAGCCACAGCAGAGGACGTGCTGTATATTTCCATATGGTTGCTTCACAGGTAGCCTACAGACAGGGGAGCGTATTCAAAGAGGTGGCTGTTGGCCCTGAGTGGGGGTTACAATCAGTATTGCCTTTTGTTCTACCTGAGAGACAGGAGGTCTGTCTCCATCCCCTTCCTGCCCTTTACAGTTGCAAATGTGGGGGCCGGGAGGTGGGGGGCTCACCTTTGAAGGCTGACACACCCATACATGTTACCTCCTCTTATTCAAAATGTGACCACTGCTATAAAGAACCATACTGAAATGCATCTTAGTGTGTGTGTGCCACTCCAGGCCGTTGGGCTGTGGAGATGGTTGGCTGTTCTATACTGTCTGTACTGTCTGAATAAACTGGAAGCAACGAAACCTCACTAACTAGTGATGACTCCTTCATTCTACAACCATTCATTCTCATCTCTGGGACAACAAACTTATCTGCAATAGGGCGTTGTTGGCAACTACCAAAGCAATAGAAACCTTTAAGTCTGTGGTTGTCAGATACCACATTATGGCGTCGAAGTCGGCAGTCGTGTTGGTTTGTTTTTTTGGGGGCGCAAGTCTCCAGGGATACTGAGCCAGGCGTCGAAAGAACGTGCGGCGGGACATCGGGACGACGTGACGACAACTTTTCGAGAATCTACAAGGAGAGGACTTCATGACCAGGTCTAGGACGGCTGCACGACTCATCTGGCTGCTCAACATATCTTCTGCGATCGTTAGAAGGGCGCGCTGCAGTGCAGACGGCAGAGCGGAGAAATTGGTGTGTCGAATTTCTTCGTGGCGGGTATGTTGTGAGGTGAGGACAGCGGGTGCCGGCAGAGTGGAGGACTTGCGATGATGGGGTTCTTCGTGAAGAGTGTGGTGACACATCTTCAGCGATCGCTAGTGGAGCGCTCTGTTGTAAACATGCAGCTATCTGTTGGAAAATCTGGGTACGGCGCTGGAGCACGGCTGGGTGAGAAGATGACGTTGAGGGAGACTGCAAGAGAGACATTATCGAACGGGACACTGCGCGTATGGGACCTGGGGTTATGTTTTTGTGATGAGCGTGGGTTAAACTGTGGGGCTATAGCTGCCATGGGAAGTGTTGCGAGGGTATTTTTTTACTTTCTGGTCTCCTGTGTTTAATGTGAGTTTACTTTGTGGGTTATTGTTTCATTGGGGGGTACGCTGCCTTCTTTTTTCCGTGTGGGCACTTTCGTGGTAGTTGTCATATATGCTTGATGGTACGGTGTAAAACTTAGGGATAAGAATTAGGCTATCTTTGAGTATATTTTGGTGACTGGGCGGCGGGGACATTGATCTTGGGGGGTGGTGCTATCGCTTGGTGGCCGTGATTCGACTGTATGCTGTCAGCTTCCACTGGGTGGCTGTGTAATGTTTTATCCTGGAGTTTAAAAGGCTAACAGAGGGATCCTGCACGCTAATTAGTTTAGGGAGATGTGTCTATTTGATGTGATTCACCGTGTCGCTGTACTATGTAATCCTGGTTTTTGTATGTGCATTGTTCTGTATGATGTTGTTTGCTGTTTTAGTTTTCCTGAATGTTTTATTTTTTCCTGGTTGGTGTTCCGGTCGCTTTTCATGGGGGGCGGATTCTTTGTGGTTCTTTTGAAATATACGTGTTTGTGGAAGACGTTTGAAGTCTCCCATGGGGGGTCTGCTGTATATTTCCATATGGTTGCTTCACAGGTAGCCTACAGACAGGGGAGCGTATTCAAAGAGGTGGCTGTTGGCCCTGAGTGGGGGTTACAATCAGTATTGCCTTTTGTTCTACCTGAGAGACAGGAGGTCTGTCTCCATCCCCTTCCTGCCCTTTACAGTTGCAAATGTGGGGGCCGGGAGGTGGGGGGCTCACCTTTGAAGGCTGACACACCCATACATGTTACCTCCTCTTATTCAAAATGTGACCACTGCTATAAAGAACCATACTGAAATGCATCTTAGTGTGTGTGTGCCACTCCAGGCCGTTGGGCTGTGGAGATGGTTGGCTGTTCTATACTGTCTGTACTGTCTGAATAAACTGGAAGCAACGAAACCTCACTAACTAGTGATGACTCCTTCATTCTACAACCATTCATTCTCATCTCTGGGACAACAAACTTATCTGCAATAGGGCGTTGTTGGCAACTACCAAAGCAATAGAAACCTTTAAGTCTGTGGTTGTCAGATACCACAGACGCGCGCGCGTTCTCAAGTGTAGTGTTATAGTTGAAGTAGTGTAAATGTTGTGCAATATTTCACCCAGGTGAGGTCAGTTTTAATAAGAAATTAGATTTTTTTAGATTAAATTATTTTTGTGTCTGTGTGTTTACAGCATGTCTCCTGAGGAATGAGGGAGTACTTATGTGTTTGGTCCACCATGCCACTACGACACCTGGTTGCCATGGTTACACTGAGCAAAATAAGATATCACCACAGTGGGGAAATTGTGAGGTTCAGTCATGCTATGCACGGTGCAGAAGGACATTGAGAAGGTACTGCAATCTCAATCCATTTTTGGGCGGTGTAGCCGCCCCTTTAAGTGGGGTTGGGACACCTCATTCTCTGTACTGTGATTGGCTCATTAGTACACCCCTAGCTGTACTGTGATTGGCTGACTCTATTGGCTGACTCTATTCAGCACTGTGATTGGCTAGCGAGACACATGATGACATTAATAACCTATAAATAGGACTATGCACTTCAAAAAATTGAGTTTTGAAGTGATCTTCCATCACCATGGTCTGATCCCCTTCACAGGAACACACAGCATTGCACATTAGAGCTCCTTATGGTTCAACACTTACTAATGTTTTAATGGTTTTGAAATGTCATACTGTAGTGTAATATGCCTATGTAATTCATTTGAGAGCCTCCTCTCACGTGTTGGATTATATCATTTTACAGTACAGTATATTAGGTTTCAGGAGCTCATTTATGCGGCCTCCATCACATTCAGAATGGGGCTTATGAGTAATTATGAACCCTGAACTTAGAATATATTATGTTAACAACGTATAATGTATATAAATGGATTAGTTAAATCACACATCTGATTTGTTGATAGGTGTGGTACATTAACCATTTACCATGGCTATAAGGTCTAATATCTTTTTACAGTTCCACACAGTTCTATACAAGTGGTAGGGCCGGTAGAGAGAGAGAGGAAAAAAAAGATTGTTCTCTTTAAGCAATCAAATTATCATTTTATTTTATTAATTTATTTATGTATTTATGTATTTAATATATAATTCTACCAATTCAGTCGTTACGCAAATTCCCCCGATGTTTATAGTCCCAGTGACCCTGTACTGTTGGTCTGGGGAGGTTGTAGACAACCATGTATATTCCATTATACATGGAGTAGGCACTAGCCAGCAGTGCTTCTTTTCACCTGACATGTGTGTGTGTGTGGAGGAACGCGCTATCCCTCCCAGTTCCACTCCGTGCTGAACAGGCAGTCAGGCGCCCTGACCAACATGTAGGAATCGCTAGCACAGTGACAGAGATTGGCTTTCCACCAGCGACCACAGACAATCGTGTTCGTTGGAGTGCCTGCATGGCCAGGCCCAATGCACCATGGAGGAATCTAACCAGGAACTGGGCGGGAACTTTACCCCTGCCCCAACCGAATGCCCCTTTAGCTCTTGCCTACTTTTGTCTGATTTGGACAACTTCCTTTTTTGCATGGATGAGAACTGTGTAGAGGCAATTTTGGCAGAGCAGATGACCATTTAAAGAAATCAGTCCCGAGTTCCTGCTGCTGAAAATGTCGCTTCATCGGCAGGGCGAGCGGTGCATGCCGACGCATTTACGCACCGGTTTAGCGATATTCTGACTGCCCCAGACAGAATTCTGGGGACGTTACCTGCAAGTCTGGTCTTTCTTTTTGGCCAGGTTTTTGGTGCCCTCCCAAGCTTGGTGTCCTGGTCTGCTGTCCCTAAAGCCTGTGCATTAAGTTGGGCCTACTTCCGCATCCTCCATGATATCTCTGAGCCCACCGAAACTAATTCCACATCAACTGTAAGTTAGTTTTGGCAATATATTTTGTTATATGAATATTCTCCATTCTAACAGAAGTCTATGAGAGCATTGTAACTCTCTCTCAACGGCTCTGGTTCACAGGACAGGGTCCTCCTAACTTGCATCTTGCCAATCACTGGCCTAGCCGCTGCTCACAAGATGCATACTGCTGCAGAGCACCCAATAAGTCCTTGTAAGACACGTCTATATGGGAAGACAGGGAAATGAACTCAGTGAGTCTGATGTGCCAGGGGAGGAATCCCAGCGTGCTGTCCACTGGGCCAAACTTCACCACCAGCTCTGGGTCTGGAATATTCCTTGACTCTCTGAGTAGTGCATCTAGCATGGCGACGTTGATGTCTTTGGAGCTCCTCTCTTTCCGTTCCACGGCGCGACACAGCTTCTGGGCTGCTGCAACGATGCTCTGCTTTCCGTCCGCTGGTGACAGAACTGTCACTACCGGCCGACGGGACAGCACTTTGTGCTGGTGCTTGTTATTCCCATTGCTGAGGAACTGCATGTTATAGTTAGAAGCCCCTCGTCCCAGCAGGTCCTGTTGCTGCCTCTCTATCTCCTCTAGGAGGCGGGAGCTGTTCTTCAAGAAAACTCCTTGACTATCATACACGCTGACATAAGGTATGCCAACAGCCATGCACCAAACAACGAGGTTTGCGATGTCCGTGTAGCTCAGCTCCTCTTCGGCTATCAACAAGCCAATGTGAAGGGGCAGCTTCTCCAGAGGTTTACCGTCAGAACTGAACTGAACACGGCAGCGACTTCCCGAGCGTTTACCGATCGTCTGGGCAACCTTCTTGTCGTGGTCCGGGAACCCGGCAAGTGCGATCGGCATGAGAAGCATGGCAACTGCCCACTCCCACAGCCATCCATTCCAGTTCTGAAGCTGGAGTCGGAACCAAGTGATTAGCATCCTATGGAGGTGAAGGAATACATGCATGACCCACCACACCAGCTTGTAGATGAGCACCATGATTTAACCCTCCTCGGTAGAGTGTCAGTGGTTAGAAGTCACAACACAGCTACATTTGCCTCAGTAGTACATTGTGACACATACGCCCTAATCTATTTTTCCATTGGTGTAACCTTGCTGCCATCACCTCGGTCCTCCGGCTGTGATCCGACCACTGCCACCAAATGTGAGAAAGCCAGAATTGAGTGGCTTGAAAGGTGGATTGATGATGTCATGTTGATGATGTCAGTGTGGACCTCCATATTTGTGTTGGTGGATAAGAGCAAAATCATAGGTTGACAGTACTTAGTATGCCAAATTAAATTAGTATGTGAGACTGTTTAGTATGTCCGAAAGAGTAGTAGCTAGCTACTCAATGGAACGTGAAATACATTTCGGAAATATTACAGTAAGCAATAGTTTGGTGTCCTGTGGAACTCCATATTTGGACCACAGTTCAAATGTGATTATTTTGGGGGTTCACAGTCTGAAAAGTTTGGGAACCCTTGTGCTAAGTAACATAAGTCATATACTGAATATACACCAGACCAGCAAGTGCGTCACACCGCTAAAGCCGTGCCCCTTTTTGGGGCATTCTCCCAGTTATAAGCCTTTGGTATGTGACCAACATTAGCTTATATAATTTGACACCTTTATCCAATATTTGTTTTGATTATATTCCCACAAGCTGGAAATATTTGGAGCATTTCTATACTAAGTTGATATCTCTTGATTAGTAGATTTTAAGAACGAGAGCTTTGTTTAATAAAACCCTTAGAAGACTAAATGTAAAATAATAATAATAAAATACAATAAAGACAATCTCCAAATGTTAAAAGTCAAGACTGTATTTATAGGCCATCATATATTATTTCTTAATAATAACGTGTGAAAAACTTGTGATTTGATGTCTAACAGGGCCATCATGTGGAATAACTGAGTAACTGCACCTCTAACCAGATGCCAGATCAAATCCCCTGCTAAAATCAGGTATGTATGATATAGTCTACTGTACACTCCCTTCAATGCTTTGAGCTGAATAGTTTGAGTTTTACAAACAGCTGTGTGATGTATGAGATTTACAGTTGTGGGAGAAATACAGTGTAAAAGTTGCAATACCACAATGTAGAATACTCTGTTATATGTAAAGGTCCTGTATTCAAGATTTTACTTGCAATACAAAGGTATTGGCATCAAAATACTTTACTTTTTGTACATCAGTACAAAAAGTTAAAGGATTCATTCATTACTGTGTATTCATCATTTATTGCAGCTGGTAAAGGTGGGGCTGATGTTAATTATGTGCTTCTGGGTAGTTTGTATTAATAATCAAAATCTGCAAAGTAACTAGTAATTCAAGCTGACAAGTAATTGTACAGTAAAAAGTACAATACTTGTCTCTGAGATGTAGTGGAGTAGAAATTAAGTATTAAAAAAAAAAAAAGTAAAGTAAAGTAAAAGTACCTCAAACCTTTTCTTAAGTAGGCTACAGTACTAGAGTAAATGTATTTAGTTACTTTCCACCACTGCATATTGGGAACATTATAGAGATTTGCTACTGAATAGATAGGCAGGTCTTGCCTACGAGAGGTACTACACTTTAGTCAAAAAAGTTAAGTCACCAGAAAGAGGAAGGTCCATTGAACTAGTTTGTACATTTATTGATAAAGGACAGGGGCTGACTGGAAAAGGCAACTCAAATTCTCCCAGACATGATGGTCTACAGTTATCTGTACAGTAAAACATGTGTGATCTAATATCCTATTATTAAAATTGGCTAATGGGAGGGTGGGCGGCTGACCACGGCCACGTCACTCTGACTCAGACATAACCATAAACAAACCTGATACGCCCATATACAGTATAGGCATATATGGAGATCCGGTTGTCCAGAGCCACAGATCTGACCGCTATGCCCATATATGGTCATGTGCATAAATGTGTCCGACCGACTTCAAACTCGATGCGTGCATCGGCAAGGACTCAAGGGAGTTCGGTGCCCGCCGCCGAGTAGTTCGGATATGCGGTTGTCCAGAACCGCCGATCCGACCAATATCTTCAAATAATAGGCACATATATAGATATCCAGTTGTCCAGAACCGCTGATCCAACCGATGTGCCCATATTTATGGGCATCCCAATATATGGTCATAACTGATGACATCAGGGACCTCCATATATGGGCGTAAAAGGGACAAGGACTGACAGATACACATTTTCTTTAATTATTGCTAACCTAACCATGTGTGTATGTCATATTGTCATAGCAAAGTAATGACAAACATTAGGCCAGTTAATTCTGGATAGCACTATCTATATTCTATCCTAACATTAGCAAAAACATTAACAACAAGTTCTGTGTCTCATCCAGGGACAAGATTGAGGATGATAAGCGCAAGTTCTTCCTCTGTCAAGCACAGCTGAAGGATTTGAGGTTATGGAAAATCTTTTCACTGTTGTTCTTTCCATATCATCTTTTCTTCAGCTTGTTTCAACCTGGCCTATTTTCATGTCATGTTGGTCTGGTAGATCAGCTATTTTCACTATTCTCCTGCGACGCCATTGTGGAAAGTTTAGAAGTTTTCCCCAAACTTTGATAGAATTTCAAAAATAGCAAAAATAGCACATCTACAAGCTCACAAGGCGTGAATGCTAAAGAATTTCAAACGTTTTCAGAAGTTCTTTTTTTTTTAAGTCAAATGTAGAAAAAGATAGAATGTAAAAATAGGTTGCGAGTGACATGTGAGCTTGTAGATTGGCTATTTTAGCGATTTTGCTATTTGCGACACAGTCGTAAGATGAAGTATAAAATAGGTCTTAAGTGGTCAAAACTGATTGGATTAAAAAAAGCCTAAGTATCTGTCTGCCCAAATACTGCCCAGACATACATGACAGTGACTGGACAGGGATGCACCTGTTGCAATATGCTAGTGTCATTCAATCCGGTTAAGAGGTATTAATTATAGGAGTATACGAGAGGTGTTGACATGGTCCTGCTCCAGTGTGGAATATTCTATCCTGTGTGGACAAAGAATGCCACATTTTATGGTTTTTGCTTTCACGTGGTGCTGTACCACGTCACTTGCCTTGACCTCTTTGCTTCTTGTAAGAAGAAGCCTTTCGAGGTTGAGAAAGTCTGAGACCGTACCGTAGCTTAATTTAGCTGCGAGCCACTGCTGTGGACTGGCCAAGGCACTAAGATAATACACGACTCAGTTACTGCTGCTGCCAAGCTATGTACTCCTTCCTCGTTGCAGACATGGCTTGAACCCGATCTCTTTAACTAGTTGTACCACGAAGGAACCTTGACCTTTAGGATCAAGTTCCTTAAAAATAAATGGCTTAGTCTCTCGAAAGCAGAATTTTAGGTTGCACTAGAAGAGCAGAAGCATGTTGGACACATGCATACATGAATTCCGGTGTATTGGCGTGTCTCCTGGATTGGCACACTGTTTGGAAACCACTGCTCTAGCCAGTTAGGCTAACTAGTAACATGGTAGTACCACGTGTGCAAGACTGAATTTGCTGCATTTACACCCAATCCTACAACGCTAATGCTTTATTCAGACTACAAACTACAGTATAACTAGCACACATCAGAACAAGCATTAGCAACAGTGACTCTATTTCGAGCTCTGAGTCTGTATGATACCAAAGTGCCATCATATAAAGATCTAGTAATAAACAAAAAATATTGACTGTCACGACTCCATTTATACCTTTAATCGAAATGTGATCTGTATCTGGATAAGGAAAAAGGCATATTAACGCAAGCAGGCAGCAGCACACGTGACAATCGGGATGTAATCAGATCAGGCAGAACATGTCCGGGGGACGTGGTCTGGCATACGTTATGATCGGATCATTGTCAAAGCCAAGCCAAGTGTAAACACAATCCGTACGTGTTCGCTTTAGGGACCACCTGCCCACAGAATAGTTTGTCATCAGGTTATTCTAGATGAACAATTTGCAATTAATTTAGCAGACGCTGTGATCCAGAATGACATACAAGTACAAAATCAAATGACATGGCATACCCTGGGCCGGACCTAGTCAACAAACAATACTGTGTGTGTGTGTGTGTGTGTGTGTGTGTGTGTGTGTGTGTGTGTGTGTGTGTGTGTGTGTGTGTGTGTGTGTGTGTGTGTGTGTGTGTGTGTGTGTGTGTGTGTGTGTGTGTGTGTGTGTGTGTGTGTGTGTGTGTGTGTGTGTGTGTGTGTGCGCGCGTGCATGCTCAGGGGTCTGGCCTTTGGACAGGCTACTTCCCTCCTTTCAACCTGCATGCAATTTGTACATTTAGCAGAAAACAGTCCACTATTGACCCATATTATGGCCACAAGGGGGCCACCCGACTGCATCATGTGCGTGCCATCTGCAGGGATCTGCTGGTAGCACTTGCCCCAATTCACATCCGCAACGCTAGAGGGGAAAGTGAGCAGCGTCAGTTTCCTCTGGGTTCACATCAGAAAGGTCCTGCTTGGTACGGAAGAAGCTCCACTCATGCCTGCAAGCCAATTTGGCTCTACGGAGGGTGGTTAAAACAGCACAGCACATCACCAGGACTGAGCTGCCAGCCATGAAGGACCTTTACACCCAGACAGTAGCAAAGTGAAGATGGTGTCATGCTGATGCTGGCTTTCTCAATCACCATCAACAAAGTTCAGGGTCAAGTGTTTGAACGAGGTGGCATCTACCTGCCTCAGCCTCTGTTGACTCATGGACAGCTCTACCACCCGGGGAAAGAACCAGCCGCGTTTTCATTGTGGGTGATGAAGAGGGAATAACTGACATTGTTTGGAGCTGCTTTAATTGTCTGTAAGTGATTAATTCAAACACATTTTGTAATAAGTTTGTGTTGATAACAAAATAAAATTCTGCATTCATTACAAATTCTCTACTGACTTCTGCTTTTTGCACAACATTGCTGCTGACATTTATACAATATACTGTAGATTACACTCAAAGATGATGGAGACAGCTGGTAGGTCTGCCTAAAGAACATGCTATCTAAATAACATTCTTATAATTTGTGTTCAATCAAAACAAATCTAAACTAAACAGGCGTTCAGAGTGCAGGTCTTTGCCAGGCTGGGTGGCCTACCCAGGGCTGTGTCAGTCATGGGTTTCATTCAGCTGGACGCAACTCGCAAGGAGGGGAAATAGTGTTTCTATGACATATGATTCAACCTTTTGCATTTGTGCTGCCCCCTATGTGCAGAAGTGAAAGTGATTTTGGAAGTATGCTCTACACAGAGTCCCCTCAACATGCAATTCCAATGTTGGGTTGATTGGATGTTGCGTTCATGGCGTTTTTGGAAGACAAATGGTTTAACACAAGGAACAGGTTGATGCAAGCACACATATATCCCATCATCATGATCTCTACTTTGCCATAAAATAGCTTAGATGCATTAGCCTACATTGATTGATTGAATACATTATTATACAAAGATGTAGACAGCACGGAAGTACAGTTAGGGCTAGAAGGATAACACTAAAAAGTCCTGGGGACTTGTTTCCATTACGGTCCTATGTATTCAATTCATCAACAGAGAATAAAATATTAACATGTACATATATGTACATACATGTCATCAAAAAAGACATATTTACAGAGGATAAAAAAGGATAAACAGGGCAGCAGTGTATGTCCCGTCTTAACAAAGGGATTTAATATCTATACAGATGTAATAGAGAAGGATAACTGGGTTCATTGGATGAGAAATTTGATCAAAGTCTATCGTTTTAATACCTCTTTCATTCTCCTCCACTCTGTTAGCTTTGTTCCGTTTGTTGTTGGCTAGAAACTTGGAGCTTAGTGTATGCTTTGTTGTTGGTGACAACACCGAAACAGCACGCCGGCTCTTGGAACTGATTCGTTAAAGGTGCATAATAGTCTGATGACTCTTACAGCTATAAGTCTGTATTTGAATAGATATGTTCTCTGAATGAAAAAAAAATATTGTAAGAAGAATGAAAAGATTTGTATTGATCTTTTCCATGTGAACGTCCATGTGCTTGCAGAAGAGGCACAGCAATCGGACCTCATGCCACACCTCTCACACCCCTCTCTCTCGCTCTACATGTTAAGCTTGACAGGGAGTCCTCCGCGATACATGTACAACTTAAAAATAGAGCTGTGGACACTATTGCCTGTTGCGCCTAGGCATATCTAGTGTGGGCACTGCAGGCTCTGGTTACAGGGGGGGAGTTGGGGGTGTCTAAAGAAAAGCTTAATATTGCAGGGATAGTGATCCACACTGCCATTGCAGAGGTCCAGTAGCTGACCACCACTTGCCAGTCCTATAGGAAGGGTTGTCTTGGAAGAGCGTCAACATGCCTAAAGTCATAGTACCAGGTAAGTGTGGGCACAGTTGTTCTCCCTCACACTACTTGGAAAGAGCAGCTTTTTCATTAAGGACATTTTGCTGATGGATGTTCTTCCACAATTTTTTTTTAATAGCGTTTGGTGTTTTTAAATGTAGCCTATGTTTGTGCCTTGTTAGTTAAAACATTTAAAGACCTTAGGGAAGACATTTATTAAGATGTATTTCTCTTCTTTTCTGTGGATTCTATTTGCCAAACTCGTGGTCACTTTTATAAACAGAAATGTACAGTACAGCCTATACCATCGCACTCGAGTGAGCACCCCATGCCTATTCTAAAAACAGACTTTTGAGGACTAATATCTCTGATAGAGCCCTCTCACTTTGGTTTTGGACATTTTCATTTACAGTAGCCATACTGATGGAGTTACACGCCACATCCTCCGGACCGGAGCACACCCTCAGCAACTGTTGAGGCCATAAATTTCCCCATCTGTTTCCCCCTGTGACATTCTATCAGATGGCATGGAGAGAACTGCTCTCAAGGCTTTAGCGTCCAAACTCAGGGGTCTAGATGTTCTAACTTGAGGTCCAGATGGAGTAATCCACAAAGTAGTAACTAACTTAAAACATTTAAAATATGTTCTGTAACTTCTTGAGGCCGATTCTAAAAACGCCTTCTAAATCCTGACCTAAGTTTTCTGAAAAACTTCAAATGTTTATTCAAAAATTACAACAACTGTATGTTGCTATATACTGTACATAGCAACAGGAACCCCAAATGGGGTTCCCGTCCTGAAAGGTATAGTTACAAATAGGGGTTCCCGCCCCAAAATGGGTTAAACGTTGTCTTTAGATAGAAGTAATTATAAACATTAGTTGTAGATTATGATACGTTACTGACAACTGGACAAAATCACTGTGAACCGATTTCCTTTCCCATAAACCACAGCTTCAGCTTGGATCTGGTCACTTGGTAGTAATAAGCCTCCGTACGTAAGTTAACAAAAAACGAACTGACATTAGGTATTTTATTATTATTATTATTTTATTTGGCATGTCCCTAATAAGGATGTCAGGTTCAAAATGGTTAAGGGTCATTGAATAACCGTGACTATATTTACAACCTTTGAAACTTAGACATTACATGTGCACACTGTTACAGGGCTCCCTGTGTAAGTGGTTGCGTAATGATATTTGAAGACAGTGGCCAGTCAGCAGATTCTCCCATGTCGAGTGACCGCAGTGACCTGTCCTGCATACGAGATTATTATTCACCAAGTAATGTCATCTAGACTAGTTAAAGGGGGATGAAACCCTGGGCCGATTTTGTAGTTTGTTTTCCTGTGAAAACTGCAGAATGGTAAAAACGTGGTTGACTTTATAGTACACTTTGATGCCCTTTAATGGTGTTGCGTTGCTCCAAATCATAGCTACATTGTTGAAGTTTCCTTGAAAGACACTGTATGACATGACGTGAGCATACATTTCTGAGACCATTGTAAGTGGTTTCTAAATATAGGCTCACTTCCAGCTGACGTGACCAACTGGCATACTTACACATTGTTGTCCACTGTCCACAAAGCTGCTCGCTAGGGAGTTTACTGACCTGATGTGACACCTGTTATGGGCGGTGTGTACAGTGTATATACTATATACATGAGTACCTGTAGTGGCTGTGGAATCGTGATGTGGCCACAGGTTTCCTCCCTACCTGCACAGACTGTAAATGAACGGTTTTATTACCAGTGATTGGGGGGTAAATAATAACAGTGGATAGGTAGAGTTTATTAGATTGAGGCTAAAATACTTGTTTCAAACTTTACAAAAATAGTGAGAATGTACCTTTATTGTGTAGTATTATTCCTAGTGTTTTCTGTCTGCCTTAGTGTTTGCTACCTGTCTTGTCTCACCTCCCTGTGATTACTCTTTTCTCCACCTGTGTCCTGTTAGCCTCCCAGCTCTTTGAGTTCACCTGTCTTGTTAGACCTGTGTCCATTTAGGCCCTGTGTTTGTGAGTGATGCTTGCTAGGGTATTAGTTATTGTCAGCTGTGAGTATGTCTGTTCCAGTTCTGTATCTACATGTCGTTAGATTAGTGTTTCCCAGTATAGTTCAGCTTGTCCGTGGGTTTCCTGTTCATTTGTTAATAAGTATCCTTGAATTTAGACTGCTTTGCCTCTGTCTCGTCACTTCTGCACTTGGGTCCAACAAGCTATGTACTTGGCCAGTGTATCTGCCCGTTTAGCTGAATGTTCACCTATGACATACCCAGAATTGGGACGCTAGGGTTCATGTGTTTAAACCATCTACCAACAAATACTATGTCTATTTCATGTCTGTTTGTACTTGTAACCTCCAGTGCATTGTTTTTTACCCAGGGACCTCATCATTGAATACTGGGTCATAATTGTTAATTCCCATAAACCTAACACTTTGTTAATTAGACGTTTGTGTTGCGTCATACCATGGTAATACTGTCCATTTGTTAGTTAACATTTCACAACAGTTATGGGTTGCTACATGCCATCTTTATGTGTAACACCATTTACATGTTTATAACACCTTTTAACCTTTTCATTGCTAACATACAGTATAACTCTCTTTTTTCTGGGTTGTCCTTCACTTGCTGGGAAAATGCATTATCAGGTGGTGAGAGTAAGTATATAATTGTCTCAGCATAGAAAGACTTCATTCATTTATCCATATATTTGTTGTAGAATAGTACATGCCGTATGTGGATATGGTAAATGAATGAACTCAATGAATGAGACGATAAAATGCCTACCGTTGTTGACTAGAAACTGTAGATGCTGACCTGTACGCGTGTTCACGTACAGTGCATGTGACCTGACCTCTGCAGTTATGCCTAGAGACCCCAGAGCCACGACCTGTGGCGATGTTGTCGAGCTTGAATGCGTACAAGAGCTATTAGTTAACATTTCACAACAGCTATGTGTTGCTTTACATGCCATCTTTATGTGTAACACCATTTACATGTTTATAACTCCTTTTAACCTTTTCATTGCTAACCTATAACTCTCTTTTTTCTGGGTTGTCCTTCACTTGCTGGGAAAATACATAATCAGGTGGTGAGAGTAAGTATATAATTGTCTCAGCATAGAAAGACTTCATTCATTTATCCATATATTTGTTGTAGAATAGTACATGCCGTATGTGGATATGGCAAATGAATGAACTCAATGAATGAGACGATAAAATGCCTACCTAAATGGTTCCTAGAAACCGTAGATGCTGTCCTGTACGCGTGTTCACGTACAGTGCATGTGACCTGACCTCCGCAGTTATGCCTAGAGCCACGATCAGTGGCGATGTTGTCGAGCTTGAATGCGTAGAAGAGCTATTTTTAGACCAAATATGAACTTTGACCGTTGACCTGCCATGCTAGTAGCCATGTGAGTCAAACCATCTGTATTACATCATGCTGTTGTACAGTAGATGCATGGGCCTGTGGATTTGGACTTGAACCAAGTAGGCTAGTATGTCTTGATCATGTATACAATGCATGTTCTGGAGTATGTACTGTCGTCATGCAGTAATGTAGTATCTGTAGTATTACTGTAAGACATCTCCTATGCGTTAGAATTGAATGACTTTAACCCATTAAGGGAACGCATTTGGCTATTAAAAAATTATTATATATTATATATATACAAGCTCATAGCGCAGCACCGAGTGCTTTTTTAATAGCCAAAGAAATCTAAAAATGACACAGATGCGTTACCGGATTGAATGGGTTAATTGTCCCATGGTCATTATCTGTTTTGGGATAAATCTTGCATGCTTTGGTTCTTGTCGTCTGTATTTGTTCATCGGTTCACCTTTCTGCAGCCTGCTATAGACTTGCTAAAACAAAGTGCCCAATGGTCGACTCAGTCCTTACAAAATCACTTCCCCCGTCTGCCTGACAGAGACCGATGACAAGATGCGCGCCTTCGCGGAGAAGGTCTTTGCATCGGACAGCGGAGTAGATGGCGTCCACGATGAGATCTCCCTGTTTGATGTGTCTGATGACATGCCTATTTTCCACAAGGAGATGGCTCACCATCTGCACGACGATGAAGACCAGGCCAAACGGTGAGATACGAGTACAGGGTTTCAGTGATACTCAATTTTAAAATTGTCAAACCACTTAAAACCTCTGTACTTGAGATGGCTCTGTAAGTGGTCCGCTCTTTTTTTCCCTCTGTAGCCTACACCCAATCAAATGGACCACAATGGAAATAAGCCCCCTGGGGCTTTTTGTGTTATCCCTTTAGCATAACCCTTGACCTGTACGGTTAATAATCATGTTAATGAAGTACTAAATCAATCAATCAATCTCTTCGCTGAAAATAGCTGATCTACAAGCTCACAACGTGTCATGTTGCGGCGCGTTGTGAGCTTGTCGGTCTGCTATTTTCACCGAATGTTCGCCCAGAAAATGGATGCTAGCGTTCAAGTGTGGCCTGCAGCGTCTATAGTCAACGTGCTTTGTGCCATTTTCGATCTGAATGCTGCCATCCCTTTTTGAAGACTTTCTGTTCTACTCGATGCATTATCCATCCCATAAGAACATTACATATGATGAATAGGACGAATGAAGAACAATACAAATGTACTTGAGAAAATATTTATTCTTGGGGAAAAAGAGAAGAAAGACACTAAAGCCCGCTGTGTAACACTGCCCGCAGTAAGAAGCGTTGTCGCGCCACCATGGCTGTGCCCGTGGCTGGTTCCAATGCTTCTGTTGCCCCTGTACATGCGGTGGAGGTGGAAACACCGCTCTACCTGGAAGTACCCGATTTCCAGCGAGTGGCCATCATCGGAGACTACGCCTCTGGGGTAAGGTTCTCTTTTAGCTATAATGCAATAAGTATAACTAAAAGAAAAAGTGAGAAAACTTTGATGTGGTCGCTTGTTCAACAACATAGAGTGCTGTTATCATCAACATGTCGACAGCATACACACGTGTGTGATGTCCACACCCAGCCCCTACCTAAACAAAGCTGGACTCTGACTTTGTTTATGTGGCATGGAGCAGATTCAAGCCTGCCCTATGGGTCAAGTTGGTGTCATGTGATGTTTGCCCACATTTTTTAGTCTCAATATCTGAGGTCACGACCTCTTGCGACAGGCCCTTCCTCACAGGAATAGATGTAGGACCTTGTGATTTGATGTGGACCCCAGGAGTCCATCGAAAGCAGCTCACTGAGCTTAGGTTTCCAGAGTGAAGCTTGACCATTTAAGGAGGGAGAAATTATCTTTAAAGGGACGACTTTTGTCCCAGTTATGCCTGTAAACGAACTAATAGTACAATTCTGTGTCAATTTAACTCGGAGAGTGTACAAATGAAACCCACTGGACCTGGATTAACGCTAGGGATTTTTACTGTGCAGTATTATAAGTGCAAATTACACATAGGTAACCATTGATGGAAGAATTACGTAGATGCAGTCCTTCATTGAGAGTTTTACTTGAGTACAAATACAGACTTAATGCATTACTTACAGTGCAAAAGCAAAAGTGCTCATTATGTAGAATAGTGAATTACTTATTTACTCACGTCCCTACTTTACTTACGTCCCAACTTACTCTTTAGGTAACCATGGATGATTTTGAGCTCTCCTGCAAGGGTCTGTACCGTGCTCTGACCATCAGAGAGAAGTACATGAGGCTGGCCTACCAGCGGTTCCCCTACACCGCCTCCCAGTACCTCCGTGACATCGAGGGAGAGACCCTCACGGAGGAGGACATCATCCCGCTCCAGCCAGGTGCGCATGTAAGGCCACCTACTGGTTGGCCAGACAATGACACCTATAGCCACGCTTAGAAGTTCCCTTCCTGGTGATGTGGGCCTGCCTTCTAAATTGTTTATGTATACATATTGTACATGCAGTGGTTTAAAGTAACTAAGTACATTTACTTTTGAGTAATTTTTACAACGCGTTGCATCGCGACGCGTTGTGAGCTTGTAGATCTGCTATTTTCAAACATTTTAGTACTTTTACTTTATTTTGATACCAATACTTTTGTACTTTTACTCAAGTAAATTTTGAATTCCGTACTTCTACATTGCAGTATTGATACTTTTACTTAAGTAAAACATTTGATTACTTTTTCCACCGCTGCATATTGTACATGAAGTATATGTGCTAAGCTAACATCGGGAGACTATTTCCCCCTCAGTCTTCTACCCACCTCCCAAGGACGGGGAAGACCCCTTCGATGCCACGAAACTCCCTGAGAACAAGGGCTGGGTTGCCCGTATGAAGGGCGGCGTCGTCTACGTTTACGACGACGCTGCGGCCGCTGACAACCACCAGCCCCAAGGGGATCTGCCCTTCGTTGACTACGAAACCTTCATCGATGACATGAACTTCCTCATTTCCCTCATTGCACTGGGCCCAATGTGAGTCCCTTGAGACGTGTCAAGTCTCAGAACAAGCATCAATTGAATATTTTATGGGCGCAGGTAGTTTTCACATGCCCACTTCATCACACCACGCAAGGATAATCAAGCGTTGTTATTTGAGTGCGGCTGTATAGTTAAAGTAACAGTTCAGATTTTACTGTGAATTAATTACATAGATGCGAGTTCATGTGTGGATTTATTTCTCCCTGGCTGGCAGGAAGACTTACGCTCATCGCCGTCTGAAGTTCCTCATGTCCAAGTTCAGCGTGCATGAGATGCTTAACGAGATGGATGAGATGAAGGAACTGAAGCAGAACCCACACAGGGACTTCTACAACTGCAGGAAGGTACTGTAGGCCTGATCACGGCAACACAATGAACTTGCAGGGTTTATGGGAATGGGTTAACGAATGAAGGAATTAATCCACAGTTTCCTAACAGGAGGCCGGACATTTTCTGATACTGATAGAAATCCATGTTTAAGGCATGGAAGGCACAATTTGTGTGCATACCTGTAGCTCTCTTTTGGCTAAGTTCAGTACTTACACAGAGGCAAACCAGCTAATTCATAGAGAAACTCTATGAATCAGTCTACCATAACAACATACAGTACCTGCTAACAACACTGTCTCTGACACCTCTGCTGCTGCAAGACACATTTCTGAACTACCTGACAAAGTATAATTACATCAAATAAAAACTCTTCTTACCCACTCTCGCTGCAGGTTGACACGCACATCCACGCAGCTGCCTGTATGAACCAAAAGCATCTCCTGCGCTTCATCAAGAAGTCTTACCGTGTGGACGCAGACCGCATCGTGCACAAACTTCACGGCAAGGAGGTCACCATGAAGGAGCTGTTCGAGCACCTCAAACTACACCCCTACGACCTCACTGTTGACTCCCTGGACGTACATGCCGTGAGTTCTGGTTGGATGGGCTGCTGGGTCAGAGACCAAAGTATCGAGCCAAATTAAAGCATTAAAAAGCAGTTTGAATGAAAATCACACATCTAATACTAACAATGTATGAATACTCTGAAGGGTGACAGAATTTCCATTCTCTGGTTGCCTTTAATTGTCAGGTGAAAGCACAATAATGTAGGAAAGGTTTTGGCGTAAACTTGAAACTCCCGGCCAATGTTCTTTTCTCATCCTCTTTCTCTGAAGGGAAGACAAACTTTCCAGCGTTTCGACAAGTTCAACGCCAAGTACAACCCTGTGGGAGCCAGCGAGCTGCGTGATCTGTACATGAAGACAGAGAACCATATCAATGGAGAGTACTTTGCCAGAATCATTAAGGTCAGGCTCTATGCTGCATGTCCTACTCGTACTCTAGAGTCTAGATACACATATAGTCTTGTGTAGCCAGACGATCAGAGAACTCCATCTACTGAGACATCTTAATTCAATGTATGGCCTAGAACAGTGGAGAAAAAGGCAGCTGACAAACCTACGCCTACTGCTTTGCTGAAACCATCCCAATATGAAAGACCACCCTAAATTCTTTGCATTGGTTGGTTTGTTTCAAAATGTCCGACTTGTTTCCACCGTGTTCTATAGCCCTACATTGAATTTATAGTAGATGTCACCAGACGTTTCAGTAGGGGGAGATCGCCCTGGCTATGTGAGACTAATACGGATTACATATACATAAATAATAGATTACAATCTGTCAAACAATACAATAATGTATACTGGATGTGCATTGTGCAAACAGTACCGCGGGAAGTAGGGGTGCTGGGGGTGCGGCCGCCCCCCCTCCCCCCAGGTACCGCACCCCCTACCGCCCCCCCATCAAGAAAGAGATTTATTTATTTTTTGATAATAAATCGGTAAAATCAGGCGAAAATAAGAATTAAATAACATAACTCTAACCTAACCCTAATCCTAACCCTAAAACCGAAATAAAGAAACCAAAAACTGGTAAAAAAACGAACCCAATCCGCCCAGAACCGCTGAAAAATTTCGCACGCGCGCGGGGGGTCCTCATGCACGCGCGGTCGCGCGCTGCACGCGCGTGCATGAGGTGTGCATACCGCACCCCTAACCTAAAAGGTCTTCCCGCGGCTATGTGTGCAAAACACTAACCATCATTCATTCAGTGTGTGTTGAACCATTTGTTAATTTTTACAGCAAATGCAGATTTAGTCTTAGTCTTTTGAATAACACACCATTTAGTTTTAGTCCCATTTTAGTCTTCTGAAATTGTTTAGTCTTAGTCTAGTCTTAGTCGACTAAATATCAAAACCTTAGTCTTTTAGTCTTAAAGGTCCTTACACACCGGGGCGATTTTTTTCATGCGAATAATACGTTTTTTTAAAAAACCTTATAAAGTCAATGCAAGCTTCCACACCAGTTTCGCGGACCGAAAAAAGCGTCTTTTAATTATTCGGAACGAGTCCGAATTTTGCGTATATTCGCATATTCGCCGGTGTGTAACCGCCTTTAGTCGCCAAAATTAACACTGTGTTGAACTGATCAGCAAAAACAGATGGATTCATCACATATTGATATAATGTAACTGTGGAGTGGGATAACAGTGTTCATTTATACCAAACAGGAAGTTGCCGGTGACCTTGAGGATGCCAAGTACCAGTACGCTGAACCACGTCTGTCAATCTATGGCTGCAAAAACGACGAGTGGGCCAAGCTGTCCAGCTGGTTTTGCAAGCACAGAGTCTTTTCCCCGCAGTTCAAGTGGATGATTCAGGTGCCCAGGATCTAGTAAGTGTCCATTCCCTGTTTTCTGCTTCCAGGATTTTACTGTGCAGTCATAGTGCAGTTTTTTAGTTATTTATTTTATTTGACCTTAATTTGGAGATATTGTAGGGAGTAACGCCTATTTTATTCTCTAGTATGACTGTCACCTGCCAAAAAGAACTGATGCGATAGATGTGTAATATGCGATCTGTTCGTTTTGGCAAGCGACTCCCTCACACGATGGCAATCATTGTTGTAGACTGTAGAGTGTTTGTTCACCCCGTCTTTCCAGCTCTTTAGTAAACAGAAAATACATTTTCAGGATGGGATACCAATTTTATCCAATCAGGAAAGAGAACTCATTCAGGAATACAGGATAAAGTAATTGTGAAAGTAATGGAACAAAATCTAAATGTGGGCAGACAAAATTGGAACTGAAACATAATAGATAAATTGAAGCTACTAAATTATCTTTGTGCGGTTCTCTCTCCTAATTGGCTAAAATTGGTGTTCCGACCTGAAAATGTATTCTGTGAGCTGGAGCTAACTTTTAAACAACAAAATAATATCAATTAAACACCTTAAGTGTGAAGACGGCCACCTCAGAGCAGGACACATTTATGATGCTATAGATAGCTTCCTGCCACAAGACATTCTATGCTTTGTGTACTTATTGGGCCTACTTTTTGGAATTAACTCGTGATGTAATGTCCTTCCTGTACGTCAGTGATGTCTTCAGAGCCAGGGACTTCGTGCCCCACTTCGGGAAGATGCTGGAGAACATCTTCCTGCCCATTTTCCAGGCCACCATTGACCCGCACTCCAACCCTGAGCTCAGCCTCTTCCTCAATCATGTGAGTCAAACAGATGCACAGGAAACATGACACCAGTGTTCACCCATTAAGACCTGAGGCCGATTCTACAAATGTCTTCTAAATCCTAACAGTTTTCTGAGAAAAACGTATGTTGCTATACATCAGTGGCTCTCAGTGGACCCTCACAATGATAGGTATTTGGCCGTGGACCCCCATCTCAAAATATGTTGTTCCAGGGAGCCCCAGAAGCATAGATTTGAGTTAAAAATGATTGCTTAAAAAATATATATATATATTCAAAGATTTGCACACACTTTCACGATTTAAAACAAATAGCAGATATACAAGCTCATAGCGCGGCACTCGGTGCCGTGCTATGAGCTTGTATATCTGCTATTTTTGAATAGCCAAAGTATAAAATAATGGTTAAAGTGATTACATAGATGTGTTCCCGGTCTTAATGGGTTAACCACTTTCACCCTACCATCACCAACTACTGATTGCAACTCTTAGACTCCATTTCTTATTTGTAGTTAAGTTATTTTCTAGGTAGGTAGGTTATTATTAATTCATATTAGCATCATATACTAGCTATGGTTTTCTCAGTTTTCTAAACAAAATATTGTAGTTGGGTATTGTACTTCAGTACTTGGATTCAGAAATCAGATAAAGGGGGGTACAGAGGCCACAAATGTTTGAGACAGGAGGGGCGACCAATTAAACCCTATGTACTAACTTTGACCGGAGACCCCCCAGGGCTCTGTCCTAAGCCCCCTCCTGTTTGTCTCCGAAGGTATGGGGGAGAGTATGTTTTACCCCCTGTCCGTCCGTCCGTGTGTGTGTGTGTGTGTGTGTGTGTGTGTGTGTGTGTGTGTCCGTCTGTCACCAGCTAATCTCCGGCTCCGCCCATAGGCTAAGCTTTGCAGGACGTTCTGCAACCTGACCTGGCGGAGACCTGTGATCCGAGGAGCACATCTTCTAGTTTCATTCTATTTTTACTATGTTAGATATCTAAAAGCTCACAACGTGTTGCTTTGTGACATGTTGAGAGCTTGTAGATGGGCTCTCTTCAGTGGAGATATTTAGTATAGAGTGAAAACAGAGCTTGCAGATTGGCTGTTCTTGCCGAATGTTAACCCCCAGAATAGGGGGGCGAACATTGGGGTTCATGTGGTTACGAGCACGACGTCACATATTAATGGACAATCTCGCTCTCTCTTCCTGTGCTTTTTAGGTGACAGGTTTTGACAGCGTGGATGATGAGTCCAAGCACAGTGGCCATATGTTCTGCACCAAAAGCCCCAAGCCAGAGGAGTGGGACAGTGTCAAGAACCCATCCTACACTTACTACATCTACTACATGTATGCTAACATTGCTCTGCTCAACCAGCTCCGTAGGTGAGTATCCTTCTGTTCAATTATGGCACACATTGCTCATCTGTTTTGATCTATTTGGTATTTACAATTTGTGTAAATATGAATACACATATACTGTACTTATATAGAGCCCAGATTGAAAACGACCTCCGCCCACTATTTCCGAACCTTAAATCCACTGTTAGAAACCTAGGTCACCTTTGACCCGACCTCAACTTTCAACATCACGTCAAGAAGGTCGTTCAATCCTCATTCTATCACCTCAGAAATAATATCAAAAATTAAATAATTCCTGACCATCTCCGACCTGACAAAAGTAGTTCATGCCTTCATCTTCTCGCGTCTAGACTACTGTAATTCGCTGTACAGCTGACTCTCAAAAAAGTCCTCAATTAGTTCAGAATGCCGTCTTTTAACTGGTATTTATTTATTCATTTATCATATCACACTCATTCTAGCATCCCTGCATTGGCTCCCAGTTGAGTTCAGAATTAATTTAAAAGTCTTACCCACTACATGTAAGGCCAGGCTAGGTCTTGCTCCAGCCTATATCTCGGACCTACACCCCCCCTACGTATCAGCACCGTAGTCTGAGATCCTCGAACCAAGCACTCCTGGACATTCCTAAAGGTCAGTTAAATACAAAAGGTCGCATGGCCTTTGCCTTAAGAGTCCCTACCCTTTGGAATGCCCTGCCCCTGGAGATCAGGCTCACTGAGTCTGTCCCCCGTTTTAGATGCCTCCTTAAAACCCACCTTTGTATTTTAGCTTTTAATGCCCATTCCTCTTGATTCTAATCTATCTGTATGAAGTATGAAAGTTGTATGTACTTATTTATCTGCATTGTTTTCTGCATTGTTCTGTTTTTCTTTTTTCTTGTTTTGTCTTTTCTTTTGTTGTTTCCTTTGTAAAGCACTTTGTAACCCAGTTTTGAAAGGTGCTATATAAATAAAGTTGAGATATATGTATATATATATATATATATATATATATATATATATATATATATATATATATATATATATATATATATATATATATATATATATATATATATATATATATATACTATAGACAGTATATATGGATACATTCGCACAACTGTGATGTTTTTTGGGTATGTCAGTATAGGAAAAGAATATTTAAAAAAATGTAATGCCCAAAATAATAAATTGAGGATTATGTAATTCATAATAGTTGAGGATTAAGTAGTGAAAGTAGCCGATCTACAGTCTATTCTTGCTATTTGTCATAGCACAAAGTTCATTGTGGCTTAAGGGGTTAAGCACACAGGATCATAATAATCACCGCTATCTCATAGAAAGTGCTCTTATGACGGGAACAACAAGGCAATCATTCTTATCTACCTCAATAATTCTTCAGACCACTTCCCATTTTTGTGACACAACCGCAGTTATTATTATGGCAGTTGCCTGTCAATCTGTTCATGATGGCGTGTTATCGTTTTTCTTCCGCTTTCCAGGAAGAGGGGGATGAACACCTTCCTGTTCAGGCCTCACTGTGGAGAGGCTGGTGCCGTCACACATCTGCTGGCCTGCTTCATGACGGCCGACAACATCTCCCACGGCCTCAATCTCAAGAAGGTCAATATTCAATACCTCCTCAAATAGAGCATTAACAGAATTCATCATTTTGTCTTGCATGTTAAGTGCTATTTTTAAAGTAGCAAAAAATGCTTTAGCTTTAGTAATATGATCTCCCTGACCTTCATGCAATACCTCTTGTGAACCAGTAGGTGTCCAATCATGACCACAGCATCTAAATGTGCCAATAGAAGAGCTGGGAGACCACCTACTGTATATTGTATTAGTCAAGTCCAGTCATCTTTATTTATATACAATACAAGTAGCACAAAAACAACTGGAGTTGACCCAAAGTGCTTTCCAATCAAGGATGACAAAACAAGAACACACATGAACCATAATAAATCATAGTCTACAAAAGGAAGACTACAATGTAAAACACTGTAGAATTGTAGAATTAAAAACACTGTAGCAAAATGAAAAAGTTAAGAGAGAGAGAGAGCTGAACCAAACAAGCAACTGATGGAAGTGTTGTAAGATGATAAAAGTAGGTTCAAATTAAATGCATTCATTGAACTTGACGAAACATAAATCATGCGTCAACCTCAGACTGAGCTAAAAGCAAGAGAAAAGGTTGGATTGGGAGATGGGATGGGAGGTTATTCTAGGCCCTAGACTCTGGGATAACCTCCCATCCCATCTCCCAATCCAACTTAAACACCCACCTTTTCTCTTGCTTTTAGCTCTAGGGGAAGCAACAGAGAAAGACCGGTCAGCGGTCACCTTTTGGTTTTGAGTTTGTTTCAGAAACTGAAAGGTGCTGCATTTTGAACCATCTTTAAATGGAGGGTGGACTGAGTCAACCCCAAATACAGGGAGTTACAGTAGTCCAGTCGAGATGTCTGTTTCCAGCCTGTTTCCAGTTAAAACAGACTTCAATTTGGCTTTGTTCCTAAGCCAACAAAAAATGCCCTTTACAACACTACAGACTTGTTTGTTAAACTCCAAGGAGGTGTCCAAAATATACCCCAATATTCTTAACCACACTGTGTACATTTAGCAGACAGGGGCCATTAGTTAGGCTGGTGATGGAGTTAGGGCCGCCAAAGACAACCACTTGAAGTCAAAACATTTTATTTTATTCACAAAAAAGTTATAGACTTCAGCTTTAATTCATATGTGTGTTAAAAGTGGAAGCATTCAACTTATCTAAAATATTACCGTGACATCTAAACATGGCAGGCTGGTGCTAACCATGCTGTTTCTACCCCACCAGAGCCCCGTGCTGCAGTACTTGTACTTCCTGACCCAGCTCCCCATCGCCATGTCCCCTCTCAGCAACAACAGCCTGTTCCTGGAGTATGCCAAGAACCCCCTGTTGGAATTCCACTCCAAGGGCCTGGTGGTCTCCCTATCCACTGACGACCCCATGCAGTTCCACTACACTAAGGTCAGGGACAGTCATTTGCACGTACAGTAGTGTGCTATTGGGTATCACTCTAGCTTAGCAAAGGCATTTGCCATCACATATAACAAGATGCATGTGCAATGTTAGTTTAGGAGATGTTGAAATCTACCGTATTGCCTGATTTATGTGGTTGCATGCTGTGTCATGCACCGAAAATAGCCGATTTACAAGGGGCTCGTGGGGGCTGTGATGTCTCAGTTTCAGAAGAGAGCATGTTGTACAATGCAGAGTTATTATAGTTTTGAACTATTTACATTACAGTCATTTAGCAGACGCTTTTATCCAAAGCGACTTACAGTAAGTGCATTCAACATAGGTATAGGTAGGCAAGGAAACTACTAATCACCAGAGGTCTTAAGTGCATTCTCTTCTAAAACAAGCAACTAAGAGTATAGCGCTAAGGTAAAAGTGCAATACATCAGCTACCTACTTTCTTAAGCAGATGAGACAAATAGGAAAATCAAATGAGCAATATTTATTAGTTTGTATTTAGTTTTTCAGTTTGTTGTTTGATTTAGGTTTAGTTCTTGTTAGTTTTACGAGTGCATAAGTAGTTTTAGTTTTAGGAATGGACTAGTTTTTATTTCGTTTTTCATCTATTATGAGGAATGCTTTTATTTATAGGTAAAAGGTGGGATGAAAGAACTCTTGACATCAGATATGATGGTGGAAAAAATGAAACGATGTGTTTTACATGCTTACATTTTTGTATACGTTTTAGTTAACTTTACTAACGCACACTTTTATCAGCAAGTGTGACTGAATCTGTGTGCTACTCACAGGAGCCCCTGATGGAGGAGTATGCCATTGCAGCCCAGGTGTTCAAGCTTAGCACCTGTGACATGTGTGAGATTTCCAGGAACAGTGTCCTGCAGAGTGGCCTGTCAGACCAGGTAAGTAACATGACTTGACTGTGTGGTAAAAAAAATTGACAATCAGTGTTTTTGCTGTGTAGTTAGCACTTATACCTTTGGCCCTGTGGTTTCTTTACTACAGGAAAAAGCTCACTTCCTGGGTCCCCACTATCTCAAGGAAGGTCCGGAGGGCAACGACATCCGTAAGACCAACGTGGCACAGATCCGCATGGCCTACCGCTATGAAACCCTGTGCTACGAGCTCAACCTTATCAAGGAGAGCCTGAAGGGCGAGTAAACAGTCTGCCCACAATAAAACTCCCTGCAAAGTCAAACTAGCCCTTCACCAACCCAGAAATGGATAGCCGTCATGTGTGCCTGTACGCATAAGGTTATGTGCTTTCAAGGAACGGAATCATAAGCAAAGCACCTTGATTTGTGCCTGTACGCATAACGATTATGTGCCTTCAAGGAATGGAATCATAAGCAAAATGCCTTCTATACTGATGTTTTCTCCATTGAAAGCTGAAGTGCCGTCCAGTAAACTTATTTTAAGAGTCACTATACACTGTATTATCATACATGGGTAACTGGAGGCCCGGGGGTCCCATGCAGCCCCCACCTTCACTTAATGCCCGCTGGTCAATATCCAAATATATATATTATTGATTTCAGCTGTTCCAATTCCAAGCATGCAAGTTTACATTACAGTCCATTGTGTTAGATTATATTGTTTATATTAGTAGTAGTAGTATTAGTAGTAAGTATTACTGAAAGCATTTGAAATTCAATGAAAATGTTACACTGAATAATAATTGTTAATATCCCTTTATTATTGCATCTGTGACTATTATAGATTTGAGTGATGGGGTGTACAGTACACCTGGAGTGAGTGTGTAAATTTAGTGGCCCCCTCCATCATCAAAGTTGCCCAACCCTGTCCCCTGCTGTGTATTGTCCGCACATCTTAAGTGTTTTGTATATGGCCTATTCCTGTGTCTATACAGTACGTGCATTAAGTCAGTGTGGCAATGTGTCTTGTGGAGCAACACCATGTATAAGAATGAAACCAATAAATAAGATAAAAAAATCCATCTTAATGTGAATTTTCTAACATTAACGTGTTTACAGTTTATTTGAAGCACAGACTGACTGACTGACTGACTAGATCTTTATTGATCTATTGGAATTTCAGTTGTCATGACAATACAGCAGTTCTGAACACAGGACATTAAGAGATACAGCAAGTTGTAAAATAATCATTATTATTATAAAAAAGACTGAACGGGTATTAAAAACAATGAACAGGTAGAAACACAGGGATTAGGAATACAGTAACAGAAACCAAGGGAGATTTTAAGTACACAACTCTTGTTTGGCCCTCTGCACTTGGACCGCCCGGCCGAGACTTAGATGTAGACATTGAGGTATTAACAGGTGTATATATAAATAGTCAAAGTGCACTTTATCCATTTATTCATTTGTAACTCTGTGTACAAATGGAACCAGGTCCATTTGGTTCCATTTGTACACTCTCAGAGTTATAATTAACACTGAGGACTTTACAGTGTAGAATTCAGTGTGATTCAGAGGTCTGGTTGCATCATCCGACTATCACAGGCGTGCTACCAGACAAACATTTCACTGCTTTCAATGCTTTTCAACATTTCCATGGAGAAATGTTTCATAACCATCCAAGCGTGTGTGTGTGTGTGTGTGTGTGTGTGTGTGTGTGTGTGTGTGCTCATCAAGTGTTTGGTGTTTTTTGTGTTCATGTTTTGTCTTACAGTATGTACCATGTTTTGTGTTTTGTTTTGTTTTGTTCGGTCTGAGCTTTCGTTTTGTTTTTTCTGGCTGCTGCGGCCGTTAATCCGTCCTGTGGCTTTTGTACACTTGCCTTTTAAGTGAAAGATTAATAAATAAACAACCTGAATGATAAAAAAGAGAATCACTGCCCTAACAGTGGCCATCTACTGGGGCTGGTCTCTGTCACTGCTGGCTCTCTGCCAGTAGTGACAGCTGTTGATGATGATTATGATGATGATGATGGTGGTGATGAAGAAGAAGATGATAGTGGTGACATCACTATTTGGGGGGGTTCCAGGGGGTTCCCGCCTAAATGACTGATATAGTTTGGAAATGTACAAGTCTGTAACTACAAGATTGTACAAATAGGGTCAATTTGTTTTGCTCTCAGAGTTAAATGAACGGATGGTGTCTCTCAGTGGTGTAAAGTAACTAAGGACATGTACTCAAGTACTGTACTTAAGTACAATTTTGAGGTATTTTTTACTTTCTCCAGTATTTACAATTTTCAATACTTTTACACTTCTAACCCACTACATCTCAGAGGAAAATATTGTACTTTTACTCCACTATAATTATATGATTATTATTATTACAAAACACACTAACCACTCACCCTATATATATTTTGGCCATTTGAAAATAGCAGATCAAGCTTGCAGATCGGCTATTTTCAAAAGATTTTTTAATACATTTCGAACCTGTGAAATGAGACAATCTACCAATACTTTTGTACTTTTACTCAAGTAAAATTTTGAATTCCGGACTTCTTGACACTTTTACTTGAGTATAAGCATGTGAAGACTTCTTCCATCACTGGTGGCTCTCTGCCAGCCCAGCGGTGACAGCTGTTGATGATGATGAAGAAGATGACGATGATGATGGCGATGGTGGTGACGTCACTCTTGGATCAATGTGGAAGATTTCCCAACCAAACTCTCTCTCACACACACAGGACTGTCTGTCTGGCTGCTGGAGTACCTTAAACCTTTATACACTTCCTGGAAGGAATACAACATTTTGGAACGCGAGTTTTCCTTCAAAAGGAGTACATTATCTATTATCACTCCATCTCCAGGACTTTTTACAGTACACTTTAAGTGTAGTTCTTTGTGATTTAAGCCACAGCAGCGCTAGCGCTTTTTAGCCTCCAGCTAATGCCAATATTTCCTCCCACCTCGGCCGACTGAGAGAAGAAGCAAGAAGAAAGAGAGCGATGGAATGAAGCTGGACTAATAACAGAGAAGCTGTTATAGACACGGCGGAATGAAACGGTTGTTTGTGTGGGATTTTCATCATAGTGATAATGATGAGCCTCGGGGAGCAGCAGCAGAAGGAGGAAGAAGAAGATGAACTTTGTTCCTCTGGTTCAAACCGTTTGTTGTGAATTTGTTGAATAATAACCGTTAAGAATCTGAGCTGCGATCAGTGGACAATATTTAAGTGCATGTTCATCATCTCTCAACACCCACAGAGGTAACAGACACACACACACACACACACACACACACACACACACACACACACACACACACACACACACACCAGTGGTGGCAGAAGTAGAAATACCACAATGTAGAAATACTCTGTTACAAGTAAAAGGCCTGTTACTTCAGTGAAAGTACAAAAGTATTGGAAAATATACGTAAAGTACCAAAAGTAGAGAGTACTCATTATATGCACATAATGTCCCATTTCACAAGTTTTCAAATGTATAAAATGTAATCTTTTGAAAATAGCAGATCTTCAAGCTCACAACGCATTGTGAGCTTGTAGATCTGCTATTTTCAAAAGTGTATAACAACAAATACTCCAGCAAAGTAAAAAATATCTGGCCAGGGTCATTGGGCTTATGAGCTCAAGGTAGTACTACTCGTCAACTAAAGTGTCCTACCCGACACCAGGGTCTAGATTTCTCAATGGAACAGTAGGGAGACCACCTCCAGCCACTGACTTCAGATGTGCTACAGTACTTCTATACTTTACCATTCAGATTCAGGTTAAAATAACGTTCCAGATTGTTGCTTGAATAGATTCGGCTCCTTATTACTACTTTAGTGATTTAATTATCCTATTTTTCAAATGTTCGTCTACAGTAGTAGGCTACTACTACCGTATGAGTGTGAAAGTCTGTTGTTATTAAGCACTTATAAGGCTCTTTTTAACTGTTCAATAATCAGCTGATTTGAGTCGAAAACCAATCAGTGCAGAAGTGCCTAAATTCATGATCTGTCTGTCTGTCAGATGGCAGTGCTGTTGTCTGCCACATTAAAAACATACATTGAATGTACAGTAGATTCAATTCAGTTAGCACTTTATTATTACGTGTACGTTTCAGCCCAGGAAGGAGGTTGTTGCACTGGGTCCTGATATGAATTTGTGCTCGTCAGCCTTTTACTCACACCTACTGCTCATGGAATGCACAGTTCATTTCAACCCTCGCTGTCTCAGAGTTACACATGATAAGAACATCACACCCCTCTGTGAACCTGTCGGCTACCCAGCAGAATTCTAGACACTTGTGTCATACAGTATCTGTTTCAGGTGTCTCACATTATGACACATTCTGTAGCAAGTTCACTGTGTGATGGCACAAGTTTCCTTTCATGCGGGCAGTTAATTAAACCTGAAAGTTTAGTTTCATTATGGCATTAACCGTCACTGTTTATGGTAAACCACACTCTTCCAGCACCCCACCTTCAGGGGCAAGTTTCATCACGCAGCATTTCTCCAGGAGGGCGTTTTGTGGCTGTTTTGAAGGTGCAATTAGGTTTAATTTAGCTGCCAGGTGATGACAAGGTACTGGGGGATTCATAGCTTTGTGTGTCTGGTTCGTACCTGAATGAGGCAGTCTTACTAAAAAGCCCAGAGGGTGTCTGTCCCCCAGTTCACAACTTTTACTACTTACTTACGTGCTTAAATACTACCTATTATGGCCCCTCCTTCAGGTTATGAGTCATCATCTGGCGTTGTAGAACAGTGGTCTTCAGACTGTGGGTCACGACCCATGAGTGGGTTGCTCGCAGCAGGGGGCCAGGTGGGTTACACAGGAATGGCCATATAAACTCTTTGTACTGCATGGCTCTGCAGGAGGCCAGCCGTCTATGAGAGGGTTTGTGTCCAGAGCTCACCTCGAAAAACTGCTGTACCGATCAGCGCGTCAGTTCTCGTGCATGATGTCAGTAGGGCAAAAAAGTAAGTCCACCCATTTAGAAAAGATCATGTTATGTCATAATGATTAATGGCCACATGAAGTCCGAGATCCACATTGGAGCCACCTCGTTCCCATGTAGATCCCAAGATCCACATGATTAATATTTTTTTATGTAGAGAAACAAATTGCACAAATATTGTTATGTACCTTTTCAGTGAGTATTGTTTATGCTTGACAACATTTGAAGCCGAGCAATGAGAATGTATTCCTTTATGCACACAACATTTGGTGAGTCCTGGGTCAAAAGTACTTCCACAGGTGGGTCACTGCAGGAAAAATGTTGGGAATGGACTATTAGAGCCTCCCTGTTGAGCGGTGGGTGCTGCATTGGGACTATGTTAAAGTGTGTCAAAATCCACTAGCAGCTGCAAGCCATGGGAAAGAATGGATGGTTTCATGTTTGTGTTGTGAATCTTGGCCTCAGTTTTGAAAGTTGCCAGAAGTATTTGTAGAGTTACTTCAGAGGAAACGTTTGATTTGGTCAAAAGGGTTGGGATATGCGCTGACCTAAACATAGCTCAAAAATCAGCGGTTGTAAGTAACTGGGTGCAAATCTCCCCACACCATAATTATGGACTGTCCGCCGATCCCTCTTCCTGTATCTCAGGAAACGCAAGTCAGGCTTTCCTGTGTAACATACCGAACACACTCACACACACAGACAAATAATGCAAGTGGGTCAGAGAGAGAGAGTTGTAGTAGTGGCATTTTCATTGTGGGATGGGGCCTGTCAGTGATTGAGTGACATTCCAGCGGGCATACATTAGATTTAGGTCAGTCAGACCCAAACAAAGACATCATTCGCAGGCCTGACTGACCGACTGTCTCTGGTAAAATGTATTGGGCAGCAGCTTTCCCTCCTCCCTGTGCGACCGCCCTGCTGGAATGCGGCGCATAGAATTATTATGATCATGAGCTGCTGCCGTGGAATTTTACCCCGTCTCCCCTTCTCTAGTACAGTAAATGCTTACAGCTTTGGATGTAATGTGCAACGTGTCCAAGTGGTTGGGTTGCGTTCCAGCGTGCAAGTTGCTGCCATAACAAGCGCACACGGTAACCACGTCGGTGCTGAGGTAGGGGACGTGAGTCACAGTAGATGACGCTGCAGCATTTCATTGAAATGCAGTGCTTCCCAAAGTTTTCCATGCCAAAGAACCCCCAAATAGACATTATACCCTTCTCGCTAAAATGCAACGCTTTTTGCAATGTGACACATTCTTTTATATCCTTTTTATGCTATTTTCATATATACATATTTTGTACATATTTTTGAAATTGTAAAAGTTTGAAAGCGTGCATAGTGGTTAAATTTGAATAGTATATAATATAGTATGACATTTGTTTATTTATTTTTCATGTCCCACTACTTTCAAATTGCTCCCCTTCGCTGCTCCCCTACTTTGAAAATCTGTGCACGACGGGCTGCCTCTGATAACGTTAAGAGATGGAAACCAGCTTGGTTTGCAATATCTTCATATTTACATATAATTCAAGTACATAGACTACATACTAGCTTCAGTCAGAGGGAATCTGCAGTGTGCTTTTAAATAGCTTTGATCCTCTTGTGTAGGTAGGTGTGGTTGTCGTGTTTTATTTACCCGAAACCTCCATTGTGGCCCCATGTGTTTGTCACTGCCTGTCTCTTTCTAAGCGTGTGTTCAATATGCATGCGCTTTGCTGCCTCTAAACCCCATTTTAAGCCACTGTAACAAATTGCCTGAAAGACATCTTTTGAGAGAAGACTAAATTTGATTAAATGTTTTATTTTATTTTATCATTGGCATCGTTGCATAATTGGCCAGCTGCGTGGCTTCTGAGAAGTAGTTACAGGGAGGCCTGTTTCTCATGGGTTAGAGGAGGCTGTGGTCAGATCCAGAGTCCAGACAGACAGACAGACAGACAGACAGACAGACAGACAGACAGACACGGTCGCATGTCACTCTTGCCGCACGGCCGCTTGGATTTATTTTTGGCTGATGACCTTGACAGGAGTCCATCCTTCCTGGTGTCCACTGTGGGTCCATGCACATCCTACACAAGGCCTCAAGTGCTCTTGTAAGACTGGCAGCTTCCTCCTAGATCGCAGTGTAATGCCGTTGGCCGGCCCCCACCAGCATGCTGTCGTGACTTGTTTTGAAGTGCAGTGAGTGATCGATGAGTAATTTTTGTGTCTTGTCTGCTTTTCAGGTTCCTTGTGAACGGAGACGAGGGGAAGATCGACGTGTGTTAGAACAACAAGCTGCACGTAAAAAAGTTGAAACCCTATGGTACTTACCATACCTCTCTGCTCTGGAATAAATGATAGCAGACAGACACACTGGGTCAACAGTGTTTCTGTACAGCTTCTTTTTTTTTTTTAAAGGACTATCGCCATGCGTGCAGCAATGGAGAAGTGAGGGTGAGCTTGCTGCTAGCCCCCTCTCAACATGCTGGCTCTGGGGCCTGAGCAGGTGAGGCGAGGGGGGAGAGGGGTCAGTGGCCTGCAGGTACGGACCACTTTGGCCTGGCAGGCCCCTCCCACGGCAAAGCCCCATGCTCACGACAAGGCCATGAACATCAGGCAGAAGATCTCCCAGTGGGAGGGCCGCTGCGGCCTGGACGCCGACGTCAAAGCGCACGCTCCGGTCCTATCGCGAACTGTATCGGGGGACGGGCTGGGGGACGGACTCTGCGCTGACGCCTCGGGAAGGGAACCCCAAGGCAAAGCTGTCCTCTCTAAAGCAAAGAGCCTAGGTTTAGATTTCCGGGAAGCTCGAACTGGACCTGTCAGAAAGTCTGAGCCGCCACAGAACTGTCCCAACGAAATCGCAACCACGGTTCCACAAATAAAGCCACTCGTAGCACATTCACAGTCCTCTCCCAAAGTGGACACAGACGCTTCTAACTGTTCTGTGAAACGAATCATTACAACCAACGGCGAGCCAAAGGTTGGCTGCGTCTTGGATGACGAGGTAGTTTCGAAGCTCCTGCCTCCATTAGCGGATGACCAAGAGGACAACATGCCTTCGGGGAATTTCTACACCTCTAGGGGTTTCTGGCGGAGACTGGAGGGGGACAAATTATTATGGGATAAAGCTAGAGATTCCTCTGGAGAACTTCAGCCTCCTCCACGCAAACCACAACGAACTTTCCAGTATCGGGGAGCTGGCGACAGGACGCAATGTTTGGCGCAGTGGGACCGCAGATTAAGGCCTAAGCGAGGTGGAATAGCTCAGCCACCTAGCTTCCCACCGCCTCCATGTCCTGCTGGCAAGACCAACGGCCTCTCGAGACACAAAAAGAACAGGTGAGCGATGACGCTTTGGTAAAGTACTGTATGGTAAAAGTAGTACGGCATTTTCATATTGGTTGTTATGAAGGAAACATGACTGTATAACATTTCCTAGTGGAGGGGGAACTCTCACAGTCATTTTGATCTGGATTATGTGTTTTTTCACAAAATACATGCTGAAAGAAACACGCACGCGAACGCACGCACGCACCAGAATATCACCTCTATCCTACTCCATTCATCTATCTTGACTTCAACCGCTTATCCGGAGTCGGGTCGCGGGGCCAACAGTTCCAGCCAGGAGTTCCAGACTTCCCTTTCCAGGGCAACATTAGCCACTTCATCCTGGGGGATCCCAAGGTGTTCCAAGGCCAGCGTGGAGATATAATCCCCCCCATATGGTTCTTGGTCTGCCCCAGGGGCCCTGGGGTCTATCCTACTCCTGTTTGGTTTAAAAGGGTGGGTGGGGGGGTCGAGAGCTCTGTGAGGGACAGTGCTGTCCGAGTCTGGCTGCTGGCCGGATTCCAGGAGCGGTGTCACATGATCTGTGGCAGCATCGCACTCCATTGTCTGGACATGGCCTAGTTGTGGAGCAGCCAAGGATACCGGGGTCACTTTTGGTCGTTTCGTCCCATGTACACAGACACACTCAGTCACTCAATTAGCCACTGATACCATCAAGGCATAGGGAAATGGGCATTAAGTCACTCATACACAGATGACTCTGATTTGGTGACTCATCTTCCAGCAGTACAGTTCCCTGCTTTGTGGCCATTTCCACTCTCTGCTGGTATCATTGCCATCAACATGTTTTCTTTTCTTGGGATGCAATGTATTGTGAGCTTGTAGATACAGGATAATTTGCCTCTGTATTGGGAAATGGGCAACACAAAGTATTGATATACCGTTGTAAATTAAAGAATTATTAATAACTTTTGTATAGATGTATATTAATGCAGTACTAATGTGTGGTGTCACAAAATTCCAAGGCACACCTGGACTTGTCTCACGGCACACCGTTTGTAAACCACACATCCGGACCGCATGTATCAGTACTGGTCTAAAATTCATTATAAACCACGGTCTCTTGAGGCTTATTGCTTCCTTTAAGTTCTGTGTTTAGCCTCAATGTGAATGTGTATTAACCACTTAAACCCTCTATACTTTATAGTTGACTGGATTACCGCAGGAGTCAAATTAGCCCCCTAATTTTTCCCTCTACACTAAATATCTTTGCCGAAAATATCTGCGAACATTCGACACATTTTGCTGAATATTCGCCCCCAGAATAGGGATGCTAGGGTTCATGTGGTTAACCAACACTTAAGCCTGATTTATACTTCGTCCCACGACGGTGTCGTGCAGCGACAATAGCTGATCTACAAGCTCACAGCTTTTTTTTACTTTTGAAAATATTAGAAAATCTTTGCCTATGATAACATAACCCAGCCCAACCCAAACTAGTGCTCCATGATGAGAGTTGCTGATTCCATGTGTTTTTTTCCCCCTGTCTATTGTTTGTTGTTTTACTCGCAGTATTTTATATTTAGTTTACTGAGTGTACAGCACTTTGGTTCAACGCTGTTGTTTTAAATGTTCTCTATAAATAAAGTGGATTGAATTGGATTGGATATCAACATATGGAAGTCTAGCCAATAGAGTGGCTCTTTGGACAAACCTCAAAGACAATAGAGGGAACAATAGCATCTATCTAGGCCAATGTTCCCCAAACAATGGGTCACGGTCCATTTTTATGGGTCATGGGTAAATATCTTTCCTTACAATTTTTCTTAAATTATTTCAAAAGATTTTCAATAATAATAATTCTACAAAAAATATTTTTTTTTTAAAGGAAGTTCAGAAATGTTCAAAAGGACTACATTTCCATACATTTTCAATCTACCAGCTCACAACGTGTCGCATCGCGACGCATTGTGAGCTTGCAGATCGGCTTTTTTAACACATTTTTTAATTTAATTTAATTGATGAATTCATAAAATATTTTGGTACGTTTGGGTCTCAGGGAGACGCCAAATGTACCTTTTTGGGCCTCAAGCTGAAAATGTTTGTGAAGCCCTGATCTAGGCCAGTGGTTCTAAAACCTTTTCATGTCAAGGATGTAGTATTTGGCTGCGGACCCCCATGTGAAAATGTTTTGTGTTTAAAAAATGCAAAATTATTCAAAATGTTTTGGGTTTTGTCAAATGTTTTCAAAAATAGCAGATGTACAAGCTCGCACTGACTCTGCGCTGTGACCTTGTATAGATCCGCTATTTTTGAATAGCCAACGTATAAATGCATAAAGTGGTTAAAATGATTGTGATGCTGTATTGCCCGAGGATCCCCGGTGGTCCCTGGACCCCACGTTGTGAACCCACTGATCTAGGCTATCTTTTAGGACAACAGCCAGGCCTTTTGTTTCTCATTGTCCCCGGGCCTCTTCCCCTCCTTCTGTCCAACGCAGGAAGTCCTTTGAGTACGAGGACGCGGTGCATCTGACGAGCCAGCAGGGCATGCTGGGAGGCGAGGACAGGCGCTCCTCCGGCCTCTACCACGCCTTCTCCGACGACAGCATTTATGAGGACATAGTCTCTGACAGTGAGTTTCACTTCCTCTGTCACACCGGGGCCGTGGGCTCCAGAGTGTGGCAGTCCTCAGTATGGCTGCGACAGTTCACCCATTTAGAACCGGGAAAGAATCTATGTCATTTTTTAGATTTCTTTGGGCTATTCAAAAAAAATAGCAGATATCCAAGCTCATAGCGTGGCACCGAGTGCCGCGCTATGAGCTTGTAGATCTGTTTTTTTTTTTGTTTGTTTTTTATCGTGAAAATGTGCGCAAATCTTTTAATATATGTATTTTTTAACATTTGTAAAATATTTTTGTTCCAGGGACCCCCCCAGAAGCAAAGATTTGAGTTACGAATGTTCTTTTTTTTTAAATCTTTTTTTATTATATATATTTAAAGATTTGCAAATATTTTCCACGATTTTTCAAAAATAGCAGATCTACAAGTTTGAGCTTGTATATCTGCTATTTTTTTATAGCCCAAAGAAATCTAAAAATGAGATGCGTCCCCCGGATTGAATGGGTTAAAGTGGCACTATGTAACTCTTTTTTTTTATGAATAAAATGTAATTCTGTCCAATCTGTATGGTAGAGTATACTAACACAATATAACTTATACAATTGGGGTGGTTGTATTTTGTCTCCCTGCTCTTCTGTCGAGACATTTAGATCGTGTCAAAAGGTCATGTCTCACCTATAGACACAGGACCTGACACGAATTTTGACCTGATGGTCAAAGATTCAATTCATCCCCTGAGCAAGCAGGCAGACTCTTGCTAGCTCAATGGTCAAAATGTCTGCGCAGGAATCCGGGTTCAAATCCGGGGTAGAAGACGAAAGTTACATAGTGCGGCTTTAATCTAACTACTCAATTTAGCTGATTTATAAAAGATAAGCAACCCATTTTTACTAACCCTTTTAGTATTTAGTATTTGTCAAAAAATAGCTGAAGTACTGCAGATCTACAAACTCACAAAGCGTCACAATTTTGATGTGTTTATTTGATGCACTTTGCGATTATAAAAAAAAAAAGGTTATGGATAGAAAGAAATGCTAAGAAAATAGTCGATAGTTGCAGCTCTAATCCTCAACACCTTTTTAAATGTATTTTTATTTAGAGGCGTTGCGAATTGACTGACTATTCACAGAATGCCAAGAGCTGTGCGATATTTCATATCCTCCAACGTGATAGGCTAGGTTATGGAGGATTCAGTGTCTTTTCTACAGTTTATGGGAAAGTAATAAATGCTAAATCCTTTTTTGTCTGCGTTGCAATGCTTCCCCTTTACCTTGTGTTGCAAAGAGGGAGGGATTTCAGTAGATGAAGGCGTAAACAAACACGGTGATACGTTGTTAGAGTGTGTAGTTAATGACGTTTAGACAAAACGGTCAGTGATGGAGGCAGATTGAATATACATTTCATAACACTTCAAAAACCCCATTTACAAGATAAGGAAAATAACCGATCTAAAAGCTCACAACGCGGCTCGCCACATGCAAGCATGTAAATCTGCTGTTTTTTTTTAAATGTTTGGATTTTTTGCCTGTAATGACGTGCCCAAAATAGGGACGGCAGGTTTAAAATCGGTTGCGTCATGTCACCCAGCTCTAATGCCAACTTGTCACCTTTTCTGACCTCCGAAGCTAGCAGGGGTCTCATTAAAAGCAGACAAAGACAGGAAGCCATAAAGACCATTGGCTTCTAGTCACGGGGGCCGAATACACAGCTTCAACTGCTGTTAAAAGTTCCATTTATAAATCTTGTTTTACTGCTACAGCGAAGCGTTTTAAGGGCACTGACAGGGAAGTTTACAATGCACACAATAAATCCGATAACTGGGAATAATCAGGTTATGGCAATAATTCAACTAATGCGTTTGCATGCCCTCTAGTAATGCGAAAATAGAAGAAACAAGAAAATAGAACAAGCCCTAAATTATACGATTCAGTCAATAGTTTAATTTCTCGTCAAGGACATGACGTAAAACTCCAAAGTCCTGTCCTACATGGTGTCACTTGAGTTTGATCTCACGGAGATGAAGGATGTTCATAATATTCTTCATTTCAGTAATCATGGATAGAGTTTCCTCTTCAGTTCAAAAATGATTCTTGCTGCAGCCATGATATTGTTTATTGTTTAATTCACGGGGTTCCTTGTTTTCTATCCGGTTATATTTGTGCAAACATAAAAACAACGAAAGGAACCAAATAAGCAGTTAACATGCATTGAATAATTTGAAAGATATGACAATGATGTTTTAATTATGTATTATTATCCCATGTCAAGAGATACAAAATCTGCTCCTTCACTGTTCTGACAGTATGTACTGCAACACTGTGTATCTCCTTAAATCAAGGATTCTCAAACGTAAACATTTCAAGGACCCCCAGTTTGATTTGCGTTAAGGCCAAGGACCCCCATAACTCTGGGAGTGTACAAATGGAATTGCGTCCATCTGTACCCTCCCAGAGTTACAGACCCGTAAGGGTCCGTTTGGTTTCCTAACTATAAATCAAGCTGGCAACTTCCTGGACCACTGCCTTAAATACTGGAAGCCAGTGTGGTCGCCTTTTCCTTTTCAAAACGGAGAACCTATGTAGTATTTACTTCTGCTGATCTCTTCTGTCTTAACTACTATTGACTGTCACCCATCTCCCCTTAGGTGACGTGACCAGAGAGAACCCCTATGAGGATGTCAAGTTTTCCCCTACGTGTGTCCAAATTGGGAGACCCAAACCGTGGACAGTTTCTCAAAGGCTGAACCCCCACCAGGCACCAAAAGTAATGGAGATCAGAATAGCTTGATATTACATAGTAGGGGTGAAACGATTCATTGAATCCTTCAAAAGAAAAACAATCAAAGTTTCAACTTTGCAATTGGATAATGGGTTTAGTGATGTCTACGTAAACAAAATATGAATGCTTCTCTTTGTTGAATATTATACAATGGAAAGTAATGTTTTTGACTGTTGGGTAAACGCAATTTGATGCTGTCTGTTGTATTCAGTTAACATGTGATGAGCATTTGCTATTATTTGGTACTTATTATCTTATTTTACAATTATTTTATGGTCTCAAATTAATTGCATACATTAAATTAATTATCAAAAATAATCGACAGTTCAAACCAGTGTTCCTCAACTTGTTTAGTAGTAGTAGTTTTTGTTGTTGTTGTAGTAATGTATTTATTTTGTATTAGTACTGGTGGTCCAACTTTTTGTGTTGTGCTTTGAGCAAATGCATGGTGTTAAATGTGCGCTTTAGATTATCGGTTTTGCAGACAGCTACAGTCTGTGCAAATCAACCATGTCGGCAAAATCAAACAAAACTGCCCAGTCCAGTGGTGCCATATGTTCATATAAGATCCTATTGCAACATCATGTCTTACAGCTCCCACCAAAGCCCCAGACGTTGCAATACTATGCTGGTAAAGTGGAAAGGAAGGAGCCCAACATGGTAACATCACCCAGTCCCTCAACCCTGGTAGATGCCTCCAAACCAGCCACGCCAAGACACACAAGCACGCAAAAAACACAAAGGCAGCCTCTGGTAAGCAATAATCCCATGTTTTTGAATCTGCTATTAATTGGCAAAATTGGACTGCTGTCTAGTTTGTGAACCCATGTGACAGCGCTGACTTGTAGAGCAGGAAGGAGAAGAGACTGAGATAAATAGATAGCATTTAAGCCTTAGTTAGTTGCGTGAGGGTGTTGCGCGCTGAAAATAGCAGATCTACAAGCGCTCCAGTTTGTGTAGAAGATGACGTGAAGCAATGGGAATGTGTTGCAGTCGGTGGTGACTTGCAGTGCAGGAAGGAGCGGAAACTGCGAGAAATAGATAGCTCTTAGAGAGACTGTAGGGGAGCGGGAAGAGAACGCATGATTTCAGATGCACAACCCATGGACGTGGAAAGGGTGTGGAAAGAACGGAATGCACAAGATGAGGTACGGTTAAAAGAAAAGAAAAGGAACAGCACAGGAGTTCTGGCGTGTACGCGTGTGTGTACTGTATATGATGAGTTGTGAGGCCGTGTGTAATGCAGATAGAATTGATACTAGCAAGGATGGTTAATTGCTTTAAAAGAATTAAAGCTGCTATTTTTGAAAATCTTTGACTTCATGGCCCATCTATGCTGCTGTAGTTAAAACATTTAAATAAATAGATAAATAAGAAGAAGAAAATGAAATAAGAACATTTTAAATTGAATTAATTTAAATCAATACATACATATTTTATCATTTAATCGACTAGTTTGATAGCTTTCAAAAGGCACCTGTGCCCCTTTCAAGATATGTTTCAGCGTCCTGTGTGCGCCATAGTTTCTGCATGTTTAGTGAACTAATTTCCCAGGCTGTGAGCAGCAGTGCAGGACCTGTTGTGTCATGACCTGTACCAAGCATCAACCATTCTACTGCATTCCTCTGATGCCATAAGAAAAGCAACAGCAAAAATGTGGGAATGTAATTGTGAAGTATGCTTGACATCCGTAATATCATTATGTACTTAGCCACTATTAACCACTTAAGCCCTATTTTATACTTCATTTGTGTGATGGTATCGCAGCAAAAATACCCAGTCTACAAGGGCACAACACGTTGATGCATTGTGAACTTGTAGATTTTCGCTATTTTTTTTTAAACATTTTGGACACCACCAGGTTATGATGATCATGATGGCATGTCATTTGTTCTAATAATGAACCTTTGTGTCCATGCATGTGTGTCGTGTGTCCCAGTATGTCAGCAGGATTCGGATGATCTTCGACGCCAAGCGAGGGAAGAGAGTAAAGAGCCAGGGCTCCGTACGAGGTGTGACATGTGTACATACTGTACCTACTCAACACACACATACACACACACATTGGACAAAATTTGGTAAACAGATAAGAAGGAAGTCACAATGTTGCCCACAAAATGACGGGAAGTGATCCACAATTACATAATACTGTATGCAAAACCCACCTCACAACTTAGAATTGGATCCCACAGTAAGTTATGTTACGTTACATTTTGTTACGGTTGAGCAGAAAAATCTGGGGAGAAACCCATATTTAAATATTTTATCGAAAATAGACTAAATGTAATCATTGTGTTCTGTCGGTGTACTTTGTCGTATGACAAATAATTTGGCTATTTCTTTTGGGGAAAGAATATAAATAAAAATAGAAAATGTAAAATATTTTTTTTGGGACATTTTTGAACAATGTTGAAAATCTTGGAGACGTTTAGAAAATTTGCCCCAAATTAGGACGGCAGGGTTAATGTGATTAAGTGGGGCTTCTCTTTGGAAATACCCAGCTTTTGATGATGTGTGTAAGGCCAGCCGCAACAGGGCCAGCGCCTGCTTATCGAACAAAGACGGGTTGTCTGCGGCTGATTGTGGCGTCTCATCCCGTTTTATTTCCCCCCTCCATCTGTTTGCCCCTCCCTGATCTCTTCCTCCTCTCACTGTCTCTGTCAACAGAGACGGAGGAGACCAGCGGGACGGAGAGCGACCCCGAGGACGGCACAAGAGGTACCACAATGACATGTACAGTATCTCGGCAGAGATCAAATCTGCATCTAGGTCAAAAGTTACACATCGCTGTTGATATAAATTTATATTGAATGCCAATGGCGGATATTTCCCTCGTGCCCGGTTTGATCATTCGGTAGTCAAATGTGAGCTTTGAAAATTACTTACTGAATTCTAGAGGATCAAGAACAGGGGTTCTCAAACTTCTTTATACCAGGATTCTATGGGAGAAATGTTTTGGCAGCCCCACACTTGATGTATAGTGTAATTTCAAAGTTGAAATAAAGCATAGTTAAAAAATAGCGTACATTGGTAGCCTTGAATAGAAATATTTATTACAAAATGCATTTACGATGCTGATTTTGTGCTTTATCAAACACTACTGAATGTTCCCTCCAGAATAGGGATGCTGGAGTTCATGTGGTTGAGAGTTCTTTTCCCGTTTTGTTCCCACGTGTTGTGCACCAGGCTCCAGGCGGTCGGTGTACATCCAGTCCACGCTGAAGCGACGGCCCGGTTACCGCACCCTGGAGAGAGACCTGATCCAGCTCCAACAGCAGCAGCTCTTCCAGCTGTTCGTGGTGGTGTCTCTGCGGAAGGGCTCCCCGGGGAACACGTACTCCCCACAGATCACACAGCAATTCCCCAAATTTGTAAGATGGACTTTTTAACAGCCACAACCACCCCTCCCCTCCCCCCACCTCAGCTCAGCGAAGACTGAGCTTTGGTCAAATGACATTAGCTGAGTGGAACCTCTGTGTACATAATGAGTACGATTCCATGTCCAAACTAGATGTAATCTCATTTGACGGTACGAAACAAATATGTACTGTCGACGTCTGGAGAGGGGCATCCAGTAAAAGCGGTGTTTCCGCCAGCTGAAGAAATAACTTGGAAGCCGTTTTTTAATGTTGTTGTCTCTTGGGTTATTTTTATATTCAGGGTGTTTGTTAACCGGTTTCCCATCTCTTTCCCCAGTTCGAGAAGGCATCTCGCAACTCCAGGGAGGCAGAGGATCGGCTGAGGGTCATTCCTATGTTCTGTTTCCCCGATGCCGAGGACTGGAGGCCCTCAGCAGACGCACCAAGGTCAGCACAGCACAGCACAGCCTGTTGATCCACAGTGTATATATATTTTTTTAACCCATTCAATTTGGGAACGCATTTGTGTAACTTTAGATTTTAGTCATATTTTATATTTTGGCTATTTAAAGATAGCAGATGTACAAGCTCATAGCTACGAGCTACGAGCTTGTAGATCTGCTATTTTTTTTAAATCTTGAACATTTGTGCAAATCTTTGAATATATGTACTTTTTCAAGCGAACATCTTTAACTCAGATATTTAATAATAAATTTAATAATAAATGGTTATAGCTAAAAATCTAAAATGACAGTAGGCCTACAGTATGTGCCTTCCTGGATTGAATGGGTTAAATGAACCAAATCAACTGCTTGTCTCATCTCTGCGTCGTCAACTGTTTTGCAGCGAGACCTTCTCCTTTGTTCTAACCGGAGAGGACGGCAGCCGGTGGTTTGGTTACTGTCGTAAGATCCTGGTGAGTGTGTATGTTTAGCTGTGCGTGTGTGAGTCACCGTCCTTTCGTGTGTGTGTGTGTGTGTGTGTGTGTGTGTGTGTGTGCATGCATGCATGTGCGCTTGTGTGTATGAGTGAAGACGGCATGGCGGCCAAGTGCTTACTCAGCACCTCAGAGGACCAGGGCTTTTAAATCACTGGCCATAAAAACCTTGTGCGTTGATGACAGAGAGCCAGAAGAATCTCATGATTTCTCCAATGTCACATCCCCCTCCCTCTCTGATGGAGAATTCTTTTTTTCTTTAGTTCAAGGAACTCCCTGTTATATGCATTAAGCCACAGACCCCCATTTTATATGATTTGTTTTTTAAATCTCCGTGAGCCCAATCAGCATTGTAATATGCTATACTTCCTTTAAAACATTGACAAATGAATTTTCATAGTGACGGCGTTAAATAGGAACTTACAGTACACTACGTTAGTTCCATTGATCCAAGCCGGAACACAGTCGATGGATTGATCATTAGAATAAACATGCTCTGAAAACGCACGCGGCCCCACCCATATGACCACTTCGGTCGCCGTGTTAAGTGGTCAGATGGGTGGGCCGCGAACGCTTTCAAGATTTTCACGTTGGCCCTGATCCAGAAAAGGTCGAGAACCACGGGTCTTGATTATAGGCTACTTTTAAGACGTAGTTCATGAGTCAATGCTTTATGAGTCCCCATCAAACGTGTGTGTGTGTGTGTGTGTGTGTGTGTGTGTGTGTGTGTGTGTGTGTGTGTGTGTGTGTGTGTGTGTGTGTGTGTGTGTGTGTGTGTGTGTGTGTGTGTGTGTGTGTGTGTGTGTGTGTGTGTGTGTGTGTGTGTGTGTGTGTGTGTGTGTGTGTGTGTGTGTGTGTGTGTGTGTGTCTCTCTCTTCCAGCCCAGCGGGAAGGGCAAGAGGCTTCCTGAAGTGCATTGTATTGTCAGCAGACTGGGATGTTTCAACCTGTTTGCAAAGGTAACGCAACATGACAGCAACAGACCAAGATAGCATGAACTCTGAGATCAGAAAATTGAACTTTTGAACCAAAAATGATCACTTACAGGCAGCTCCTTTTAACCCATTAAGACCTGAGGGCCGAGTCTACAAAATGTCTTCTAAATCCTAACAGTTTTCTGAAAAACGTATGTTTCTATATCAGTGGTGCTCAAACTTTTTTATGTCAAGGACTGCCCAAAATGATATGTATTTGGCCACGGACCCCCATCTCAAAATATTTTGTTCCAGGGACCCCCCCCCCCAGAAGCAAAGATTTGAGTTACAAATGTTTGAGTCACGATTTTTAAACAATATTTTTGAATAGCCAGAAATCTAAAATGACACAAGATGCGTTCCCGGTCTTCTTAATGGGTTAAAGTATGGAACCATTTTATTAACTAGTATTACAATTCTATTGTCTTTTTTATGTCCAATGTATTTGTAGTTCATAAAGTTAACATAAGTATAACTAAATGCATTTGAAATTGAATTGAATTCCAATTAAAAAATAGCTAAAATGTGTCCCTCTGGAGTGAGTGTGGAAATATAGTGGCCCTCTCCATCATCATTCTATGTGGATGTGTGCAGATCTTGGAGGAGGTGGAGAGGCGTAGGGAGATGTCCCCGGCGCTGGTGCACCCCTTCATGCGGAGCGTGATGGAGGCCCCCTTCCCCGCCCCCGGACGCACCATCACAGTCAAGAGCTTCCTGCCCGGCTCAGGGAATGAGGTAAATTTGTTGTACTTAACACATTCACTGCCAGGTATTCATTCATTCATCCGCCACTGCCAGCGTTTTACCTTATTTTGACGATCCACGGAGACCCACGGATGTGGACAGTGGACACGGATGAAAACAAAAGCTGTCTAGGGGGAGGACGAGGGTGTCATATTATTATAGGTTATGCTAACCAGCAGCACAGTAATTAAAATCAGCCCCCACCATTACCAGCGGCAACATTAAAGTGTTGAACACATTCATGTACTAATGATGGGGAAACGGGTCATTCTGCATAATGAGTACTTTAAAGTTTGGTACTGTAAATATTTTTAATGTCAATTACTTGTCCGTTTTTAATGCAGGACGTATACTTTTATCAGAGGTTTTCTATATTTTGGTAATGCTACTATTACTTAAGTAAAACATTTGCATGTGTATATCGTTACTGTAGGGCCCAAACCTCATCTCCAAATAGCAGATTTACAAGCTCACAAACAAACTTTTATTATTTGTTTGATATTTTGAAGTTCAGCTCCTGCCTTTAAATGGTATATGGATGTGCGTGCCTCTTTTGATCCTTGTTTTATAAATATTAAACCAATGAAAAGTATTAAGAAGAGCTTGTGACTAAATAATGCCCATTGGAACAGCAGGTTCTTATCATTTCCTGAAAAGTAACAGATTTGGACATACAAGGTTCCCCCCCGACAGCAATGTTCTACTTCATTCCTACTGACCGCCAGAGGCAGTGTTTTCAACACCTGGATATCCATCACGCGCTCGCGTATGGGTCGAATATTAATACCAACAAAGTCACTCGTGACCTGTGTGCACGCACGCCACCTATATAGGGGCGGGGCACACAGCGTTCATCCTCTTTCATCTTTTCGCCTCCAAAGCGTAGGTCGATACTTGCAGCTGCGCGTGAAAGTTTCGTAACCAACACGGTTGGGGCTACGGACTACGGTCCGTCCTCCAGAGACTGCGTAGCCTGCTACCATGGAATTACGTTACCCCGTTCATAGGGGCTGTCGGAAAGGAACAAGGAAAAAAAAAAAAAAAAAAAGCACGCGACGGGCGGCTTGCTAGCATTGGAGCTAACGACAATAACAGGCTTTCCCCGCTCCACCGTTGTTGGGAGCCATAGCTGTGCATTGGCGACGGTGAGTGCATGTATTGTGCTGTCTACAGACAAATAAAGTAAAAGGGGGGAAAGTATTCAGCGTTGAGAATGTATCCCATTCTGCCGCTTTGAGAAGACCGCGACGAAACTTGATTGCCTGAATAATGTCTCACAGGAGGTGCTCTCTCGCCTCGATGACACGACGGCGGTGGAGCCAGATTGACTGGTTATTGTGTCTCATAGAAGGTGTTCTTTCGCCTCGAGGAGACGACCAAAGCGTTAATGAGCGCAGTGGCAGAGAACTGGGCTCCATTAAAGTACAAATACCTCGAAATTGTACTTAAGTACAGTACTGAGTACATGTACTTAGTTACTTTACACCACTATATGAGCGCTTCTGTGAATGTTTTTGCTGGAAGTGGTTCTCACTCTGACGCAGACATTCTATCTACCAGACATATGGCGCTTGTTAGCTTGATTGCTATCCAATGGCTCAGTCAGTACACTGTCTACCTGCAAGTCTGTAGGTCCCTGGTTCAAACCCCAATTTAACCAGTCCAAATATAATTTAGCTGCAGCTAATAAAGGACATCCATAGTGTGCTTCACTCTGTCGTTATTGGACGATATACTGTGTACCTATTACTACATGTACTTGGTGCCGCGCTATGAGCTTGTAGATCTGCTATTTTTGAATAGCCCAAAGTGTAAAATAATGCTTTTTAGCATCCATAGTGTGCTTCACTCTGTCGTTATTGGACGATATACTGTGTACCTATTACTGCATGTACTTGGTGCTATGTTCAGAGAGTAACACACTACCAAGCTGATGTGTGCTACATGTCCCAGCTCCTGAGCGCCAGAACACATGTCAAGTGGTAGAACGCTGCTCAGTAGTAGCCTACTGACTTAAGCAGCATATTTTGCCCGTGACATACAGGGATATGCCAATACTGCCACTGTGGGTGCTTAACCTCACAGTTTGAGTGTGTATCATAGCTTGAGTGTGACTCGCTGCTGCTATTCAGGTTAAACGGCTTTGTGCTTGGTAGTAAAATGGAATTATAATACTGGTATGGTTCAAGTGTGTCTTGCTTGCCATCACTTGGTTATCATACTGTGGGTACTTGACACATGACTTGACACTGTGGCTTGAGTGGTTCTTGCTCCTTGCTACGACGAAGTTACATATTAGTAACATTGTACTCTGTGTACTGATAATCAATAAGCTTTGTTTATTGGCAATGGATCCCCATTAGCTGCGGCAAAAGGGAAACCAGCAGCTATTCTTCCTGGGGTCCAAGACAACATTAATTAACATTACTGTTAATTGTGTTAATTGTGTCCAAGACGCAATACATTAACAAGTACATATGTACTTGACGCTGTAGCTTGAACAATTCTCGCTCTTTTGCTATGGCTACGTTACCAATAGCACTAAGTGTATCTCACTCTGCTGCTGTTACCCACTAATACTGTGTGTACCTGGTACTCACTACGGCTATTCAACATATGCAGTATACTGTGCTATGTGCTTGGTAGTGAAATATTCTTAAATAATTCTATATGACGACTGAAGTGGGTTTCGCTTTGCCACTTCTTGACTATCATACTGTGTCCTTGACACTGTAGCCTGAATGATTCTCGCTTTTGCTACGGCTACGTCATCAGTAGTATTGAGTGTCTCACTCTGTTGCTGTTGCCCATGGATTATTGCAACAATTGCTGGTCCCCTCTGGTCCCAGAAGAGAAGGTCCATTACTTGTGCCGGTCATGTCCCGACTATGGTGCCTGACACAGGCTATGGCTGTGAATGTTTCGGCTCTAATTGCAGCAGCATACTGCTGGCAGAAAGGTCGACTGGGTTGGCCGTGGTTGTGGCTGATTTGCCTCCCACAGGGATGCTAGCATTGAGCCCTCAGGATGCTTTCTCAGCTAGAGGAATTATCAGGATGACGAACTCTGGGCCACTGAATTGAAAGCAGTACATGGAAGTACAAATTCACAGTACAAGGTCTACTAAATTGGAAAACTCATTAAGCACTGAGCTTGTTTAAGATGAGATCCCCATGCACACAAATCATGATGAGGCTGGACAGGAAAAAAGGAAACAAGAAATAATGACTGACAGTCATGTTATACCAGCTGCATGCTGTATTTTGCATTTGTAAGCGCCACTGCGGTGTGCCCCCCAATGGAATATACCCCTAGCATTGGGAGTGTCTCGCTCCGCTGCTGCTTGTCACTGGACGAAAGAAGGGAAAAGGATCAGCGATATAGCGTTGAGAGTGCATCTCGCTCTGCCGCTTTTGAGGGACCACGCCACTGCGGCGTGCGCCCACTGGAATATACCGCTAGCATTGGGAGTGTGTCTCGCTCCGCTGCTGCTGGTAGCTCCACTACTGCTTGTCAATGGACGACAGAAGGGAAAAGGATTAGCGTTGAGAGTGCATCTCGCTCTGCCGCTTTGAGAAATCATGGCGGGCGGCCCACCGCCATATAGCGTAAGCATTAGGAGTGTGTCTCGCTCCGCTACTGCTTGTCGCTGGACGAAAGGAGTGGAAAGTATTAGCGTTGAGAGTGTGTCTCGCTCTGCCGCTTTTGGAGGTACCACGCCACTGCGGCGTGCGCCCACTGGAATATACCGCTGGCATTGGGAGTGTGTCTCGCTCCGCTGCTGCTGGTCGCTGGCCAGAGGAAAAGGAAAGGAACCACGTGCGGCCCACCGTAACGTAGCTTCAGCATAGTACGTGTCCCACTCCGCTATTGCTTGTCGCTGGACGGAAGGAAAAAAAAAAAGGGGTCAGCGTTGAGAATGTATCCCATTCTGCCGCTTTGAGGAACCACGTGCGGACCACCGCAACATAGCTTCAGCATAGTAAGTGTGTCCCACTCCGCTACTGCTTGTCGCTGGACGAAAGCGTTGAGAGTACATAGCCCAGCTGGCCATATAACGGCTTGGCCTAGATGGATGCGTCCAACAACTATCGTCATTGTACACCCTCGGTGCCGTACATCATGAGATTTGGCATGTGGGCCAGTTCCAGAACCTCTTACCAAGGACTTGTCAGCCATGGGGAGTACAGCCCAATATGGCTAGACCTAAGGCTGGTGGTTGATGCCAACATTGCTTACTTTACTTACATTACCTTACTGTAAGTCGATCCGGATTAAGAGCGCCTGCTAAACGCCTAAACGGTAAACTGTGAGCATTGCTTCTCTGGTGGTGTCACTAGATGAAGCTGTCGAGCTGGATGACCGTTGCTCATGGCCACGGTGTTAGTCTCTGATCTGCAAACTAGGGCCATGCCACAGCGGCTGGAATGTGACGTATTGGACATTCCCTTGACTACCTCGCCCTGGCCCTCCGGCATGCGAGTGTTGATGCGCAGACACAGCGCCTATCCAGCGCCTATCCAGCGCCTATCCAGCGCCTATACAGCGCCTGTCACTCTAGGCGTTTGCTTGCATGGTTAGAGAATTGGCACTATCTACTTTGGTAATGAGCCAGAGCCTCTGGGTGTCCCGGGTTCGACGCCAGGCCAGAAGTGGGTCGATGTGTGTCCCTGTCTGAGCCCCTAATTGCCCCATGAGCGCCGGGGAATGGCTGCTCACTGCTCCTAGTAGTTCTAGGATGGGTAAATAAATACAGCGGACAAATTTCACTCATGTACAAATGTGCATATATATTTGTGGCTTGGGCCTCGAACCCCAAGACTGCAACAGAATGATGAGGGTCTCCAGCCAGTGTCGCTAATGCACTGGACCTGCGTGCAGTGCACCTGGCCCTCAGGATGTTTATGCCGTGTTCAATAACACAATATGTCAACAGTCTGCCTTCTGGGGCGCTTGACCCAGTCAGTCTCTGCAGGAGGCTTGGAAGCTCCTTTCGTGGACCTTGCCTCATCTTGCAAATTTCATAGCAATGCGCTTGTTGGGTGTACAGTCCAGGCTGCGGACTTGTTTCCCACTGGAAGCCTCTTGGATCCGATAGCAGTTCGGATCACGTGCATAGGTATGGCAGAGCGGTAGTACCGTTAGCCCTGAGGGCATAACGCGTGCTTGACTGTAGTTCTCCCTTCCGGGACAGACCAGTCCGTTAGGGCAAGATGCTTTGGCCTACTGCAGCTTCTCAATGAAGTGCCTTGGCCTCTCCACAGAGACAAGATCTCCTGTCACAGTTAGGGGGGGAGGTGCATGGGGCATCCTCACTCCTAACCTTCGGCTGCGTCATTGACCACTGAAATTCAAAACTAATGTCCAGAAATTACTGGATTTTTGTGCATCGTACACCAGGGCGTTGCACGCCAGCGAGTGTAGACTGTGCTCTAGTCGGGACAAGGGCCACTGCATGGGTTGGAGCGTTGCTCTGTGCTTATGCTGCCCTAGATATCTGCGGATGATGTTAGATAGAGGGTTCAGCCTCTCTACCATTGAGATGCTCTCCGCGTGTGGCCCCCACAGGTTGCATGGGTGCCTTCATGATGCTTGCCTGTGGTATTGGAAGCTTTGTCCCCAGCCGGTACATCGGGCTGCTCTCAGATGACTATCTGCTAGTACTCTTTGTCCTCACTGCTCCATCTGCAAAAGTGAGTAGATGGGCTTCATGCCCTGGCCATTGCCAGAGACTGTTAAAGTGGGATTCCGATGGGTCTGGTTTACCATATGGCCGACCCCTCCTTACGTCCTCAGAGGCTTTCTGCATTTCACGTCAGCTAGCCTATTGATTTGTTAGTTTGCTCCTCAACCAGAGGTGGAGCAACTGCATTCTAGTACCTGCCTATTGTGTCCCGTCCGGGCTCTGTGGCAGGACATAGCTGTGATGGCTGGAGTTTGGTTGTATTTGTCTGTGAGGAAGGGCACAGCTGTGCCTTGGCTTAATGGAGACTTTCATTGCTGCGTTCAGGCAAATGTACGTCTTCAGGGGGCCTCTAGGTTCCCCCAAGGCCTTTCTTGACCGCGGGTGTTGCCAGAGCCTCTCCCTCAGTGATACAGGCTTGGAGCAGGCCATGAGATGCAGCCGAATGGGCTTCATCTTTCATGGGCTTTTGCCCGCTCCTATATATAGTCAACCTGGCCGTCTCGCATCCTGTGGCGACGGCTGTGGTGTTGTCTGTTTATTCTATCTGCAAACCGACATCGGTAAGCGCAGATTCCTCGTGACTATGTTGGTATTAGTCATCCAGGTGTTGAAAACACTGCCTCTGGCGGTCAGTAGGAATGAAGTAGAACGAGAGTTATGCATATAACTAAGGTTCTACGAATTCCGGATGACCGCCAGAGTTGACTGTCACTCGGAATCTCATTCTCGACGAAAAGATTTCAGGAGGATGAACGCTGTGTGCCCCTATATAGGTGGCGTGCGTGCACACAGGTCACGAGTGACTTTGTTGGTATTAATATTCGACCCATACGCGAGCGCGTGATGGATATCCAGGTGTTGAAAACACTGCCTCTGGCGGTCATCCGGAATTCGTAGAACCTTAGTTATATGCATAACTCTCGATATGCGTGTCCCCGTGTCACAACACTAAGAAACGTGATCACATTACACCCATCCTAGCTGCACTTCACTGGTTACCTGTCAGATTTAGAATAGATTTTACAGATAACTTTTAAAGCCCGCCAGGGACTGGCCCCCAGCTACATAAAAGACTTGCTAACCCCCTATGAACCTGGGCGCTGCCTTAGATCCTCGGGTAAGGCTCCCCTTAAAGTCCACACGTCTCACCTCGTCACGCAGTCCGGGGACCCACGCTTTGGAATGCCCTGCCCGTAGAGCTGAGGCTAGCAAATTCAGTGTCTTCCTTTAAATCACTTCTAAAAACCTATTTTTATGTTAAGGCCTTTCCTATTGGCTTTGCCCTTTTCCTCCTCATTTTTCTTTCTTCTCTGTTATTTCTGTTTAATTTTGTTACAGATTGATTTTATGTGTTGATTTTGTGTATGTTTTTTTAGTTTTTTTAAATGAATATTTTATCCCACTATTTTTGTAACCCTTTTATTTCACCCGTGCCAATTTTCTAAATGATCCTGGGCACTTCACTCCCCCCACCAGCCTAGGGAGCCCAGGGCCGAGCTCATGCCTCCTTGAGAGCCAACTGACCTTCTTATCACCTAACAGGGGGGAGTTTCCCTGGTAGGACGTAGCGCGTGGAAGGAACACGTTATTCCAACCAGTTCCTTTCCCCTCCATCAGGCGCCCTGGCTGACCAGGGGGAGGCAGTATAGTGACCAGGATTACTACATGTTTTTGTGAGGGTATTAACTACCCTGGGAGACACGGGGAGAACATGCAAACTCCACACAGAGTGGGCCCTTTGTATGTTTTTTAAACCTGTATGATTATTATGCTGCTCTTTTATCTGTAAAGCACTTTGTAACCTTGTTTGGAAATGCGCTTTATAAATAAATTCATTATCATTACAGGTGCTGACTCTGTGTCGGCCGGTGGACTCCAGACTGGAGCACGTGGACTTTGAGAGCCTGCTGCAGTGTCTGAGTGTGGGGAGGCTGCTGCAAGTGATTGCATCTCTGCTGCTGGAGCGAAGGGTCATCTTCATCGCCGACAAGCTCAGGTAAGGCAAGGCCATGCACATTTATTTTCAACAACAAGGCAATTCAATGTGCTTTACACAAAACATCAAGCAAAGGAAACACAATTATAAAATGATACAATAAAACAAAAGAATCAAAAATAACAAATGCAATTACAGCACCGCTTTTTCCCACCCCCTTTGAACTCTCTAATCAACGTTATCCCCAAACTACTCCTGCACACCTCCCTCCAATAAAATCAAGGGAACCCACTGTATTTAATCAACTCTCGGCATTACAATACTTTAAACTTCCACTCCACTACCTCTCAGAGGCAAATATTGAACATTTTGCTCCACTACAGTTATTTGAAAACTTCAATTACCAGTAGTAATTTGCACATTTAGATTATTATTACAAAACATTAGCTGTTTAATTAACATTAAAGTGGTGAACAACATATGAAAGCGGTGAACATCGCGGGTGTGATACGTTGTGAGATTCTAGGTCGGCTATGTTGTTTGGTGCTTGACACCATTGTAAGATGAACTATAAATCAGGCTTAATCTGTGCCGTTTTGTGACATATTAGTATTTATTTCCTTTTTTCTTTAATTAACAGTCCCCCCATCTTTTAGTTGGCTATTATAACTGTTTGTGAGAGACGATCAAGTAAAATGAAGTGTTGTATTCGTTTCTTTCCTCCTCTGCACAGTGTTCTGTCTCACTGTGGTCATGTTTCTTTCCTCCTCTGCACAGTGTTCTGTCTCACTGTGGTCATGCAGTGTTGGCGTTGCTCTACCCCTTCACCTGGCAGCATACCTTCATACCCGTGTTACCCACCAGCATGCTGGACATCACCTGCTCTCCCACCCCTTTCCTCATGGGGGTGCTGGCGCCCTGCCTGCCCCAGCTGTGGGAACTGCCCATCGAAGAGGTCAGTTAAAATACGCTTGTTTCCGTCCGTGCACAGTAATAACCACTAATGTTGTCCCAAAATAGGGACGCCAGGTTGACAGTTTTTAAGTGTTACTGGCAATTTTTGGACATTTAAAAAAATGTTTTGCCTATAATGACGTGCCCAAAAGAATACAAGAACGGTCGGTACAACAACCTAGTCCGAGCCAGTAAAATCCGGCGACCTCAGAATGGTTGGACCCACAAATCCGGTGACCTCGGAGCAGTCGGACCCACCAGGTATTTCTGGCCAACAGAACCTACCACCGGCCATGTTTGCCGTCACAGGGGTACAGAGACTAGGGGGGGAGAGGCGATGATTTACAATTCTGTCCCTATACTTCGCAACGTTCGGCACGGTGAGATCACTCGGCCTCTCGTGGCTCAAGTCCGCTTCACGGTCGTTTTAAACGTGTTTTTGCCTAATTAGTTCCTAGGGGCTGTAGTCTGTTCTCACCAACTTTATATAAGGGGCTGTAGTCTGTTCTCAACAAGTGGGCCGAGTGTTCCGCCTCACTGGTGCCGACTGTTCTCACCAAGGGGGCCACTTGTACCGAGCGTTCCACAGAAAGAAAAAGGGTCCGACTAAGTTGTTGTACCGACAGTTCCGGTTACCGCCCAAATTAGGGACGCCAGGTTGACAATGCCGTATTCGTGGTGGCAAACATTTTCTGGAGGGACTTATTATTAGTTGTTTTAGATCTATTATAGAAAGGCACGCAGATATGTATTTTGGCCATTAAACGGTTCTTTTGTTTCCTCCAGGTGCTCATAGTGGATCTGTGTGCGGACAAGTTCATCGTTCAGGTGTGTACACACATCATTATGTAACACGAATGACAGGTGTGGCTCCGAATCCCTGTGTCAATATATGATACATGAATGGGTCTCTACTTGTCTGTTGTTGGCCTAGAATATCTCTGTGACAAGCATCGGAAAAACACGACATTCCATCCACCCAGTGTAGAACTCAATGTGATGCAATATCGCTCAAGGACGTTGGTTTATAGCTGAGTAGAATGTGTTCTACCATCACGACATGAGACAAACATGAAGGCTTGTTCCTTTGGCAGCCAACTAATAGATGACTGAAAGTGTCAACCCTGTATACTTCATTGGTCAGCCCTATGTTCCCTCAGCCCAATGTTCCCTCAATCCCTAACAAAAATATATATCAATATTGATATTTGATATTCATTTTTTTTTCATAATATAAACCCATTGTAACTCCATTTTAACCATTTTAGACTCAATTCCAGTCAAAACCAGTTCTTGGTCCTGGTGATATTGTCCTGCTAATGAAAAAACATACGGAGAAAACATGTCCCTCTCACGCATTATGACAATATCAGTCACCAGAACCACGAAGGACGTGTTTTCAATGAATTTAACAGGGTTAAAATGGAGTTTGAAGTTACAATGGGTTTGTTAAGTGTCTGATAAAATGAATATCAAATATCTAAATACTGAATAAAGCAACACAAAAACTGGCACCTGGGGTGCACCCAAAAAGTGTCTAATAATCTAACAATAAACATGCTTACGATGCTATTATTAACTTAATAAGTGCCTTATTAACTATTCATTAATGCTTATTATGGCCTTATAATATAACAATACACTTATTAACACTTATAGAGCCTTATTAAATGAGGTTGATAAACATCTTATAGGTGCCTTATTAACTGTTAATTCTGTCAATATTATAAACAATTTTGAAGGTTTTATTAACAAATAAGATTAATAAGCATCTGATAAGGACTTATATTTATTATTATGATATATTATTAACTGTTAATTAATGCTTGTTAATAGGATGTTCGTTTGAAGTGCTACTGGGCAGCTCCCAGGTTTTAATGTGTGCGTGTCTGTGTGAATGTGATGCAGAGCGTTGCTGAAAAAGAGCACTCGTGCTCAGCATACCTACCGTGGGTAAATAAAGGTAAACAAATATATAATAATAATCATAAGCCTGAGACTCCAACATGTCAGACAACTTGCATAAAGACTACATCAGGTAGAGGGATATTGCAAGGTGGGCATGTATTCCTGACTTGCATTGTTCCCGAGTTGTGTGGCGCCTGCGCAAGTAAAAAAATTGGCATGAACATTGAACAGTTATTCAGTTGTACCCCATGACAAACCTTTCACAATAATATTGTGGTGTTATGATGGATGTTCAATTAATCTGATATGAAATCATGTAACTTCTTGTGATAGGCCACACCCCCTTTAAGACCAATCAGTGAGAAAATTATGTCCATGTCCCGTTTTGGTGAATTTGGGTGGATATTAGTCAGTTTTCCCCTGGCCCCATGACAAACCTTGTGTCAAAGTTGTGTGGTGTGGTGTTAAGTGACTATACTCAACCACTGTTTTGTGGAGTTGTGTGAATTTGTTTGGAAGTTATTCAGCTTAGGGCTGAGGGAATTTAGGGTTGAGGGAACATAGGGCTGAGGGAACATAGGGCTGAGGGAACATAGGGCTGAGGGAGCATAAGGCTGAGGGAACTTGTGTAGTAAAAAAGAACAATCGTAAAAATAAAGATATGAACAGTGTTGAAATACAACAAAGCTGCAATTGTAGTAATAGTATCTGTATCTAAGTGAAATTTGCAACTGCTATAAAAACTGCTGAATGAATGAACTGTTTCCACATCATTGATCACTGTTTTTCAGAGATATACAGTATAGCTCATTTCTCTTCCAGTTTAATCAAGTGGGACACTTTCACACACGCAAATTCCTCTCTGTAAAGCATACCCTTAGTTCTGGCCATTCATCAATCGACTTTTAAAATAAACATGTTTACATTATTCGAATACGAGCAGAATAAACGTTTCTAAATCATCACTTTGAAGTCTGCGATTCGGCGCAGCTTTTGGATCCCATCTCCCAGACAGCGTAGTTTACATCCCATAGCCAGAGGAGACGGCCTGCTTCCGTATCCAATAACTAAACAGATTTCAATTATTACGTCACTCTTTCTGACAAAAAACTTCACAAAGGATCCATTTGATGTATCCTCGCTCCAAGCCCCCCTGTCCTCTCTCTCTCGGCTCCTTGATTAGAAAAGTATGAGTTAGCAGGTGACAGCTAGAGGAGGGAGGAGGCAGAAAAATGTAATTTGAAATATTTTAAAGGAACAATACCTTAATCAGTATAATTGGTACCACCTATGAAGTACTGTAACATTACACATTTATTTCATGCCAATATGGCTGCCGGCCTGATACTGTAGTCGGGTAGGACATCTACTGGTTGACAAGTGGTATTGCATGAAGCCCATACTGTACATACATACAGATTGCAGGTTTAACTGCCACCGAGCCTGAATAGTTGTGGAGATCTGAAAGGGCAAAGTTCAGTGGGTACAACCGTTTAACTTATATGTTACACACGCAGCAGCATGATTCACCATAAAATAAGGTCTCAAACACATATTTAGACTCTCTCTGAGCCTCCCTTGGTAGTAGGTTTTTGGTATTACGGATGTCATATGTTTGTCTTTGTCATGTCCTTTCGTGCGAGGATCGGCCTCATCAGCCATCTTCGCACCCACAAGACATCGTGAAGTCAATGGTCATCTTCGCACGCGAAGGACGAACATGGTATTGTTGTTACTGGCAGAGCTGTGTAACATTTATTTGCCTCTTCTCTTGGCCAGTGCACACTCGTAAAAGAGACTATGGTCTCAATGTGATTGTACTGGTTAAATAAAGGTTAAATAAATAATAAATAAATAAAATGTTATTTGCTGTGGATTAAAGCACATTACCAAGGGCAGATTTCATGCTGACTTAGAAGTGAAAATGAGCTGCAATGTGAAAACCTATATTGTCCTGTAATCAATGATATATGAGCTTTTCTTAATGATAAGCCTGCTGTTGTGGGAAAATAGTTTGTGTGATTCTCTAGAAGATAAATAGTTCAATGAATAAATGCAAAAATAAATTAAAGCAGGTAGGAAGTGAATAGTTTGAGTTCAGCATTGTGTAAGCAATCTCCTCACCACACACGGTGACACGCCGTGTCCTCTGTCAACAGAAATTGGAGCTAGTCAGTAAAACATTCAGTCTAATGCCCTGAACACACCACTGGATCATGCCAAGAAAAGATGTATCACTCAGTCCTCTAAACTTACTGAACTGTAGGGTGCGTGTCATAAAGAAGGTCAGATGATGTCAGGTCAGGTATGACTTGGAGTTGAGCAGTTTAAAAAATAAAATGCATTTTATATTAACTCTTTATATATGTGACAGCTGGGTGATGAAGACTGCATTCTGCCAAATAAACTCCAGGCAGCATTACAGCAGGTCCTGGAGGAGAAGGATGACATCCTCAGACAGGAGGTTGGAGACAGCTCTGGAGGTTGGTATCATACTGCACATGTAATATATACAGTAGCAGCAGCATGATTCACCATCAAATAAGGTCTCAACCTTGATTATGACCTTGTCCTTTTTGAACAAATTTCAAAACAAAATAATTTTTTTACTGATCCTACTGATGAGCTTTCATGAAAATATATCCACCAGTTCATCACCACTTAAGCCCTATTTAAAAGTTTCACCTAAAATGAAGACACCAAGGTTGAAGTAAATGAATGTGTTAACAGGTCAGCAGACTGAGCTGAGCTCTCTGATATCGGAGGCCTTTGTGCGCTTCTTTGTCGAGCTCGTGGGACACTACCCTCTTCACATGGCCGAGTCGGCCAGCGGAGCCAGGGAGCTTCAGCGCGACAGCTTCCGCAAGTCTCACCCTTCCCGCGGAGTCCGCCAGTTCCTGCAGCTTTTCATGGACACGCAGATGTTCGCTGGATTCATCCAGGACAAGGAGCTGCGCAAGGGCGCGGGCAAAGGTAGAGAATAGAAAGAGAACATTTTGGACGTATCTATTCCAGGCTGTGTCAAGTTTGATCACAAACTTTTTCTTACTGTCCCCATAGGTCTCTTTGAATCAAGAGCTGCAGAATATCTGGATTCCTGTCAGGAGCCAGAACCGAGCAGTGTGAACAAATTCCTCAAAGGACTAGGTTAGTCATGTTTTACCGTAGTATCCATGGCATTTTTTTGTAATGGTTTTTACATTGGACGACATAGTGTAGCACGTCTTTTTTATGGTTTTTACATTGGACGAGATGGTGTAGCATTGTTTTTTTATTTTATTGGATGACATGGTGTATAGCATGCCATTTTTCAAAATGGCTTTTACATTGGATGACAGTGTAGCATGGCAATTTTTTATGGTTTTTACATTAGATGACATATTGTAGCATGCCATTTTGTTAATGGTTTTTACATTGGATGACAGAGCAGCAGGGCATTTCTTATGTTTTTTAAATTGTACAACATAGTGTAGCATGTCTCTTTTTTATTTTTTAAACTGTCTATTTTTCAGACAGATACAACAAGAACACCATATACATTGAAAATGGACGCAAAAAAAAGAGAAAACTATACAAACACAATACAATAGAATACAATACAATAACATGGAAATGAAAATACAAGGGGGCGGGGGGGTATACACTATTTACTCTTATACAAATACCATTGTTCCCAACGTTTTTCAAATAACTGCTTTAGTTCAGATTATACGTCATTTTTTCCATGAGACATATATTTCTTCAATAATATCAAATCAATGTTCCTGTCCAGGAGGATCTGCTTTCCACCATTTCCAGCCATTTTCTTGAGCATGTCTCTTTTTTTAATGTGTTTTACATTGGACGAAATAGTGTAGCATGGCATTTTTTAAATGTTTTTTACATTGGACGACATAGTGTAGCATGTGTCATTTTTGGCATTTTTTTAAATGTGTTTTACACTGGACGACATAGTCCATAGCATGGAATTACTGTACCTGCTTACTGCTAGGAGTGTTCATGTAATCATTGTGTGTTCTATTTCAGGAAACAAGATGAAGTTCCTACAGATTAAGTGAGAGAAATTCCAGCAGCCTCGTCAAATTGAATGATTTCCATTTGGAACGTAATGGAGATCAGAGCACAAGGCAGTGTTGTGATCTCACTGGAGGGGACAGTGGCACAGTCGACTGGCTGTTTGGTTTAACAGCTAGCTTCATTTGTCAGGTGACAGATCTCACGGCCACCCATGAACGTGTAACATGCTCGGTGCACTTGTGATTGGAAAGAAACGGCAAATATTTGATTTCTATCGTGTGATGACATTTAGACTGCACACTATTGTCTTTATGAGTCAACAGGAAACATTTCAGCTACTTAAAGTTATTAACTTGAACACATATTGTCGTAACTAACCATTATTCATGCTAGTGTTATTAAGTCATTTGTTTGGTCAAAGTATTACTCAAATAGATGTTTTCTTTTCTGTTTTGTTTTGAATGTATGTAAACCTATCTAGCTGGAAGGAAGTACCAGCTCGACTGTTGACTTTTTCAGTTAATGTTTATGATCTCCACTTTTAAGAAGATGTTTTAAAGTACTTAAGGAACACAAAAATAATTTATAATATTCCATGCAATTGGAAGTTTGTTGTAATACATCTCAGTTCTACTTGTTTGTCGTCCATCATTTTAAGCACATCCTGTAAAAAAAAAAAAAAGTTTACTGTTATTATGTGTTCTGGTTAGAATATTGAGATCCTCTATGCTGCGATGGTATTTTTCTTTGGACTACAGCTAAATCTCATAAATGCAATGTTTCCGTGGACCAAGATTAATTTGAAGAAAAACTTTTGGGAAAATTCATTTGATTTATTCATCCAGAAGTTAGTCATCTTCTTAGTTGTTTTCTATCAACTGGATCTGTAAAAGCTTCACACTTTGCACAATGTGGAAATAATGTACAGTATTTTTTATTATTTTTATAAGCATGTCTCTGCCATATGTTTTAAATAAATGTTTTCATAGTTTCCGTGTGTGTGTGTGTGTGTGTGTGTGTGGTGGGCCCAGGGTGCCACTCAGGTGGGTAGAGGGGAGTATGGGGGTTGGCGGTCACTGGATAGCTTCCTGGGAACAAGAGCATAGAAGAGCAATGTTATGTGGGCCAAGAAGGCCCTGGGCTTCTTCCCTCTCCCATGTCCAAAGTTAAGAACCTCCAACAGCTGGCATAGACACGTCCCATCAAGGCTATTAGAGTGGGGCACTTGTGGGCCAAGTAGGAGTGCTCATAGACGGTTAGAGAGTGGGGCGAGTCGGTCCCCGGTGATGGTGGGCATGGTGTGCATGCTCCATGTGGTGTCTGGCTCAGGATAGTCCTGGTGTTCCCAATTATACCTCCAGGGGCCTATTACACGAAAGGTGAATTAAATAAGCCTGGGCTTAAGTCAAATCCAGGCTTGACAAAGTCGGGTCCGTACAGCCTGGGCCCTATTCCTCGAAAGGTGAATTAGAGCTAAAGCCTGGGTTTAACCCCTATCCTGGCTTAATTTAGCCAGGATTAGGGCTGAATCGGTTCCATGAAAACTGAATTATCTTGAAGATTAGTTTAGCCAGTTCACCCTGGCTAAATTTAGCCATGACCCGATTCCACGAAAGAGAATTGAAGCAAGCCTACCTTAGTTACCATGGCAATTTAGCTGTGAAGTTAGCCTGGTCAGGAGCAGGCTAACAGCCAAGCTTACTTAATCCAGTGCCTTGTTCTTCAAGTTTTTCCACAGTTAATTCAAAACATTTGTTTGTATATGGACTCATTTTATTTACCCTGGCTGCATTCAAATAAAATGAAATAAATACAATAAGATATAATCAAATTAATTATATTACTGAAATAGTGTTTGACCATGAATCATAGTTGTTTCACAATGACTCATGTGATATGTCATTGTCACTCTGTTAACACTATAGTTCATATTGTTGTTAGATGTTTGATAATATATTACAGATTTTCTTTAATATTATAAAAAATGTCTGACGTATATATATATATATATATATATATATATATATATATAAATATATAAATTATTAGTTACGGGTTTAAAAGAGCCTCACTGATTGTAAGTCAATGAGGAGCATATTTTAAATTATCAATTTCTAGTCAATGGAGAAATTATTTTGTATTTCTTGTCCACCTTTGGAGTTACATCATGATGGCAAGGTAACTACACAACCCAAACCTCTACCAAAGTGGTCTTGCAAATGTGGGGTTATTGCGTGTCAACCCAGGTACATGGTGTATCTGGGTACCCCCCTAACCCCCCCCCCCCTCCGTGCATCCCGTCACGGCCCCCGTCGCGGTCACCCCCCGTCCCCGGGCGTCCCGTTGCCCCCTGTCCCGTCCCGTCGCAAACACGCACACACACACACACACATTTTACTTCCTTGTATGATTTCATGAGCTGCTGCAGTGCTGCTGTTCAGCCACAGAGAAGAACGCCGCTCTGGTTTTGGACTCCATGATTGGTCAAGTTCAAGGATTCTGCTATCGACTTTCATGGTCTTATAGAAATACGTGAAGCCTGGCTTCATTATCCTGGCTCGACACAGCCTGGCTTGACAAGGTCTAGCTCGACAAAGTCGCTCCTTTTCAGCCTGGCTTGGCGTTCATGGAACGGAATAAACCAGGCTGTACGGACCAGACTTTGTCAAACCTGGATTTGACTTAAATCCAGGCTTATTTAATTCTCCTTTCGTGTAATAGGCCCGAAGCTCTTAGTTGGTGGGTTAGCTTGGAAAGGCAACAGCTGATTCCTCGCTAGACGGGCGCTTGTTTGTCTTGTGGTAACTGGGCTTGGGTTGCAGTGAACATCTCCCGAAGTTAATAGATATAGGAAGATTATAGTCCTACGATCCATACGTCCTTTTGAGGGCTTATTCTTACGATTCGGGTTTGCACTTTGCAGTCAACGTAGTGTGAATGGCCTGGGTGTTTGATCGTTGTGCCTTCATGCACGTAGAAAGCGCTATGGAATTTCTTCATTTCACGTACATGTTTCTCCATCTCCAGCTGGTGTAAATTCTGTGATGATTTAAGATACAAATCCGTAATCCACAGACGGAAGAGGAGAAAGTGTGGAATAATCCTTGTGAAATAAAGAAATGTCATATTATACCAGCTTGTGGTAAGCTAAAACCCTTGAAAATTATACTGTCATAACTCTTGCTCTTTTATTTGTAAATCTGTGTATATAAAACATATATCCCCTATTGAATCTCTTAACACCAGCATTGTTCATGTGAAGCTATTTATCGGCTAAAATGAATTGTTTGTGTAGAAACAAGCTGCGCCAGTCCTGTATTTTTGTCCTGTCCGCCTCGGAATACAAGAGTAGGCACTAAGAGTGGGCACCATTTGATTTTGTCCAAAGTGTTAAAAAAATTGATATTTGAAAAATTGATTGATTGATTGAAACCTTTATTTCAGGGAAATCCATTGAGACCAGGGTCTCTTTTTCAATGGTGCCCTGTGTACAAAAATACATTTACAACAATGGTTTTACATATGTGGGCAACAAGGTACATATAAAAAAATTAAAAGGTTGCAAAAGTTATATATTAAAACCATAATTACACCAAGCAGGTGCATAAATCTTCTTCCAAAATAAGGTCAGCTAAAAATCTTTTAAAAATAGCAAAAGAGACAAGAGCATCTAATTTCAGTTTTTCTTGACATTTGTTCCATATATATGGAGCATATACACTGAAGGCTGTATCTCCCAGTTTAGTACTGGTTGTAGGCACCTTCAGCAAAATGTTATTATCTTGCGATCTGGTACCATGACTTGAGGTATTGGGCTCTAACAGTTTTGTCAAATACAGGGGCAGTTTGCCAAGTAGTGCCTTGTATGTAAACAGGGTGACATGTTGCTTCCTTCTAAGAGCCAGGGAAGACCATCCTACTGAGGTGTACAATGTGCAGTGATGAGTCCTGAAACCTGCACCTGTAATAAAGCGGAGTGCAGCTGTGATAGATTGCATCCAAGGGTTTTAAAGTGCTGTCTGTGGCATGCATATATAAAATATCTCCATAGTCAAATATTGGCATGATTGTAGCTTGAATGACCCTCTTTCTGTTTTCTTTAGAAAAGCAAGATCTATTTCGGTAGAGAAAGCCAATTTTAGACTTAATTTTCTTAGCTAGATTTGTTAAATGACTTTTAAAAGAAAAGTCCTCATCTAGCCAAACCCCTAAATACTTATATGATGAGACTTGCTCAATCTGTGCCCCCCTCAGAGACAATATAGGGTCACTTGTTTCCACCTTTCTTTTGTTTGAAAACACCATAAGCTTTGTCTTACCTACATTTAGAGACAGTTTAAGACCAGCAAGAGCTTGCTGAATAATATTAAAAGCAGATTATAACCTTGTTATAGTTTGGCTGCTGGTTGGTGCTGAGGTGTTAAGTACTGTGTCATCAGCATAGAAATGTGTTTTGCAATGTTTTATATTCTTAGAGATGTCATTGATGTAGATGGTAAATAAGATAGGTCCAAGTATAGATCCTTGGAGGACTCCTTTTTTGACTTCTAAGAAGTTGGACTTAATATCTCCATCCCTGATAGCCTGGGTCCTGTTGGACTTATTGTCTTAAGTAATGTAAAGTACTAGAGGTCCGGGCGCCCGCGCGCACGGGGCTCTAGCGAGGGCTCGCTTATTTTGGGGTACAAAAATCGTGGGATAAAAATTTCCCCCCAAAAAAAAATACATGGGGGACCCCCTGGGGGTCCGCGGACCCCCTGGGAGTCTTGGGACCCCCGCGAAACATCGCAGACTCCTTCGGCTGTTTTTTTTTCTTTCATGAAGGTGGTTGCTTGTTTCTGGCGCACATCTGGCAACACTGACCTGTCTGCTTGTCTGCCCCCAACGTGGCAACCCAGACTGCCGAGCGGCTGCGTTGAGTCACTGGCGTGTTTTAATGTTTTGTGTGGGATGTGCATGACATATTAGCGTGAGTGTGGTGTGATAGAGAGACATGAGCAAAGTGAAAGCAACGGCAGGGGTCGAAGCGAAGTGGTCGCGTCGCGTGTGTTATTGTTGTGGGGAGATTTCAATAGCGACTGCATGGTGTTGCTTTCGGTTTCGCTCGGCGGTGGTCGGTGGCGGTGCTCACGCTAAAGGGAACAAAATGGTGTACCCGTAATGTTGTCCGGCTCGCGGTGTTTCGGTTGCGCTCGGCGGTGGTCGGTGCTGACGCTAGGGAATAACATGGTCGACCCGTAATGTTGTGAGTTTGTGCTGGCCGCAATTAATTATGCTCCGAGGAGGCAAATGTGTGGTGAGCAATGAAAAGTAGCCTACGCCACCCGTAAATTAATTGCGCAGGTTGTGGCTTGTGTTGTTAGTGACATGTGATATGTTGTTGTTGTGTTTAGTGCGAAACAATGACACAGGAAAAACGAGGACGGATTTCTCTCCAATGTAATAATAGATACATGATTTGAACATGCACGGTACATCATTATCATACTTAAATGTACTATACCCTTCAACTTCTTTACGCTCCAAATTATTGGATATACAGGTTTTGTAGCAATTGTAGAAATATTAGACAATTTGTTCAATATGTATACTTCACATTACTTAAGACAGTTTTCCAAATATATATATACTATATTTTTTAAAATTTTACATCGAGGTGCCCACTCTTCCTTAGTGCCCACTCTTCCTGTTACCGTCCTTCGACCTCTGCAGAAGGCGGTCTTTGACGCCCAGACCGGCCGGGGAGCCGGGCCGGGCACTGTTGGATCGCTGTGAACGGCCACAGTAGGCAGAATAGCTCGCTTACAGCGCCTGAGCTCCAGAGCGCGGAATCTGTGACCGCCCCTCCAGAGCATGGAAAAGCAATAGCGGACAATGGGAAAAGAAGCCTGTCATTCAGCCATTCGAACCAATAGTCAAAAAGTGACGGACACGCCCCCATTGTCATTCAAACCAATCAAAGCATCACAGGCACTCCCCTTTTTTGCTGTGTCTTTCTATACCGGCTTGCTGTACAACCTGGTAAAAACAAGACAGAGGCAACAGGAAACAGACACAAATACAACATGAGTCTACTGATGGAAGCAGAAAAACAATAGATTGAAATTCCAATACATTTGAAGTTCTCCAAGATCTACTTGAGCAGGACACCATTTACAACCAGTGGCGACATAAAGATACAATAACATAAACGTGACAAGTGGTCGGCAGAAACAGAAAATGGATATCTACAGAAACTCTACATAGGATTAAATAGTACGAAAAAAGAAAGCAGTGACAAACAGCCGCACAAGAGTACACGGATGTCAACAGAACAGTAAAGAGGAGCATCTATGGGGACAAGCTGAAATACATCAACAGCCTGGCAGAGGAATCACAAATATAAGAGAGGCAGAGTGTCAAGGCTGAGCGAATCAACTAGGGCCAGGCAAGCGCTGCCGAATCTATCCAATGCCTCACCACCAGATTTCCAAATGGCTACCATCAGATTGTTTAACAAGTTCTGAACGCTGCCCGTCGCCCTGCTGTTCTGACGAGTCCATGATATCACTAATGAGAAAGGATTGATAGTTAGGTGGGGCAGAGAACACACATGGAATCAGAAACACAAAAACATTCTATCACACCTACTGACAGAGACACGAGTCAGTCAAGTTCATACAAGAAGTAATTTTGGAATGTGATCCTAGCAGAATGATTATTGATGACAGTCTCCTCTCCATCCTCATTCTTGGTTTCTCTCAACACGGCTGGCGGGGGCTTCCTTTGGCAGTCCAGTGATGGGAAGGTCTGCCCTAGTGGCAGCAGGTCATCTTCATCAATCTCATTTTCCTCAGCTGGCATCTCTGTGATGTCATCTGTTCCCAGGGACACGCTACCATCTTCAGTCGGTTTGCTGTGGTCTGGGACCAGTGCCATGGCAGACACAGCTAATGCCATTTGTGTTGTTTCACTTGGTATCTGATTCATAAGTAATGCCTGTGTTTCCACCTGATTCAGCTTTCCATTTGAATAATCGTTCTCTGCTGCGACCACATTGATCTCTGGTTTTACATGAGTATTTGACTCAGAATCAACAGTGATTCCCTCTTCAGTAGACAGGCCTATATGATGGACAGTACCATCGCCTTGGCAAACTGTACCGCAGGTGTATTTGTATTGTGCTGCTTGGACACAAATCTTGCCTCCTTTCTCTTTGCTTTCCACAATGTCCTCATGCTCTCCTTTAACCTTGTCTTCATCTTTCTTCTTTTCATTGATCTCTGAAGTTTTCACATAAGCATTTGACTCAGAATAGTAATAATTGTCATTGCAGAGTGCAGGGATGTTCCCATTATCAACAGCGATTCCTCCTTCAGTAGACAGGCCTATATGATGGATAGTACCGTCCCCTTGGCAAACAGTACAGCAGGCATCTTTGTATTGTGTTGCTCGGTCACATATCTCGCATTTGCTCTCTTTTCTTTCCACAATTTCTTCTTGCTCCCCTTTACCCTCGTCTTCATCTTTCTCACATTCTTTCTCCTGCTCCTTCCAAATCTCCTCCACTCCACTTGCCTCCGCCTCAAACTCCTCCTCATCTCTCTTGCAAGCACTGTCAGTTTGACAAATACTTAAAGCCTCCGTGGAGGGCAAAACAGGCAGTATGATGGTGAGCTGTCCTTTCTGTTTGTTGAACTTGGCATAGCCTTTATCCTCATCCACAGGGTATGCTAGAGGCAGCTCCAGTCTGTAGGCTGGTTTGTTTGACTCCAGCAGTAGGGTTTTATTCTTTATCTCCAGGTTAGCATCCCTGGCTGACTTAAGTAGGGGCACGTCAACAGTGACAACTATCTCCTTGGGCCTTGGGCTTTGGGCTGAGTCTCTGGAACATCGGAAGTCCTGCAGATCAATAAAGGATCTGTATTTTAAAGTGTAGATGGGTGTCGTCATCTCCTTGGGTGTCTGTGGTTGGATGTGGAGAGTCTTGGTTTTGGTGTCATTATTGTTTTTTGTTTTGGGAGCCTCTGTTGACTCAGTTGTTGCTGGGGATTTTTCAGGGTATGGGAAAGCAAGAGGGTCGGACTGTGTTGGAGGCTCTTTGGGTATAAAGCCAGAAATGGGTTTTCGAATCATACAAGGATGAGGACTACCTTTGTACTTGATGTTCAACTCTCTCATATTATTTTCATCAAGAGTCACTTTAAAAGCATCTTGGATTCCTTGAATGGCTGTGTTGTCTACTATACTCATGAACCGTTTGTCTTTGCTAGCGAGGTGCATACTGTCAGGATGGAGCACAACATCATAGATCATGAACTTGTTTCCCTTTGAATCTCTCTCTTGTCTTCCAGGGACCAAACTGTGGGGCAGAGACCAATGCTGCCCCCTCCTGCCATCCTCTGTCACTCCCCTTTTGAATTCAGGCTTTCCAATTTCTTCGCTGCTACAGATGTTGATGAAGCACTTCTGACTGCCGTTCAGACTTGTCCTGAGAACTCTAAATGGTTCTACATGGATAAAACTTATGTCATTTCCTCTCTCCTGTTCCAACTGTTTGATTTCTTCTTCATATCTTTTCTTTTTATTGGGGTCCGATAACTCTCTAGCGTAATCAAATAACAATCCTCTGAACTTTTCATCTCTGAAAGCTTGTGTGAATATCTTGATTTCATCCTCTGTCACATTAAGTTCTTTTGTGAATTTCTTGATTTCGTCCTCTGTCACATTAAGTTCTTTTATATGTTCTCCAAACACCATGATGATTGCACTGAGGAAGTAGCAAAACTACGGTATCAACAAACTTGTGTTGCAATTTAGCAAATGCAAGCTAAAAAGTACAAATTTACAAGTTCCCAAGTAATAATTAAATGGGTTTATAAAGGGATTTTATATCGGGGCGGTGATGTCACAATTAGTTCTGGCCTTGCATTGTGATTGGGTGATTCAATCGTGTATGTTTCGAAACCCCATTCCTGTCATTTGCAAACTCATAGCGCACCTTGTTTACCTTGCCTATTGCAGTAGCAATGGCTGCCATCAGCTGAAAGCAAAGGTAGTAACCTGCATCCTCGCCACACTTCCCCCTAATCTGTTCGTCACTGATTACTGATTACAGACAGACATTGTGCGACACATTGTGAGCGTGTAGTCATTTGGACCGGAAACACACAAAGGTGTCCTGTGTTTCCAGTTCAAATCTGCTGCTGAGCCAATCAAAAGTGGTTATGAGAAACTGACTTGGATCAGGAAACAGGAAGGCCACCTTCTGGAAAAGGGAACTACAGTCATGTACTGTACAGGGCCTACTGCCTCGTGTGCTGATGAGCGCTCCCTCTGTGCGTATGGCTTATCACAGCGACTGGAGGTGGGGTTTTGATGACAACTGGCTTGGGAATCGCTTATTCGCTTACACACAACATAAACCAAGGAGTATAAAGTTGCCTACTATATCATGTAAAGGAGAGGTCACTGTAAACAGCCTTCTACCTCTGCACTGGGAGGAAAACTTCAGCAGAAAGTTTGATGGAATGCATTTTTAAGTGTCGGGACTTCTTTGAGCGGTCGGTCCTGTTCTTTTGCAACCTGCCTGTGTGCACGCCTGCATTTCATGTCTGATAAGGGCTCTATTTGTATACGCTTGTGGCACCCATGTTCATCATCAAAATCAACACTCTCAAAATATCAACCATTTCTGTTCAGTTGACTGAAGACACTCTCTCCTCTCTTCTCTTTCTCTCTAGTGAAAATGTCAGAAACAAGGCCGGAATGTACTCACTTATGCGAGTCTGTCTGTCTGTCTGTCCGTCCGTCTGTGAACATTTAATCTCCGGTGCTGTTGGACCGATCCACGTGAAACTGTGCACGCACACTCCCAGTAGGCCAAGGAAGAACCTCTGCCCCAAATTCTTCAAATCGACCTCATGGTGGCGCTACAGGCCAATTCACGTTTTGGCCTATAACTCTAGAACCATAGGGCGAACAATCATTGGATCATAACGGCACTTCCCACATAGGTCACGCCCATTTCCGCCTGACAATATTCGTCACTTTTGCGTTTTATTCAAAACACACTTTGTGCTACTGCTCCTACAGATTTTGTCCTCACGCAAATCGGTACGCATCATGGCTGTGGTCACGTGATCATAATGCATCTGTTCTGATTGGCGATTGAAGGAAGAACCGTCACACCAATCCTTTCAAATCGGCCTCATGGTGGCGCTATAACAGCTCACTACTTTTGGCTTATACCTCTTGAACCGTAGGTCATACAATCATAATCCTTTTTCTATGGATTCCTTAGAATATGACTTCACACTCCAGCCATTTGTGTAAGACTACATTTTCAGTTTTCTTCAAAACCCACTTTTGGCTACTACTCCTACAAATTACGTACAAAACTCACACAAATGGGTACATATTAGCTGTGGGGTCATGTGATCAAGATGTATCAGTCTGGGTAGGCACCTGGCCTGGCGAGGATCTGCACTCTGAGGAGCGCACTTTTCTAGTTGGGATATGAATCATTAGCAGTTTTGTTGTATTAAGATGAGTTAATTCTCAGAATCAAGGATTTCTTATATTAATACATTTTGAGTCATTGAATATATCATCTACAGATAATAAAAACATTATAATAATAAAATAATCATGTGGATCTTGGGACCCACAGAAACAGCATGGTTCTCAGACTTCATATGGCCAGCCTTCATCTATTACATTTTAACTTTAATTTGATAGGTAACCCAAAGGATCTCAAAACACCTTCTTCAGGCATCCGAACTGAGCTTTTTACTGAGCATGTGAAGACAGTGTGCAGTTTATTATTATTTTTTATTCAGTGTAACTTTAATTTGATCAATTTAAATATTTTTTGAAATTTTAAACGTGAAAAGAAATTAGCCATTTACACGTTACACGGAAACAAACAGACAGACAGACAGACAGACAGACAGACAGACAGACAGACACACACACAGGGACCAGCAGGGGGTCCTCTGAGGGTTAAATTAACACTGAGGATTCTACAGTATAGGCTAGGGTCCCAGAGATAAAGAAATGGAACCAAATGGGGGGGTCCGTGGCCAAATGCATATCCAACCGGGGGTCCCTGAAATTAAACAGTGTGAGAATTACTGAGCTAAACGATAACCGGAAGAGTGGGCACCTAAACATTGTGGACACAATCCTTCTAAAATGTAAAAAAAAAAAAAGGGGGGGGGGGGGGAATAGGTGCGCAAGCTCCTTTCATTTAACTTTGGAACATGGTCTGAAATAATGTAAAGTATACATGATTTGAACATGCTTGAACATTTGACATTTAAGGCCTAGTATTTCTACAATTGCTACAAATAGCTACAAGACCAGTTTGTAGCAATAACAAGGTAAATTTAGCTCTGATAATGATGTACCGTTTATGTTGAAATCATCTATATTACCTTAATTTATACAATTTTCCAAAGCATAGCCTACATTTATTTTTATTTTCATTTATTTATCAATTTTACATTTTGGGGGAATAAAAAGCCAATTTATTAACATTCAGGTGCCCTCAATGTTTAGGGTGTCCACTCTTCTCGCATCCAACTCAACTACACTGGAACCCCAAACTACACTGTAAAATCCTCAGTGCTCCCTTGACTCAGTTAAGTTACAGACCCGTAAGCCCTGCCACACACCTGATATTGATTAACAGCTGGTCAAGAAGAGACCCTCTTCTAGACGGCTATACTCCTGCAGAGCCACGCTGTAGAAAAAAAAAGGTTTCAAAATAAATAAATCAAGTAAATAGGAGCGTTCCTCGCAATGTTACTGTGAGAGAGTGTGTGAGATCATACAGATAATCAATCATTGAATCATGTGAGATGGGAGATTCCTGCAAATGAGGTAAAAGTTGCCAGGTATCATATTTCTTAATGATTAGGCCACTGTTTCCTAAAACATGGGTCGGGACCCATGTTTATGGGTCGCAAGTAAATATCCATGTTTTTTAACATTTCATACAATCTTTTGGCAAAATCCTTTTACAAATCTTTTTTTCAAAATAATTTCAGAAATAAAATTTTAAAATCCATAAATGTAGAAAAATAAGCTTACAACACGTTACATAGCGACACATTGTGAGCTTTTAGATCAGCTATCTTTATACTGCAATTAGAGAAGGTAGTGGGTGGAGCCGAGACAGGGGTAAACGGCCAGAGGCCGCTTTTTTCTAGTTTTCACAATTAAATAGGGCTTAAGTGGATGTATGCAGTGTTGCTATTTTCTTGTGTCACGTGGTTGGTTTGTAACACTGACTTCGTTTCTGTTCCTGACAAGCTCTGCTTCTTGGACAGTGGCAAGCAGGACATCTTGCCTGGGTGACTTTCTGCAAAATCTCTCTCTCTCTCTCTCTCTCTCTCTCTCTCTCTCTCTCTCTCTCTCTCTCTCTCTCTCTCTGTCTCTCTGTCTCTCTCTGTCGCATATATCATTATTTATGAAGACTTTAGTAAGATTTATGAAGTGGTGGAATGTACAGATAGATCCATCGTATTGACAGCCCTTGGGGAGGAATATGAAACCTGACTGTTTAATAATCATTTGGAGACCTGTCAATGTTACTGTATCTAGCTATGGCTGCTGACAAGTAGTTCCTCGCTGTCTGGCTCTCGAACATCATCTGGATCTTGCTCCATTAGTATCGGAGGAATGTACTTGTACGTATCGGTGGCCGAGTCGTCCAGGATCCTCCAATCCTTCGCCTTGCTGTCTTTTGGGACGTTCAGGCATGTAAAATTCCCAAAGCAGACATGCATGATGACAACGACGAAGACGATGCACAGAACTACAGTCGTGAATATGAACGGCGGAGACGTAAACCCCTTGGTGAAGGTGAAGAAAAACACATAGAACAGACAGATAATGGGGGCCATCCCCACGGCGGTCACGGCGGCAGAATGGATCCTTTTGTCGAGTTTGGCGGGCAGGTATGCGTAGTACATGTTGTACCTGTCAGTGAAGCGCTTCAGCAGCATGTATATCAGTCCAAAGGGGACGATGATTGGGCAGGCGATGCTGTAGGCCATGACTATAGTAAAGACACACATCATCCAGGCGTAAGCTGTCCCGTAGTCGAACTCTTCGGCTTGGTGCTTCTTGACATGCCTGCGGTCAGCATCAGAACGGGCCAGACAAAGGCGGATCATGTATGTTATAAAACCCATGATGTTCAACAGTTCACAGGGAATACCAATGAAGGCTGAAGCAATGACGTAATTCACAAAGAAGGCTCCAATGTGGGGAAGGAACACACACTCGAATCTGTCTAAGTCCTCTGCGAGGGTGTCGCTAAATAACCATTTGAAGAACACTTCCAGATTGGAGATTCCCAATGAGGGTAGCACCAGGACCATCAAGATTAAGAAAATGTAGCCTTTGTACATGGCCTCCCTTCTCGTTACCGACTGCGTATAGTGATTCTCCAAATCAGAAGAGTAAAGAACGACGATGGGGAGAGTACAGGATAAGACAGCCATAAGGATGGTGGGGAGAAACATTTTGAGAATTGGATTTAGGTCATCGATTACAGCAATTTCGTCCAGCTTGGTGATAAACCTGGCTGGGGTGGTGAGGTAGTACAACATGGTGAATAGGGATAGGTTGATGACAAGCCAGCGCACCCACCACACGTACTTATTACATGACAGATTCGCCCAGTAGATGTTCTGCGGATCAGGGGCATAGGTAACACAGACACTCGGGTTGTTCAAGTTGAGTTTGCTACTGAACTGAGAGGAAATTGGCGTCCGACAACAGCGACAGTAACCGCCAAAACACTTGCAAGCATTGAAGTCCCTCATGATCGTGTTAGGCATGGCCTCGCTTTTGAAGGTGACAAAGGCCATTCCTATGGGTTTCTTTTTTACTCTCTTTTTCTCTTTCGTAAACTCCTCTCCCAGTTTGTTCTCCAGCTCGGTGTAGTAGCTCACAGCCTCTTCCTTTACGACACCTTTGTCGAAGATGGAGTCGAGAGTCCATAACTTTGGGTTGAGAATCCATAACTTTGGGTTGAGACTCCATAACTTTGGGTTGAGCATGGTAGGCGTGCCCTGCTTATCCTCCTTTTCTTTGTAGAACACCTTGTTGCGCACTGCCTTCCTCTTTTGAGATTGTAGATTCATCAGCTTAGACACATCATAACATAAACTAACCTGTGCAACTTTACATCCATCCTCCTCATACGCCTTCTCAAAGTGTTGCTCTAATTCCGCCTCCGTTGCATCTTTAGGGAGTCCAGTGATGAATAAAGTATGTCTCACCACCTCACTCTCTTTGTAGTGCATTTTGGATGCGTGCCGTTTCATAAAGTACAGTGTCAGTAACACGTAAAATAATGCAAAGATTGTGTGCAGCCATAGTCGTGGATTTTGGGCATCTAAATTAGCAATCATTGTTCGTCCAAAATTGTAAGGGTTATTTTTTGAAAATATTGTTCCGGAAAAGTTGATTGGCAAGACGATGACAATAGACAGTGAGCACAACACTACCAGCAATTGAATGATGTGGCGCTGAAAGGACAGGTAGTGTTCCGCATCCTCACCGCACTTCTCCCGAATCTGTTCGTCACTGATGCAGTACATGGCAGTTAGCCAGGAACAAAAGCCTGGGTTTTGGTCTTGGTTTACATTTCCTGAGCTGGAGATCGAGTTGCCGACCTCTTTAGGCTCCTCGTATTCTTGAGGTATATTTAAACTTGTGGAGTAGGCCACGTTCTCTGCATCACGCACCAATGCAAGACGTCCATGGTCACCAAGTCTTTGCATGCAGGAGAACACAACCAAGCAAAACAAGAACACTATGAAGTCCAGCGCGAGGACAGTGAGCACCCCTCCAAAGTTCAAGCCTTTAAGAAGGTCACTGTGGATTTTGGTTGAATTGGTGCATACTTCGTGGTGGCCTTGTGAGTTGTTAATGCGGGCTTGTGCCACCCAAATGCCCATCATCAAAATTAGCACTCTCTGGAAATAAGCCATTTCTGGAAACCTCAGTACGCTGATGACTCTCTTCTCTCTCTCTAGTGAATGGAAACTTCAAAGAACACTAGCTGCTCATTCAGCAGCTTATATATAGGCAGCGGATGTCACACATAGTTCTGACCTTGCGTTGTGATTGGCTGAGATTGCGTTGTGATTGGCTGACACATTGTCAATGTTTCCAAATATATCACATTTCACAATTTTGTCATGCTCTACTGTCCCAGGTGACGGCGCTGTTACAGCAACACACACATGCGAGTGCACGCACACAAACCCTCTTCTAGGCGGCTCGGCCCCTAACTCCAATTGTTTTTTTTTTATAATATTCCAGTATATTAATTATGTGATATTGTCTAGTTAGTAATCTGTGTGTGTCACGTCACGTTTGTGGTGCTAAACAGTATAAATCGGCTGACCTGACAGAGATTTGCTAACCTGACCTGTCGGCTTAAGTGATTGGCCGAGCTTCGCGTACCGTTTATGCCGCATAGCCGATAGTAACGAAGCAATAGAACGGAAAGTAGGCAAAGGCCATATTATGGAAGAATGGCAATAATGTTGGGATGGAGGAGAGAGGAGGTCATAACATGTATTGTATTCCCGAATTGCATCGTTCACGACATGCATGGCCCCGATTAGGCCAGTAATAATTATGTCAGTAACTCGTGTTGTTGTGGGAACAAGCGATCATGAGGGCATCCCTGGACGTGGACGTACTAAAGATGCAGGCATGTAAAGTACTGGCGAGCTATCCAGATGTATGGAGACTCAAGATGACAGTGGTTCCCAACCTGTGGGCCATGAGGATATTGCAGGTGGGCCCCCAAATAATTGACAAAACTAAAGATTTCAATGATAATATAACATTATTATATTAAAATAAATATGTAGTTTCCGTAGTGATACCGATGAATGGGAACTTAAAGTATATAGGCTACTATGTTTAGTTCCATAGATCCAAGAGTGAGAATGCCCGATTTTAGCGGTTGGAATTCAGTACAGAGGCATGGTAAAGTTCAACCAGACGGTATATCTATTCAGCAAATGAACAATACCAACTGACAAACACTGGAAACTCCAGCCCAGTGGCAAATGGCAGCCTTTTATACCCAGCTGGAATTAATGAGCCTGGACTATACCATTCTACGGGGTGTAGTCTAAATGAGAGAGCATACCATAAATACATAAATAAACACACAATAAATACATAAAGGTCCAGCCCAATCTGCTGAAACACAAAAGGTAATGTTAAGCATTCAATCAAACTCCACAATAAAACCTCACACTACAAACATATTGCACTCTCTCCATATTGCACTAAGGTGAACTGCAAATTACTAAAAGTGCAAATGTGCTGTGCAAATAAATGCATGCGTGCACTCTGTATTCTGTATTCTTTATTCATTCAGATCCCCATTAGCTGCCACCAAAGTAGCAACTACTCTTCCTGGGGTCCACAACAAACAACACAACACAACACAACAAAACACAATGAAAACGTGTACAGTCTTGTTAAAAACATTTCAAGACAATACATTTCATATTTTAAAATAAAAGAAAGTTTAAAAAATTGAGAAAACTTTCATTCACTTCAAGTGGATAAAATATTCAATATCATTTTTATGTGGTTACACTATTTGTCATTTTCAGGCGCATTCTGTCATTTTCTTTACAATAATTGTGCAAATGTCTTTTCAAATTAAGTGAAACCAACAACCTACAAAATTTACATTTTAACAAACCTGATACATGCCTTTAAAATAAGATATTAAAAATATGTTTTAATTTGTCATCTTGTCAATGTCAAGCCCATTTTGTCACCAACCCAGTACCTTTTTCTTGCCCTGTAACTGTATCTGAACTGCTGTACTGCCTTTGGCGACTGAATAATATGATGAATAATATCTTATCTTGTCTCACCATAACAAGGTCATGGAAAAGACTGTGGCGAAGATCATTAGAGAAGTGGGCTCTCAAACCTTTTTGGGGCAAGGACCCCCAAATGAATGTGTATTTGGTCACGTTCCAGGGACCCCATACAAGATTTGCGTTGCCAATATGCTTTACTTATACCCAAGTAAACTTTTGAATACAGGACTTTTACTTGTAACAGAGTATTTGTACATTGAAGTGATACTTTCACTTATTATTCTTCCACCTCTGCTTGGTGGCTTTTAAGTAGCGTAGTAAGTTGCGCTTAGACACATCCTGACTCTTGGGAGGCTCATGAAAGCAAAAACTAATTTCACACTGAAAGTCTGTAGAAAAGCATGTTGAAAGTACATACCAACAATGACCACATGATGGCAGTGTCTCCACATGCTGTCAGCATTGACTCTATGTAATGGGATTGGATTTTCAAGAAATTAACTACACGCAGTGGTGAAAGAAGTAGGCCTACTCAGATTTTGGACGACGTGCTGTGAGCTTGTAGATTGCCCATTTTCACATTTATTTCTGATTACTAATTTGATTAATTATTATATAATCTATATCTGCAAAGTAACTGGTACCTAAAGATGTCAAATACATGTAGTGGAGTAAAACGTACAGCAATTTGCCTGTGAGATGTACTGAAGTAAAAGTATCAAGTATCAAGAAATTGAAAAACTCAAGTCATGTCCTTATAGTTTACTTTATGTCACTGACTACAGGTCTCACAAGGTACATGCTGTGTATGCTGCATTGATTTCAGTGTAACAGGAACAGTGGGCCCCTGAGAACACTGGGCAACATTTTTCAAAATATTGATTTATTTTATATTTTTGTATATATTTTATAAGTACATTTATTTTACAAATGAGGGGCCAAATACATATCATTCTGTAATTACATTTAAGGACCAATACATCTACAAATTGCTACATGTGATGGCCAGTCATTATCAGTCATGTTTTTTTTTTCTCTCTGTGTAATTGATGCAAAGCCAAATATGTTTCTATGTTTCGTTTGATCTGACTTGAAGCATCGTTGATACTCGGTTTTCTCTATTTTGGTCTTTTGTTTCCTTTTTTCTATTGTGACAATTAATTTAACTATTAATAAGGTGGGCTTGGTTAACACAAAGGAGCAAATATCTTAGTGGTTAGTACTATTATGAACATAATTCTGGCCATTACGCAGCCCTTGGTTCGTCGGGCAAAAACCTCTTATCTCCATATTCTAACTTTTTGAGTTTTTTCATAAATGAATGCCCTACTTGATCATACTACAGCATCACACAACAGCATCAAAAGTAGCAGATCCTGGGCTGCCCGCTGGCCTAGCGGTCCAGGCCCATACCACAAACAGGAGGTTCTGATGCGGCCTGACAGCGAGTCGAGGGTTCAAATCCCCATCCCAACGACCTTTGCTGCATGTCACTCCCCATTTCTCTCCCCCTGTTTCCTGTCAAACCAGTGGAGGTCAATAAGTACAGAAAAAGCCCCCAAAAATATCTATAAAAAGAAGTAGCAGATCCACAAGCTCAAAACGCTGTGTGAAGCAACGCGCTTTGAGCTTGTCAATCTGCTACTTTTGCTATTTTTGAATCCTGAAAAGTAACAGTTTTGTACATATGAGGTTTCCACCCGACAGAGATGATATTTTAATTTACATTTAAGGAGTAGTTCACCCCAAAAGATTACTTATTCTCTATCAATTACACACCCCATGAAGCGTTTTCAACCTTTTCAACCTTTATGGGGTTTTTTTTTGGCGTAAATGCCCTACTTCATCATACAAGAGTGTTGCGCAAAAGTCGTGAAAATAGTCGATCTACATGCGTCACAACAACGCCTCGCATCGCGAAATGTTGTGAGCTTGTAGATCGGCTATTTTTTTTCATGACCCACACTTCATGACAATAGGTGAGAGTAGGAACGAAGATTGCTCGGAAGACCGAAAGCTTTGCCTTCTGGCTCAGCTCTCTTTTCGTCACCACAGTGCGGTACAGCGACTGCAATACCGCTCCTGCTGCTCCGATTCTCCGGCTGATCTCCTGCTCCGTCCTCCCCTCACTCGTGAACAAGACCCTGAGATACTTAAACTCCTTCATCTGGGGAAAAGCCTCATTCCCTACCCGGACTGCACAATCCACCGGTTTCCTGCTGAGAACCATGGCCTCAGATTTGGAGATGCTGATTTTCATCCCAGCCGACGCACACTCGACTGCGAACCGATCCAGTGAGAGCTGAAGGTCCCGTACCGATGGTGCCATCAGGACCACATCATCCGCAAAAAGCAGTGACGCAACCCTTAGCTCACCGAACCGTATACCCTCTCCGCCACGACTTCGCCTCGAGATCCTGTCCATGAATATCACAAACAGGATAGGTGACAAGGCGCAGCCCTGTCTGAGACCAACCCCCACTGGAAAAGAATCCGATTTACTGCCGAGCACACGGACACAGCTCTCGCTTTGGGCGTACAGAGATTGGATGGCCCTCAACAAGGTCCCCCTCACCCCATATTCCCGCAGCACCTCCCACAGAAACTCCCGGGGGACCCGGTCATATGCCTTCTCCAAATCCACAAAACACATGTAGACCGGATATGCATACTCCCAGGCCCTCTCCAGAATTCCTGCCAGAGTAAAGAGTTGGTCAGTTGTTCCACGACCAGGACGGAAACCACATTGCTCCTCTTGAATCTGAGGTTCGACTATCGGCCGGACCCTACTTTCCAGTACCTTGGCGTAAACTTTCCCAGGGAGGCTGAGTAATGTGATACCTCTGTAATTGGCACACACCATCTGGTCCACCTTTTTGAAAAGTGGGACCACCACCCCAGTCTGCCACTCCCTCGGTACTGTCCCAGACTTCCACGCGATGTTGAAAAGACGTATCAACCAAGACAGCCCCTCAACACCCAGAGCCTTCAGCATTTCTGGACGAATCTCATCAACCCCCGGAGCTTTGCCACTGTGGAGTTGTTTAACTACCTCAGTGACTTCCTTCCGGGAGATTGACGCCGATCCCCCATCATCCTCAGGCTCTGCTCCTGTCAGGGAGGGTGGGTCTGATGTCATTGGGTTTAGGAGTTCCTCAAAGTGTTCCTTCCACCTCCCTACGACTTCCTCACTTGAAGTCAGCAGAGCCCCATCCTTGTTGTATACAGCTTGGATGGTTCCCCGCTTTCCCCTCCTGAGGTGCCGTATGGTCGTCCAGAACAACTTTGGTGCCGCCCGAAAGTCCTTCTCCATGGATTCCCCGAACTCCTCCCACACCCACTGCTTAGCCTCCGTCACAGCTGTGGCTGCCGCCCTTCGGGCCTGTCGGTACCTTGCAATTGCCTCCGGAGTCCCCTGGGATATCATACCCCGATAGGCCTCCTTCTTCAGTCGGACGGCTTCCCTGACCACCGCTGTCCACCAGGGTGTTCGAGGGTTACCGCCCCTTGAGGCACCTAAGACCTTCTGACCACAGCTCACAGCCGCAGCTTTAGCAATAGAGGCTTTGAACATTGCCCATTCCTGTTCAATGCCCCCAACCTCCACAGGGATGCCAGAGAAGTCCCGCCGGAGGTGGGAGTTAAATTCCTTCCGGACAGAGGTCTCCTCCAAACGTTCCCAGTTCACCCACACTACACGCTTGGGTTTGCCAGGTCTGTCCAGAGGCTTCCCCCGCCATCTGAACCAACTCACCACCAGATGGTGATCAGTTGACAGTTCCGCCCCTCTCTTCACCCGAGTGTCCAGAACATGCGGCCTCAGATCAGCTGATACGATTACAAAATCGATCATTGATCTTTGGCCTAGGGTACTCTGGTACCAAGTACACTTATGAGCATCCTTATGTTTTAACATGGTGTTTGTTATTGTCAGTCCATGACTAGCACAGAAGTGCAATAACAAGCCACCACTCAGGTTCAGATCAGGGAGACCGTTCCTCCCAATCACGCCAGTCCAAGTATGCCCGTCATTGCCCACGCGTGCGTATGCTTTTCATTGTGACCAATAATCACTGGGTTGGCCACGTGAAAGCATAGACTTGAAGTAAACTGGCTTTGTACCAACACAAAGGTACAGGATGTTCTGTGCCTAGTGCTACTGACAAAGATTGCTAGAAGATTCCAGATTTGTAAAATTCTTTGGTTTTGCTTCCTCAACATTGTTGCAGCAATAACAAACAAAAAAATTTGGAATAGAAAACACGGTATCTGTTTGTAAGAATGGGTTCCTATCAGTAACCATTCTGCAATGATTGTACAATGTTTATTATTGAAATCTAACTTAAATATTGTTAAATATGTAAAAATAGCATATCTACAAGATCTGCTATTTTTTTAAATTATTTTTGAAAAATATCAAACATGTTTGTGATGGGGGTCCATGGCCAAATATATATCGATTTGGGGGTCCTTGACATGAAAAAGTTTGAGAACCACTGATACACAGAATAAAGCTTTTTGTCATTATCAATCATTGATTGGGACTTAGTTGGAATGTATACACACAGTCACACACCCCTTCTTCCAAGTTGCAGACACCGCTGGTCATAAAGATTAAAGAGAGAAGATAGGCATATATGACCTAAATTGATTCCTTGTAAACTTGTAAATCACTATTCCCGATATGAGTATGTATGTCCTGTTTTGAACTCCTTTGCAAGGCGTTTGTTCAATACCTTGAGCAAAGGCCATGAGCAGTGAGCAGTTAGCCTGGCGTAGACAGACTATATCACTGCGTGGATATGAGTCTGGTGCTTCTATGAGGAAGTTTTTTTTCCAAGGGGGCGGGATCAAAACAATGACTCTCGACGCAATTGGTTAGACTTACAAACCAACTACCAATTACAGTCTCCCATATTCGAATACTGGGCCCTGATTGGTTACCCACGTCTTCTGGAGCAGGAAATGGATTCTCTATGGAGCGGTGCCAGACCCAAATCCCAGAGTGAAATTTTTTTTTTGCACTCGCAGATTCGTCTGGTCCCAGGCTAGTGAGCAGTGACCATGAGCAGTGGTGGATGAAGCACTCAGGTCTTCTCCTTAATTAAAAGCACCAATACCACAGTGAAGAAATACTCTGTTACAATGAAAATTCCTTACTCCAAGTCCAATTACTAGATTATTAGCATCAAGATATACTTAAATAGAGAAGTAAAAGTAGTCATTTTGCAGGATGTTCATTTAAGAATCATATATATATATATATATATATATATATATATATATATATATATATATATATATATATATGTGTGTAATTTGACAATAATTATTGATTATTTATGTGTTCATTACTTAAGGTGGAGTTCCTTTTAATATTGGCTAAATACTGCTAGCTTATATAACATTCATTAGTTGATTTATAATTTGTAATAATAATCTACAGTATATCTGCAAAGTAACTATTGACTCAAACTAAAAAAGTACTTCCCTCTGAAAATGTCGTGTATTAGAAGTAAGTACGTATAGCATGAAATAGAAATAACTACCTCTACTTAAGTACAGTACTTGAGTAAATGCACTACATTCCGGAGTCCTCATTTAGCTGCCTTCAGTCACACTCACAACACAAATGCATGCAATCGCTTTTATTGTTTGTTGTGGCTGGAGTGGCTACAATCGTGTTTAGGTTGCCGTTTATTGCACCAATTTTCTACAGAAAGGTCCAAGTAGTATAATGTAGGCCATACATGGGCAACTGGCGGCCCGGGGGCCACATGCGGCCCCCACCTTCACTTAATGCGGCCCGCAGGTTAATATCGGAATACTGATATATTATTTGCAATTACAATTAATTCCAAACGTGCAAACGTGACCCGCTTTAATTACTTCAGTCTATATTGGTTGTTTAATGACTAGAATTAAAATGTAATTGTCTTTTTTTTATGTCCAATGTATTTGTATTTAAGTTCATAAAGTTAACATAAGTATAACTAAATGCATTTGAAATTAAATAATTTTTTTACTTTTCAGCATTCCAATTAAAAAATAGCAAAAATAGCCGATCTTGCAGTGCGACGCGTTTTGAGCTTCTAGATCAGCTATTTTTGCAACTTTTGTGTGACATAGAATGGCAAAGTACAGCATTCATTTACGGAGTTGCCCACCCCTGATGTAGGCGCACAGGTGAGCCTACATAATTGCATATACATTTATAAAAGGTTACATTCATCCTACAGCAAGATAGACTGTATTTTCTATGGTCACAAAAAAATAAACACAACACATTATTAACCACTTAAGCCCTGTTATTTTATACTTTGTCGGATGATGTTGTCACACAGCTAAAACAGCCGATCAACAAGCTCTGATCATGATGCAGCATTCGTTTGTTGATTGGCTATTTTCGTTTTCTATTTTTGACCATTTTGTGACCACTTTTGCCTATAATGAGGCCAAGTTGAAACTAGCTCATTTGAGTTGGTTTAACTCAGTAGTTCTCAAACCTTTTCGTGCCAAGGACCCCCAAATTGATATGTATGTGGCCACAGACCCCCACGTAAACCCCCACCTAAAAAAAGATTTAAAGATTTGTACACATTTTCAAGATTTTTCAAAAATAGCAGATCAACAAGCTCATAGCGCGGCACTCGGTGCCGCCATATGAGCTTGTACATCTGCTATTTTTGAATAGCCAAAGTATAAAATGTGGATAAAGGGGTTAAAAAATATTGTGACGCTTTATTAACTAATTTAGCTGGGGACCCCCTGGAACCCCCCTCCCCCCCCCCCCCAAGGACCCCACTTTGAGAACCAACGGTTTAACTAACTCATGTCAGCTGTGCGCGCCACCTTCACTATCCCCAAGTCGTCACAATGCGCAGCTGCAACCTGATGACCATTTGCAACAATGAAACTTGACTTTGAAATGAGATGCAAGAATTCCCTTCCTCTATTGTCTGTACTTAGTGGTTTTACACCCCTGAAATCATTTGACCCATAATTAAAGGATGTGTTGCGGGGGTGGGGGGGGTTGGGGGGGGGGGGGTATTTTAAACCAGAGCAGTTGGTTCTCAAACATCTTTGTGTCAAGGACCCCCAAATTGAAATATTTTGTCCCATGCAGGGAATATATTTTTGTTGTTAGATAAGATTTTGTGCAACATTCAACAACCGTCTATATACTGAGGAGATGAAAGCAGAGAGAGTGATCTGAATTCTGAATAGTCAGTGTATACATTATCTTATTGGACCACTTTTACTCAACTTCACATCTTCACAACACAACTTTTAGCTTGTGAAATAATTACGTCGAAATAAATGAAAGAAACCGTCCCTCATTTTGCTGGGGAACCCCTGTATCCCCCCCCCCCCCCCCCCCCGTCCCCCAAGGACTTCACTCTGAGAAGCACTGCCCCAGGGGGTAATCTCTAATAAGACATTGTGTCACCTCCATCTCTGTCTGTGATCACTTATTACACAATCTCCCTCCACAGGGAGATTGTAGGCAATCGAGCTAGAGAGGAAACGGTAGACTCATCAACCCCGGGGTGGAACTGTATGACATTGGTTCTCAAAGTGGGGTCCTTTGGGGGGGTCCCCAGCTAAATTTGTTAATACATATATAATAACCCCTTTATCCATATTGTATACGTTGGCTATTCATCATACATACCTTCATCACATACATCTGCTATTTTTGAACATTTTCGAAGTGTTTGAAGAATTTCAAATAATTTAGATTTTTTTAAACACAAAATGTTCTTTTCTGGGGGTCGCTGGCACAAAGTATTTTCAGATGGGGGAGTTCTGCGGCCAAATATATATATATATATATACATTTTGGGGTCCTTGTGACACAAAAAGGTTTGAGAACCACTGCTCTATGAGACATGGCATGTCCTTTGCGCCCGTAGCTAATGAGGATTCACAACAAGGCTTGCGATGGCCGCTCTGCCCGGTCAACTCTCCTGTAGGTCTCAGCTGTCAAGTAACACCCGTGCAATTCTGCACGGCGGCTGTGGTGGGAAGTAAGTAAGTAAGTAAGTATATTTACTCAAGTACTGTACTTAAGTAACATTTTCTGGTATTTCTTACTTTACTGGAATTTTCTGTACTTTTACTTCTACTCCACTACATCTCAGAGGCAAATATTGTACTTTTACTCCACTACAATTATTTAAAAACTTGAGTTACTAGTTACTTTGTACTTGTAGGTTTTGATTATTATTACAAAACATACATTACCCACTTCAGCCATATATTTCATCCATTTGAAAATAGCCGATCTACAAGCTCGCGACGCGACGCATTGTGAGCTTGTAGATCTGCTACTTATCAAAAGATTTTTATACACTTGTGAGATGGGACCTTCTGCATAATGAGTAGGTACTTTCTACTTTTGGTACTTTAAGTACATTTTGATACCAATACTTTCGTACTTTTACTTCAAGCACATTTTGAATTCCGTACTTCTAGATTGCAGTATTGATACTTTTACTTAAGTAAAAAATGTGAGTACTTTTTCCACCACTGCACGCACAGCGGCCACATCGTAATATCACCGTTGTTTCTTTCTTAGTAACACTGGGTTGTTGTACTGATTAGCCTACCTACACTGTTGACACTGTAACAATATCAGGATTTCTGTGATATCATATAATGTCAGTGTGATTGGGCGTTATTTGCTCATGTTTTTTTTTTGCCTAAGCTTGGGGCAGGACACTGTATGGAGTCTATGGACACTGTGAATGTGTTTTGTTTTGTTCTGCAGTGCAGGCGTTATATCAGTATTGAGGTATATCGTGGGTATACCGTTTTGCGTACATATATTTGATTGTGCTTTTTGGGGCAGGATACAGTGACTTTGTGGCTGTTGTTCCGCATAGTGCAGGCTATTGTACAGGTGTGTATACTACCGTTTACTGTTGCTTGATGGTGCTTTTTGTGACGTTATTCCTGCATCTACAGCAGGGGTCTTCAACGTTTTCAGGCCAAGGACCCCCTAGCTGAGAGAGAGATGAAGCAGGGACCCCCTCTATATTGTATAAAATTGTGTTTTAGATTTTTAAAAAATTGTTTACTTGGTCTGCTCTTTTTTCCCTCTGCACCTATACCTCTTTGCCAAAAATAGCCGATCTACAAGCACACAACGCCTCGCAGCGCGAGGCGTTGTGATCTGCTATTTTTGCTATTTTTGGCTAAAGTTCTCCTCATAAAAAGGGATGCTAGGGTTCAAGTGGTTAAGGTAAAAAAAATAATCATATCACACAAAGATTTGGCGGCCCCCCTGTAGTAACTCTGAGGACCCCCTAGGGGTCCCGGACCCCCTGTTGAAGACCCCTGATCTACAGTACTTTTTCTTACTCTGTATCTGTAACTAAACTGCTGTGCTGCCTCTGGTGACAGAATTTCCCGCACAAGATCAATATCAATGTCTGTCTGTCTGTCTGTTCAGTAGATATTCTGAAACTATTATGACACTAAATATCTTCGCCAAAAATAGTCTATCTACAAGCTCACAACGCGTCACAGTGTGGATTGGCCCCTAGAATATATGTTAGGAGTTAAGTGCTTAAATTGACATTGACGATTCTACTGTGTAGAAAAGGTATTAGCACTGCGGCACAATGTCTGCACAAAAAAAAGAGGAAAGAAAGACAAAACTAGAAAAAGTGCTCCTCGGAGCACAGGTCTCCGCCAGGTCAGGTAGGTTATTGTGGCCTCCTGGTGGCGCTATAATAGGCCAATGTGAAAAGGGTGCCATTTCTTTTTAGGCCTTGCATGACACTGCATTCATGATTTGAGGCATTTTGTTTAAAAATTGTGGTTTGCTAAATTAGACCTGCTGGTGGCGCTATAACAGGCCAATGTTAAAAGGGTAGCATTTGTTCCTCAACATAGTGTGAATGTGCGTGCAAAGTTTGACCGCAATCGGGCTCTGCGTTCATGATTTGCGGCATTTTGTTCAAAACAAGCCACTACTGCAAACTTAAGATGTGAATCTTAGCCAATCAGGATGGAATATGAAAAATGAAACAGATCCGGCTTGATCACATGACTATAGAGATCATGTGTACCCATTTGCGTGAAATTTGGATAAAATCGTAATCGAGTAATATAAAGAAATATGTTTTACATAAGTCGGCCTCCTGGTGGCGCTATAAAAGGCAAAAGTGAAAAATGCAGGGCAAAGGTTTTTCCTTCACCTCTAGGGAGTGCGCATACAGAGTTTGACACAGATCGGTGCAGTTATAGGTAAAAACACAAATGGGCCTGTTATAGCGCCACCATGAGGCTGATTTGAACATTTTCAAGTGGTATTTCTTCCTCGGCCTAATGGGAATGTGCGTGCAAATGTCATGGAAATTGCATGCTGTGTTCATGATTTGAGGCATTTTGTTCAAAACGGAGCACTTCTACAAACTTTGGAAGCCATTTTTAGCCAATCAAGATGGAATCTGAAAAATCTGAAAGACCTGTTTCGTTTAATGACTATAGAGATACTGTGTACCGATTTGCATGATTTTTGGGCAAAATCTGTAGGAGTACTGTCAAAAAATATGTTTTGCACAAAGCGGCCTCCTGGTGGCGCTATAACAGGCCTATGTGAAAAATGTAGGGCAGAGGTTCTGCTCTGGCATCCAGGGAGTGTGTGTGCACAGTTTGGCTGCGATCAAGCCAACGGTGCCGGAGATTAGCTGTACACAAAATGACAGAATGACACACGGACGGACGGACACACGGACGGACGGACACACGGACGGACGGACGGACGGACGGACAGGGGGTAAAACATACTCTCTCGCCATGCCTTTCGGCCTGGCGGAGACAATAAAAAACAAAAAAAGTCCCTAAAGGAGATTTATAGTACTAGAGGTTGTCAGTCCTTGTCCCTTTTGTGCGCATATATGGAGATCCCTGATGTCATCAGTATTTGCCCATGTATGGGCATGCTGATATGCCCATATGGAGATCTCTCTATCTGTCAGTCCTTGTCCTTTTTTATGCCCATATATGGAGATCCCTGATGTCATCAGTATATGCCCAACTGACTGATTTGTTTGCTGATGCCATGACGATACATTGAGGTTAGACAACATACTCCATATTTGGACGTAGCTGCATTGGGAACTCCTTATATGGTTATCCTTATAAGTGAGTCATGGTGACATGAGTGTGACGTCAGAGGTCCACCGGCCCTGGATCATTCAGAATTTGGGTAATCCAAGTAGTATCTACGGAGAACATCCAAAAACAAACAACAAATGCACCGCGCCAAAAACAAGCCGGTCACTTCCTCTTTGACGAGACCACGTGGTGCTGGGAATGGAGGAGCGCTTGTACTGCATACATCCCTCATTGACATTTTAGTGAGGGTCTGATTGACATTTAGCATGTGATGTAACACTCCATCCGAGTTGCGTGCCCAGCGTCAAACCTGGATTCAGTGAGTGCTATGTCTGAAGACAAGATTGTAGTTGTAAAACACTATATTATCCCCATTAACCTTGGTGTCCATTAACCTATTTTGAGCATGTCATTATAGGCAACAATGTAAAAATAAATAAATTCTCTAATTTGTTTCTCAAAAATAGTGAACACAGCCAATTGGCTGTTTTCTCTTTATACGTATACTACGTAGTGCTGAATGTGGTTAATGCTTTGGAGATATGCAGAGCACAAGAATCTACCAAGATTTTCATGGGCAAGTTAGCTTCAAAAAGACATGAACCAAAAACAACATTTTGTGGGAGTGGGTAAATAAACAAGGTATTTTGCTGTGCACACTGACTCAATGCACAAAGTGAAAGGATATGCTGTACCAGCACTTGGTCAACTCTGTTGTTTTAAACTGTGCTATAAATAAAGTTGGATTGGATTGGACTAGCTAACCTTGTGTCTGATTGCGCTGTGTGTGGTTTGTCCACTATTGACCAAAAAGCTTGGTCATGTAAACAAATAGGCCTAATAGTACAGTACATGGCAGTGCATGGCAGTGTCAACTGTGTCCCAAACTGAATGATCTGTTCCTTTGGGTGGGCGAAGTGGTTGCAATATTAGAATTTTACAAATGACTCCATTCCACTCTGTGCTAGTTCAGTTGTACTGTGAGGCAAGCCCCGGTGTACCTTGGGATTTTGTGAACCATTATTACTGCAATATAGACAACTACACAAAAGCTTATGAATATTTTTTTTGTAGTCACAACCTTTTCAATTCAACAAAAGTTATTTTTGATATAATATTTCACTGATACCGTTAATGTTTTCCATTACAAAACATGTTTGGAATGGGGATGTGTGCGCAGTCTGCGCACAAGTATTTACAGATTTTGAGTAATGTATGGGCAAGGCGTGTGTTCCTATGACCCTGTGACAGAGCACATCCCATAGCCTGGGGTAGCGTAACCGTGACAACAGACCCCGTGGCCGCACATGCTCAGTAACTTCTAAACTCTGCAGAAATCCCCAAAACGCTAATAAACAGCGTATATTTTGGGAAAGTGAAAAACACGCGTTGTGGTTGTGTGCATACAGTATGCTAATGGTCAATGCCTGTGTGCAAGTTAAGAGCAATTGCTTAACCCACTGAGAGAACCAGGATAGAGAGTGTGATGGACAGAGGTTTCCTTAATATATAATAATAAATCAATTAATAATACAAAAAATATATAAAACTAGAAAAAGTGCTCCTCGGAGCACAGGTCTCCGCCAGGTCAGGTACGTTATTGTGGCCTCCTGGTGGCGCTATAATAGGCCAATGTGAAAAGGGTGCCATTTATTCTTAGGTCTTTCACGGCAATCAGACACTGCATTCATGATTTGAGGCATTTTGTTCCAAAAATGTGTTTTACTAAATTAGACCTGCTGGTGGCGCTATAACAGGCCAATGTGAAAAGGGTGGCATTTCTTCCTCAGCCTAGTGGGAATGTGCGTGTGAAAATTCACGGAAATCGCAAGCTGCGTGCATAGTTTGAGGCATTTTGTTCAAAACGGACCAATCCTGCAAACTTTGGAAGCCAACCTTAGGCAATGAGGATGGAATATGGGAAATCAGACAGATTTGTGTTGATCACATGACTATAGAGATACTGTGTACCGATTTGCATGACGTTTGGATAAAATCTGTAGGAGTAATGTAAAAAAAATGGGTTTTGCACAAATCGGCCTCCTGGTGGCGCTATAACAGGCCCATGTGAAAGATTTGGGGCAGAGGTTCTGAATTGGCATCCAGGGAGTGTGTGTGCACAGTTTCGGAGCGACCGGGCCAACGGTGCCTGAGATTAGCTGCTAACACACAGACAGGACGGACGGACACACACACACACGGACGGACGGACAGGGGGCAAAACATACTCTCTCGCCATGCCTTTCGGCCTGGCGGAGACAATAAATGACCCCATTACCCAATGACCTTGACATGTGCTGCAACATGGCAAAGTTTGCAATGTTGGCTCTGGGTCAACTTCTGTTCGAGGAGAGGCAAATGACATCTTTTATCTTCTATCTCCTGTTTAAGCAAATGTGGGAACATGCCCGCAGCTGACTGTAACGAACGGAGAGTAAACATTGTATCTTTTTATTGGCCACTCCTGCACTGTGTCGATGCAGCCTAGCCACAGTTAGCCCACTCAGGTGTAAGAACGTACAGATTCTGGACAAACGACTGGAAAGCAACCAGATCAACGTAATAATAGTACACCATAGTACTTTGAACAAAACTGAAGTTTTGACACAATAGGCCATACAAAAATACCATTTGCAGGGCAAGAAATTGCTTATAAAAGTTTAAACCATTTCCCAAAGAATTTCAAGATTTCTCCACAATCTTGTTTTTGCTGATCTACAAGCTCATAATGCATCAAAATGCGATAGGATGTGAGCTTGTAGATCAGCTATTTCTGAATAACCGAAGTATAAAATATAGGGCTTAAATGGTTAAAAGTGAAATGACACCTGTATGCTATGTAAAACTGTCCACTGTGACACCATTTTAAACTGCCTAAAGTAATTCTGAACAAAATCGAGGTTTTGAGAGAATAGGTCTCAGGCATTACTTTCCGAAATCCCCCATATGCACACATGTTACTGTAACTGAGTTTACATATTCCAGTGAAGGAAATAAAGGATCATTCTGAGAGCTTTTCCGCATCATCAAAGCTCACGCCCAATAAATGACTTTGGTGATATGAAACAGTGGTATTTGTATTAGGGTTACTAAATAACCCAGGGAACGGGCTACTGCTAATGGCCCCAGACCCATTAGTCATTACCAAGAAAAGAAAACTACCAAACTATGTGCGGCGTGACTTTAAATTGTCTTGTCTTTGTGGATTTGTTGTGACTGTTTCCCAGTCGTTGGCCATAAAGATAGGCATGCGACCTAAATTGATTCTTTGTAAACTTGTAAACCAATATTACCCCTGAATATGTTTTTGTTTAGAGCTCCTTGCAATAGCTGTTACACCTAAATGGCACCTCAAGTCCTCATTTGACTGCACTCCCATGCACTTTCAAGACTCAATATTTTCTATTTGTTACATTTCATAAACTATAGTAGTACACAGTGTATAATTATTTGGGTTTGGTTCCTCTACATTGTAGCAACAATAACAAACAAACAAACAAACCAAAAAGAATTAAGTAATAACAACAAGGAAGGTTTTGGAAGGAAGGGGTGTGTGTGTGTGTGTGTGTGTGTGTGTGTGTGTGTGTGTGTGTGTGTGTGTGTGTGTGTGTGTGTGTGTGTGTGTGTGTGTGTGTGTGTGTGTGTGTGTGTGTGTGTGTGTGTGTGTGTGTGTGTGTGTCTGTGTCTGTGTGTGTCTACATTATGTATTTAAATAAGGCAAGGGTTGTATTAGTTTCATTTAAAGTACTGATGCAGATGTAGCAATACACATTCAATGAGGTCTAGCAGGTCTGTGTTGCTAGGTATCTTGGTATCAATGGCCCCATTAGCATTTCACAAGTAAGGGTGACATTGCTGGAAAAAATACAATTGCACAGCAAAACTTGGCTGTATTTAGTTAGAAATGGTTATATTTGGTTACATTTCTAACTCTGAGTTAAATTAACTTGTGATCAAAGCCCTTGCAATAAGGAAGTGTGGCACCCAGTCATTCAGAGGGGTGTGGGAAGACATTGCTTTGTCACCATCTGCTGCCTTATCACTGACTAAATGGAAATGTATCTATTGTCCCCTGTGTGTGCAACTGCATTTATATTGGCTGATGCAATGGGGGGTGAGGGCGCATGTGTTTCTCTTGCGTAAGGGACATTGGGACAACCTTGTTTAGTTTTCATTATTGTTCTAGTCTATTCTATTAGTCACTCAGTCTGGAGGGATGGTGGATATTGGCATTGTGTACGGGACTGTAGGCACAATACAAGCTACAGTATACAAGGTTGTTTCCCAAGCAGTGTGGACACAGGAAAGATTCACTCTTTTCAGGGTGTTTCACATCGGATGGGTGTGGTTTTGAGGTAAAGTTAAGGCATAGTTTCTGTGAGTGTGCGTTAGGGGATAGGCATATTAGGGGTGGTCCCTGGGCGAAACAACCTGGAAAGAGGTTGTCCCAGACACAAGGATGTGCTGTCCAATGGCTGTTCATGGGGACAGCAAATGAACCCTAACTAATTAAACCCTACATACTTAGTTGACCGGGGTCCCCCAGGGCTCTATTATAGATACTCTTGTACTGTATTTCCCTCTACATCAAAACTTTTTGTCCGTTAAACGCCCCTGATATTTCCGTTGTCTGGAGGGATAGGTAGAGTTGGGTGGTGTGTGTGTGTGTGTGTGTGTGTGTGTGTGTGTGTGTGTGTGTGTGTGTGTGTGTGTGTGTGTGTGCGCATGTGCGCGTGTGTGTGTGTGGAGGGGGGATCAAAGAAAAGTGAGACAAGGTGAAACATTTGGGAGGATGTGTTTTTTCATCCCATGACGCCTTGAGGGATTCTTTGGCTTGATATGCCTGCCCCCCCACACCTCTGTCCTCCTCCAGAAACCCCCTCCAAAGCCTCCACTCCCCCCCCCCCCCCCCCCGACACACACACAACCCAGCCCGCCCTATCCACTTCATTTGCATAGAGTACTTGAAAAACAGGGGGCAGGTGACACCGGCCAACAGAGGAACGAGGGACCTGGGGCTGAACACACACACACTCACTCACTCACACACACCACAGCGCTTCTCTGTTCCACTGGCTTCGAGCGCACACAACCTCTCACACACACACACACACACACCTGTCACTCAGACCAGCCCTCAAAGGTTCAGTAACCACCTAGAACAGAAGAGCCAGTGCAAGACACCAGAGAGACAGAGAGCAGCTCCCTACTGGGACCTCCAGGACAAATTCATCCCACTTTAAAGACCGCTGAAGGAGACGCATGTTGGCCCCACAAAGGGAGAGTGAGGGCCCGAGCAGGTGATAACCTGCTAACCCAGGACAGAGTGGGAGAGAGATAACGGCCGACTGCACCTCTTCACTGAACAATTAGGTAAGCTGAAACGGTACTTTAAACACTGAGAGTGCAATTGTAACTGTGGAGTAACCACATGGTTCCATTTGGTTCCATTTGTACACTCTCAGTGTTTTACAAATGTTAAATTTGTTCAGGCTCAGAGTTACAAATGTTTGAATCTTCAGTGAATTTCACTATAACGTTATGCTTTTACACAATGTGTCACAAATGTTTGAATCTTCAGTGAACTTCACTGAAACGTTACTTTAACACTCTGTGTCACAAATGTTTGAATGAACTGTGGAGGATTGAATGAACTGTGGAGGATTTTCTGTGTAATGTGTAGAATTGGACACAGCACCATTGTTTCTGCACCGGCTGCTGTTGAGTGAGGGAAAGCAATTTCACCCGTTGAGCTGTTCACCAAGTGAAATTTGAATGTATTAGTGCGAGTGTTTTTTTCATTTAACCCAGAGAGTTATACATTTTTTTTCAAGCTTATTTATTTACACAACCTAGATGTACCATATTGAGCCATGCAAGCACACAGATCCACCACAAACAAAGGGAAAAGCTCCAGAAATCGTAGGCTGCAATACATGAATGAATTTTATCCATAATAAAGCCTGAAGGGGTTGCAAACGTGACAGTGAAAACGGGCCATTGTCAAGACTGCCGCTGTTGGAAACGATATCGGGATATTATAATACACGTGTGACGGAGGCTCATTATGTTGCGTTCCATGGGAGCAGCACCTCCTCGCGCTCGGCTCCACTCTCTCTGTGTTGCGGTATCTCAAATGGCAGGGAGCTCAAATTACATTTACTTTTCAAATCCAGAACAGGTAGGGTGAGCAAATGAGCACACCGGTTTGGGAGCTTAAAAACAAACAGGTGACCTCAAAGTACACCACACCTGTCCTGAATTCATGGGCTCCAAGAGTGGGAGGGGGTGCGCGGAGCGTAGAAGGAGGTTTTCTATACCTTAACCCACTGTTTCCCAAAGTTAAAAACAATTAAATCACAACTTCTCATCAATTAAAAACAATTCCAAAAAATTTCAAAAGTATTTCATAAATAAAATGAAAAAATTCTGAATCATTTCAATAAATAAAAAAAGTTTAAGAATTTGTGAAAAAAGCAGATGTACAAGCTCACAACATGGCGCGTAGCAACACGTTGTGAGCTTGTAGATCTGCTATTTTCACTAGTTTGGGTCCCGGGCAGACGTCTAATTTCTCTTTTGGGTCTTGAGCTAAAAAGTTTGGGAACCACTTTAACCAACCTGGCGTCCCTCCCTGTTTTGGACATGTCATCAAACACTTTCAAAAGTTTTAAAAATGTATTCCTAAATATAGCCTACCGCCGTACGAGGAGGTATAAAATAGAGCTTCTAGCTGTTAAATTGCCCCAACAAGCTGTGTTTGCCTCTGTTTTGAATACACAAAATATGGTCTCATGAGATAATGGTAAATGGGTCAGTTGAACAGTTGAGTGCAGAACAAAACACGTGCTTGTTGATAGTGATTGGAGGGGGGCATATAGATAGCGAGACAGTGAGCAAGTTCAAACCAGTGGTGTGTTCTACCGTGTTACGCTATATACGTATATATACTAAGACCTGCAGAAAGAAATCGTAGCCAAAAACCCTAGAACACACCACTGGTTCAAACTAACCACCAAACAGTGGCATTTCAACTTCTGTTTTCATTTTGGTTTCCGTTAACTCATTTTTGTTTTTATTTAGTCTTAGTTTTAGCTAACTAGTACAATAACCCCACTACAGAGACCAGAGGCAAAGGTATTCCGTACACAGGGTGAAACACAAGGCACTCCTCTCTGTCCAGCGTCGTTCTGTCCTGGCAACAAGCGTCAGCAGCATTACAGTTAATGTGTAACTTACCTGTAACCTCTACTACCCAACACTCTGACCCTGCACCGTTTAACCACTCCTTGAAAGGTTAGGGAAGGATTTCCCCTGTTGTGTAAACTGGCACTTAACGGTATCTCATTTTGCATCCGGTGTTCACCTCGCTCTGTCTAGAAACCAAAACCAGATTCTGACTGTTTACACACCGCTATAAGAAGAGTCTGCAAAGCGAGGCGGCACAACAGACACAATAATGACCCTCTATAGAGCAGTGGTTCTCAAAGTGGGGTCCAGGGTCCCTTGACGGGGTACCAAATAGACTTTTATGGGTCTGTAAGTCTGAGAGCATACACATGGAACCAAATGGACCGTAAGGGTCCATTTGGTTCCACGTGTATGCTCTCAAAGTTATGGGGGTCATCCCTGTATGCGCAGCAATCCCAAAGCGAAGAACTTACATTTTCTAAACAAAGAACACCAAAAAGTTATTTGTTTTCACACTTGAAATTAAAAAGTTTGACTAGTCTAGAGAACCTCGTGCTTTATACTTCTGTGTCTGTGCCGCAATCCCAAAGCGAAGAACTTACATTTTCTAAACAAAGAACACTAAAAAGTTATTTGTTTTCACACTTGAAATTAAAAAGTTTGACAGCCAATGCTCTCTGAAGAACCTTATTGTGCTTTATACTTCCCTGTCCGAGCCGCAATCCCAAAGCAAAGAACTTACATTTTCTAAACAAAGAACACCTATGCATCAACAGCCCCGCCCGGTCTGGTCTTTCCAGCGGGCGTCAATGACCATGTCAGTTAAACTGTCACGGAAATTAACGGAGGATGAAGCTATGTCCAAGTCTGGCCTGGAGCTAATCCCCACACACACACACACACACACAACACTACTTTCAGCTCATTGACTTCTGACAATTATGTATGTGTTACATTGTTGCCCGATGCAAAGATGGTTGCTATGTACTTAAAGCTATTACTGACACTGGCTGACCTGGCCTCAGGCTTTCGAGAACGGTTTCTCCAGTCCAGTTTCTGTGACTTTCTATGATGCTGAAACCTATAGGTCAACCCTGTCGGATCTGGGCCTTTCGAGGAAAGCTTCACTTTTAATGATTGAGTGAACTAGACCAGTGGTTCTCAAAGTGAGGTCCGGGGGTCCGTGAGCAGGTTCAAGGGGGTCCCCAGCAAAATGAGGATAATGTTTTCACTGGCTAGACGTTAACCAATGATTGAGTGTATTATACATTCAACCCCGGGGATTGAATTTAGACCAAATCTTTTCAAATGGGGGTCTGCTGCCTAATACACATCAATTTGGGGGGTCTTTGACATGAAAGTATCTCAGAATCACTGCACTAGCCCTCCCCCTATAGCCATTACAAAAACAACACAGATTTAAAGCTGGCTGCCCTATTATCATATAGGGTCATGTCATTATAGGTGAAAGCTTTCAAAGAATTTCAAAATGTTCACAAATATGGAAAATAGCACATCTACAAGCAGCTCAGTTGTTTTCAATATTTCACTAATCATCGTATGATGATGTATACAATATAGGGCTATGAGTACAGACAGAAATGGATGGATGGATGCACACAGAGAGTGCAAGAGAGAGTGAAAGAGGGGGTTGGACGGAGTAATGGGGCAGAGAGGCTGCAGCGCTAGGAATGCCAAGGGTAGATGGAGCGATGGGCCTGAGAACAAGCAGGTACATTGTGTGTAGCTGGACACAGGGGCAGGGCCGCACCCCCCCCCCCCCCCCCCGAGGGCACAGCGAGGGGAACACCTGTGAAATGACCACTCAACTCACCCCTGCCTACACTGTAAAACGCTGAGCGATTATTTAGACCTCAGAGCATACAAATGGAACCAAATTGACGCAGGGTTTTACTGTTTACCTCAAACGCACCTGCACGCGCACACACGCACACACACACACACACCCCTTGAATGCCCTATAAGAAAGGGCACCAAACCAGTCTAGCCAAATCATTTATAACAGCGACTATACAGCACTGAACGTGGTAGACGTTAGCATTACACTGTCATTTCATATTTAATCTATGTTTTAAGATGGCGTAGTGCCATGGTAGTATATATAAGCAAACCTCCCGCAAGACCATCAGTCAGTGTCAAAGCGTTTAGCGTCTGTCACAATGGCAAACACTCAGCCTTGTTTGTTCGACAGTTCAACTGCCATGCTCCTATGTTGACATAAAGCCTATAAGTCTATTGTCAGAGCAAGTATTCTGAAGCGTTGTGGTTAACATTTACTGAAAAGAGAAACTGTCCTCAAGTACATTTTTGAGGTACTTTTACTTGACTTTGAGCATTTCGTTATACTTCTACTCCACTACATCTCAAATATTGTACTTTTTACTCCACTACAATTATTTGATGGTTTTAGTTAGTTACTTTGCAGATGTAGATTTAATCATTAATACTACACATACATTAACTGATAAATTATCATGATAAATAATTATTATAGGTTAAAGGGATACTTCACTCTCGGGCCGGGGACACATTTAAAAAAAATATTAAAAATAAATGAAAAAGTTATGGAAAATTCATGGCCCCCTCACGCATTAGTAGGACACTCTAATGCGTGAGGGGGCCATGAATTTTCCATAACTTTTTTCATTTATTTTTTATATTTTTTTTAAATGTGTCCCCGGCCCTAAAGTGAAGTATCCCTTTAAGCTACCTTCTTTATCAGCTGCAACATTAAAGTAATAAACACAGTACTTTTGGCACAGAACGTTTGGTACTGGTTGGTTGATGCTCATTTGATGATCATTTTGTACATTTCCATTAACCCATTCAATCCGGGGACGCATATCTGTCATTTTATATTTCTTTGGCCGTTCAAAAATAGCAGATATACAAGCTTTGCATATATATCTATACAGCTTGTAGATCTGCTATTTTGTGCAAATCTTTGAATATATATTTTTTTAAAGCAAACATTTGTAACTCAAATCTTTGCTTCTGGGGGATCCCTGGAACAACATTTTTGACAAATGTTTGTTTAAAAAAATATATATATATTTAAAGATTTGCACAAAATGTTCACGATAAAAAAAGAAAAAGCAGATCTACAAGCTCAAAGCGCGGCACTCGGTGCTGCGCTATGAGCTTGTATATCTGCTATTTTTGAATAGCCAAAGAAATCTAAAATGACACGAGATACGTTCCCGGATTCAACGTATGGTTAAATGCAGGACTTTTTACTCAAGTAAAAAAAAAAAAGAATCTGAGTACTTCGATTCTTCCACTACTGTTGAAGGGCATGCACCCTCTCCCTTGCTGACGTCTGAGGAAAGTAGACGTTTTTAAACAAAGCGACCTGTGTCTCCTGCCCCAGATAGTGACACAGAAGTGACCAGAAACAATCTTTCAAGAGCTACTGGATGTTGAAGGTGCCCCGTGGGGCTCAGGGTGGGGAGTTATTGTAGTTATTGTACCATGGAGGGTACTAGGGTTGCATGGCAGAGAATTAACATGAATGGAAGTCTGGCATATAATATGCACCCTGAATGTGTTCAGAGATTCATGAACGAGCTATTATCAGGAAGGGGACAATCCTCAATAGCTGGGTAGAAGCATTATATTTTCTGGCTTATTGTTTCTAACGGTCTTTCAACGCTTTAAGGCTTTTAAAAATGTTATTATTAAAATAGGTGTTAAATAGCTCTATATTCTGATGGCAATCTGCTATAGAGTGTTTGTTCAGTAACAGGGGTATCACTGTCTCTCCAGCTCGTTAGTAAACAGAAAATACATTTTCATGCCTAAACTTTTAACCAGTGGTGGGAAAAGTACTCAACGGTTTTACTTAAGTGAAAGTATCAATACTGCAATGTAGAAATACTCTGTTACAAGTAAAAGTCCGGTATTCAAAATCGACTTGAGTAAAGTTAAAAAGTATTGAAATCAAAATATACTTAAAGTGGGCCACAGCGACGCATTGTGAGCTTGTAGATCGGCTATTTTCAAATGGCCGAAATGTATATAGGGCTGAAGTTGCAAATGTATGTTTTGTAATAATAATCTACAAAGTAACTAGTAACTAAAGTTTTCAAATAATTGTAGTGGAGTAAAAGTACAATATTTGCCTCTGAGATGTAGTGGAGTAGAAGTAAAAGTACTGAAAATTGGAAATACTCCAGTAAAGTAAAAGTACCTCAAAATTGTACTAAGTACAGTACTTGAGTAAATGTACTTAGTTACTTTACACCACTGGGTATCACTGTCTCTCCAGCTCTTTAGTAAACAGAAAATACATTTTCACGTCTAAACTTTTAACAGTAGTTAGGCTACTTTAAGGCGTCTAACCAGATATACAGGACGTGCAGGGCTACTTGTTGTCCATACTGTAGCTGTAGCTACAGTATGGAAACTGTAAACTGTTGTTATGCGAATCATTTCCTTAAACAATTGGTATTCATGGTACACCAGGAATTCAACACCTTGTGCAATGAGCTGCTGGCCCGAATTGGACGGCCTGCAATCCTGATAACTTTGTAAAAATGATATACTCTGCCCTCTGTGTGGAGGTTAAAAATAGCCGGTGCAAAGACCAGTAAATCCTCAAAGTGCAATAATTCTGAGAGTTAAATAAACAAAATAGCCTTTTCTTTGTTATATTAAGTTTGCTCTATATTCCGATATAGCAATCATTGCTATAGCGTTTGTTTCAGTAACAGGGGTCTCCCTGTCTCTCCACCACTTTAGAAAACAGAAAATACATTTTACAGGACAGGATACCAATGATTACTATCAGAATATAGAGCTTTAAGCAGGCATGAAAGCCTAGGCTGTTTGTTCTCCAGTTCAGGTTACATTAGATTAAAAACATGGCAGCTGCAGCAAATACAATTAATAATGGGTGTGTTAGATTTAGGTGTGCCCAGAGACATGGGTGTGACAAAGTGCAATAGACGGTAGTCAGCAGTGTTGTCAATGCTCTTTGACACACCTAGATCTAACCGGCAGGTCCTCCCTTATTTGAATACAGGATGCTCTATAAGGTCAGTCTTATGCGGCCTGACATGTTTTACCCTGAAATGGAAAACAAAGTACATCATTATAGGGTTTCAAGCCCCTTTAACCTTTCTATTTTTTTCCTTCTTCTTGCAACCTGTTGTCACTGAGAATTTCACAGTCTGTGCCTTTGTAATGATGTGAGCAACCAGGTACATGTCAAACTAATCTCTAATTCTACTCTCTTCCCTTCAGAGAACCCACACCTGGTATTAGCCGGAAAGGGGAAAGGAAGGCTGAATAATCAGCGAGAGGCGCTGTGTGAGGAGCAAAGCGAGGCCCTCCGAAGATGGCCAAGACCCCTCAGATATGGCACATCCAGCTGGCCATGCCCCCGGAGCTGTTCGGCGGCGAGCTGGAGTGCACCATCTGCTGCAACGCGTACGACAACGTCTTCAGGACGCCCAAACTGCTGGACTGCAAGCACACCTTCTGCCTGGAGTGCCTCTCGCGCCTCATGTCCATCTCGCTGACCGAACAGGACGGCGGCGGTGGCGGTGTTGGCTGCAGGCTCTTGTGCCCGCTCTGCCGCCACCCCACCACGCTGCCCGAGGAGGGTCCGCCGGCGCTGGCCACCAGCCGCGAGCTCCTCTGCAGGCTGCCCACCAACCAGCAGCAGGAGCGGCCGGTCTGGCTGGAGGGGGAGAAGCTGTGCAGCAAGGACCCCGCCCCGGCGGCGGGCCCCGCCGCGCTGTGCGTCTGCGTCAACATCGGCGCCAGCAAGGCGGGCTCCGAGGCCCCGGTTCAGACGCGGCCGGGGCCCATGCACCCGTTTGACCGGCTGACGAACTGGAAGCGGCTGCTGCTCTTCATCGTGCTCATGGTGCTGCTGGTGGTCATCGTGCTGTGGCCCCTGCAGTGCATCGTCACCACGGGCAACATGCGCTGCGTGGCCCCCAGCCACCACGACGGCATCACCACCACCACCTCGCTGGCGCCGTTCACCAGGCCGGAGCTGCCCAGAGGGGTATAATTGTGGGGAAAAGATAACCTGTGTCTTTTTTTCTCCTCACATGATATTTAGGTTTGAAAAACGTAAAAGGTAGATAAATTAACACTGTTACAGCGTGGAGATTGAAATCGTTCTGCATACGTTGACAGTCACTGCAACTTAATAGTATACCGGTATATATATATATATATGCATATATATATACTTGCCAGGAACACATTCTCAACTGCTCCACTCCTCCGAGCTACAAGTGCTAATATAACTCCTGCAGGGTCTATATATTCTCCCACTTGCAAGGTTATGATATGTGTGGTTATGATGAGTTTCAGGCAGTACTACTTGTCAACCAGTAGGTGTCCTCCTACCCGACACCAGGGTCTAAATGTCTCGATGGAAGAGTGCGGAGACCACCTCCAACCACTGCAGATGGACTAGCCTAGTTATATTGCATTATAATTAACATAATATACCATACAGACTGGTTAGGATAAAATTGTATTCATCAAAATAACCTGTTGGCTGAGCTCACGATGGCAACAAGGGGGGTAAAAACAAATCATACATGGATGCCAAATTCTTGCACTTTGATCAACTTCTGTGAAAACTGTACTAAATGTGTTGTAAATACATAGATAGAATATGTTGTAATATTCAGACTCGCATCATTCCTGTACAGTACAGTTTGTGCTCATATAGACGACAGTATAGCGGACCTTTCCGCCACGGACCGCGCAAACAGAGACATGACGGCAAAACGACTGCTCGTCCATCATGACGCGTGGAATAGATGTTTTGATGGAGAGAAAACACGATGCCGAGTTACAAATGTTGAAGGGTCTTGGTGGGATGTCTGGATTATTTGGCAGGTCGTTGGAATTGCCAATGAAAAAATTGTAGTCGCATTTAGTGACAATTGTACAAGTGGTCGACAGTCGGTAGAAAATGAAGAACCCATACAAAATGCCCTGCAAATGTGCCAAGTTGGGGACGGTAAGGGCCGAGTAGTTACTTTGTCTCACTCGATCAAAACATTTTCTTTTGGTTGTGCACCGAAGAATAAATTGGTCGTATATATATATTGTACATAATGATTAGAACATTTGTTTTGATATGCATTTTGTTTACAGATGTAATAAAACCAAACAAAAAGGATCGTATGACTACAAAAAGCTTCATTACTGGATCATGGGCGTGGCAAATTTCATTGGGTTAAAAAATATTTGACTGTAACCGTTTATTTGTAACCTGAATACTAGGAGTTAAACTAAAGCCTGATTTATACATAGCTGCGTGCCCAAAAAAAGCCGATCTACAAGCTCACAACATCGCATTGCATCGCGACGCATTGAGCTTGTAGATCTGCAATGTTTTGGCGCACACCACCGGCACCACCTACTATATAAGTCAAGCAAAAGAGTTACGTGATTCTTAGACATAAATTAGTTGGACAACATATCGTTGCTGTCAGGCAGAAACCTCTTATCTCCATATTTTAACTTATTTCGTTTTTTCGCAAATTAATACCATCAAAAGTAGCAGATCTACAAGCTTGAAACGTGGCACGGAGCGACGTGTTTTGAGCCACTACTTTTGCTATTTTTCAATTTGAATCCGGTTTTGGACATAATGAGGTTTCCACCCGACAGAGACATGTATTTTCTAAACCCTCGCCCCATAACCAGTTATACATGAATCGATCTATTCATGGATCAAGGTGCCTCTAGGAAAGGACATGCCTCCTATAACCATGTATTTAAATACAGCCTACTTCCCCCTTTACAGGAAGCTGTATTTCTTCTTTGTTCCCGGATAAGGATTAGAGTAGTGCAGTATGTGGTTGGGGCAAAGGTTTTCTGTGGGATTTTCCACAGGGTTAACCCTGATGATAAGAAGACTGTATAATGTTTGAACGTGACGTTATTTTGTTGGGTGGAACCGCAATAAAAAAAAGATCAATTTCCGCATCACTCACCATGAGCCATAATAATAACAACTTCCCAGAAAGTGTGGTATCTCATCACACCACAAAATATAACGAAACCAAAAGGCAAAACCCCATTGAATGTTTTCAATTTGATACTTTTGAGAACCATGGTAATTACATTACAGTTACTTAAAGTAACTAAGCATTACTATACACACAATATACAGGGTGTATATATATATATATATATATATATATATATATATATATATATATATATATATAAACAAAAAGTAATGCAGTTACTTGGATTAGTAACGAATATAATTCCGGTTTTGGCAATTGTAGTCCCTTACACTACTCATTACTGGGTAAAGTAATAGAGCACCGAAGTCTGACTTCACTGCCGCTAGAAGGCGCTGTTCTTCCGCTGGTTCGTGGCTTCATTTTTTGTGTTGAAATCCCCATTGGAGAATCTTAGATCACGTCATATAAGAACTGTGTTCCAAACATAAACAGACCACCCCAGCGTTTCTGTCAGGGGGGTGGCTCTACATCGTTTATGATATTCATTCATATTTGATACAGCCTGTTTCTGGCGAAAATTGAATTAATTCTGCCGTAAAAGTCTTAAGAACTACTACTTCCGGGTCTGAAATCACTGTCCCTACAGCAGCCGCGTTCATGGGAAATGTAGTCTTTGGTCGTTTGACTCGTTTCTAGGGTTTATTGCGTTATTCTTTGGGTAAATGTGTACATTTCCACCTTCAGTCGATGGTTCATATCCATACGAGTAAAATCGTTGGGGTGGTGTTCTTATATGAGTTCTTATATGAGGCGATTTAAGATTCCCCAATGAGGATTTCAACACAAAAAATAAAGCCACGAACCAGCGGAACAGCGCCCTCTACCGGCAGTGACGTCAGGACTTTAGTGCTCTATAATATTACAGTTATACTTTGTAATAAGTTTAGTGCCCAACACTGGTTGCAAACCAGGTTCAGAAGTCACTAATCAACACAACTGACATCTTAACCAGAGTCTACTTCTGGTTATCACTCGGACCTTAACAAATGAGCATAATTCACATGATTGTTTTCATTATAGTTCCTTCATAGATCTTTATTAAACTATTCAACATTTAAACCATTTGCTGCCATTTGTAGCAGAGTCATTGCATCAGCAGTTTTAGGACAGATTTATACTCTCGTCGTACGGCGGAGTTGCGTGGCAAAAGAAAATGCAGATTTACAAGCTCACGTGCAGTGGTGTAAAAAGTACTCAAGTAAAAGTATCAATACCACAATGAAGAAATACTCCATTACAAGTAAAAGTCCAGAATTCAAAATTTTCTTGAGGAAAATTACAAACGTATTGGCATCAAAATATACTTAGTAAAAGTACTCATTATGCAGAATGTCCAATTTCAAGTATTGAAAATGTATAACAAATATTTTGAAAATAGCAGAAATATATAAAGCTTAAGTGGTTAATGTATGTTTAGTAATAAAAATCTAAATCTACAAAGTATAAAGTTTTCAAATAAAGGTAGTGGAGTAAAAGTAAAACATTTTCTTCAGAGATGTAGTGGAGTAGAAGTAAAAGTATAGAACATTGGAAATACTCCACTAATGTAAAAAAGACCTCAAAATTGTACAGTACAGTACTTGAGTAAATGTACTTAGTTACTTTACACCACTGCTCACGTGTTACAGTGAGACAGGTTGTGAGCTTGTAGATCCGTTATTTTTTTGCCACACGACACACCGTGGAACAACACAGGATAAATGATTAGGCGTTTGGGCAGAGCCAGTGCAATAGAGAGAGGGAAACAGTCTTCATTGAACATGGGAACAATCAAACAGCACAGTTCAGCCATATTGCAGCCAACAGAGGGACAAGGAATAATAACAATAATATTAACAATAATAATAATAATAAAAAAGACAATATCAACATCATATTCAAGTAGAATTTCAAGAGGACAAACAAGAAAGAAAATAAGTGATATTCATTTACACCTCCATGTACTCTGTGTTTAGCTTTCAAACTTTTCTGTGAATTTAGTCAATGGCTTATTAACGCTAATAATAATTTCTTACAAAGTACAAAATGTGTGAACGAAAAAACAGCAATTATAAAGGTACAATTTGAAAGACTAAAGAGAAAATCTGAAGAAAGACAACACTGATGGCATATAACATTAGCTAGTGCAGTACCAAAATACTTCCCCAGCTGACAGACATCCACACAGCCACAGGCCACATAGCCTGCAGCCGACGATCCAGCAGTTTTTCAAGTATTTAAGTGTCGATATTTCATCACATCATAAAAAAAAGAAAACTTGACCCATAGAGGCAAAGTGAAAAAATACAAATAAATCTGAATATGTCATCCACAACAAACGCAAATAAAAATGGAAACGAAGCCAAAAATGAGGTCGTTTCTCCTGTAGGATTGGGTTGACAGGGTGCAACAGGTAAGGGAATCCTGTCACTTCTCAAGTGTTCATAAAAACAATGCCCAACTTCCACTGACAAAGGATATTTCCGAGAAAACAAATAATAGAAAAAGTCCTTTTGCACACCTACTCACAAGGACAGGTGTGTAGGAGAAAAAAGCCAACGTGAAAAACAGATACCTGATGAGGGTCAGTTGGACCGAAACATTCATCTCCATTTAATAAATGTTCCTGTAAGTTCCTGTGAAAATGTTCCTTTTTTTCCACGGTTATCAAACAAATAATGAAACTGGTCGATGCCGTAAAGACATACACTATAGTCGTTTGTACAAATATTGACCATCTTCAATCCCTCAGCGACAATTTATGAAATGAAACCTCAAAGGACAAATTCATACTTTGTCGAACACAAAATCAACGTATTTCCAGCAAAATGCCTTTGTTTTTATTCAGTTTAAACTTCCATCATTTTGTGTCATTCGGTAAAGTTTGTAAAACACAGTGACGGTAAAAATACTCAGAAAGTGTACAAATGGAACCAAATGGAACCACTTGGTTACGTTTGTACAATCTCAGAGTTAAATTAACACTGAGGATTTCTCCCAGTGTATATTGGGGTCCCAGAGATAAAATGAAATAAATCATTAGTCCATGGCCTGGTGATATCAAACTGGGGGTCCTTGACATTAAAAAGGGTGAAAATCAGTGGTCTACAACAGAACAATTTGAGAGAGTGACAGTCATCGCTGAAGGCTAAAGTCCTTCCACTCCACATGAGGGTTTATTTTCTCTAACCATCCTACATTCTAAGAATAGTTGTCAATCTGTCAGACACAGTGCAGCACCACCGTTATCAGCCCACTGTCATCAGGCCTGGATTATGGCCGTCTCATAAATTACTTTCTGGAGACAAATCTATGTTCTTTAATCTTCGGTTGATGGCCCATCTGTCCAAGGACACAGGGAGGCAGCAGTTGGCCTTAAGCTCGAGTTGTACGTAGTCGGAAATAGCCGATCTACAAGCTCACAAAGCACCACAGTACGAAGCGTTGTGAGATTGTAGATCGGCTATACTTGAACTTGTAAATCAGCTATATTTAGTTGCGAGACAAACGCACAACTAAGTATAAATGAGACACTACTGCGCCCGGCCGCAGACCGTCATTAAGTGTCCCCTCTCTCTTCCTTCATGTCCCCTCTCGTATCCCGGGCGACAGATGTTCAACCACAGAAGCCATGGTGATTAATATGTATGTGTGTGTGTGTGTGTGTGTGTGTGTGTGTGTGTGGGGGGGGGGGGGGGGGGGGTGGACGCTATATTCAAGAATCCTCTCCACCCGTAGCATTGTTTTTAACCACCTGAGCCCTAGCCCAAGGAACTGAAAATAACAGATCTACAAGGCGTTGCAATGCGACACGCTGTGAGCTTTTGGATCTGTTATTTTTGGTGAAGAGTTTTGGTGTAGAGGGGAAAAGCGTGCACCAACTACAGTGCCAACTCAGGACTGTTTAACTAAGTATACAGGGTCTCCAAGTGGAGTGGATGTCAAATTGCAATGCCAACGCAATGCTGGTTAGTTGAGTTGTGCTTTGGAACGATAGTCTGTCACCTGACTGCTTTTTAAATATAAAAAACCTATAATAATAATCATTATTCTATCAACTATTTTAAAAAGTCACACCAATGATACAAAAATAATACAGTATATCCAAGAAACTAATCAAAATGAGAGGGTCCACCAAAACAACAATTTTTATGGATGTGTGCAGTGGGACCAGCTAGAAGCCATTTCTACATGGCGAGAGGCGTTTTTTTACCACCAGAAATAAGCCCCCCCAAAAAAAGCTCTTAACCTGCGGCCCTTTAGCTAAACAGTTTAGCTAAGCCTGTCAGTTGAACCAGTACAAGAGAAAAAAAGATAGATTTTCTTGTTTTTGCATTGGCACAAGAGACAAAGGTAGGAAAGCAAACGCATAAAACACAGAGACATTCGGTCACATCTTCAAAAGAAATGTTCACATTTACTCCCAGAGTTACAATGGAGTAAATCTGGACTTTTTTGACATACACAGACCAAGGACTTGGTCCTCCTAGTGCCTTGTGGTACCTTAGCGGGTTACATAACGTGCCTTTGTCATCACTCAACGGCTACTTTAATAATCGGCACAGCTGGACAGACCGAACGTAGAGAAAAAAGTCTGACTGCCAGTGAAGAGACAGTGAAGTGAAGGAGACAAAGAGCAAATTCTGGCAAAGAGGGCTGAAGACTGCTTAGCTTTGACCTTTTGCGTCCCGTCCAGCTGTGTTCAGAGCTTGCCGGACATCACTTTTAACAACGACGACAGTGGTGGACAGTGGTACTCAACCCCAGTACTTGAGTCAAAGTATAGATAGGCCTACTCCTGGTCAAACATTACTCAACTAGTGAAAGTTGCTTCGTCAAATTTGAGCTTTTTTAAACAGGTTTATTCATAATGTACTTTTTCCCTTCCTAGAAATGTAGTCAAAAAGGAAAATATTTGTCTTTGAAATAATAGTCGAGGGAAAGTCACCAGAATATAAAAAAAAACTCAAGTAAAGTACAGATACTCAAATTTACTCAAATACAGTACTCAAGTACTTTGTTAATGTCCACCACTGATCGAGGGCGAGTCAGAATGTGAGAAGACACGGTTTGGTTTCTAGCATCAGTGGGATATATCAGAATGAAGAGCTCTGAAGTGTCACAACAGTTGTGCCAGGGTGGCCGGAGTTCATTGACAAGGCACTTCATTGTTTCATGGGAGAATCTGTCGAGATTTGGATAAGTTACGTATGTGTGTATGTGTGTATGTGTGTGTATGTGTCTGTGTGTCTGTGTGTCTGTGTGTCTGTGTCTGTGTGTGTGTGTGTGTGTGTGTGTGTGTGTGTGTGTGTGAAGAGAGGGAGAGACAAGGGCCCAGCATGGCAACCCTTCCATGCAGGGTGTGTAGAGGCTCTGGACAGAGCTCGGTACAGACAGCATTTAGGAGTATTGGGGCGGGGGGGGGGGGGGGGGGGGTTCGCAGCAATACCACCTTCACCCCAGGCAAGCTCCACTGTTCTGGGGTGCAGGGCCAGAGCACCACAGACCCCCCCGCGGATCTTCGGGCGCTGACGAAGCAGCACGTCCGCCGAAACTGCAAGCGAACACAAGCAGAGGTGCGGGCGTTAATTACCGCCGCTCATAATTATTCTGCCCCCAGCCGCACATATCGAGCAAAGATCAGCACAAATTCAGCTCGTTTTTTTTTTACACAGTGAGAGCGTCAGAGAGAGATAATTTTTGGACTGATATAAGTGCTGATTGCCTTGAAAATAATTAAAATAGGTCCCCCTCGTTCCCCAAACAGAGAAAACGAGTTTGACTTTCGCTATGCACTCAGGTCAAATTCTTCTGCGTTTGCCTCCATATTGTCGCTGTTGGGTGGAAACCTCGTATGTGCAAAAACTGTAGATTTTCAGGAACATTTTAAAAATAATCTTTTTTTTGGTCACAAGCTCTAGTTAATATTTGTCATTGGTTCAATATATTTATAAAACCCAAAGACACACTTAACCACTTTCACTTTAAGCTCACTTTTTGTTAGCTTATAGGTCTGCCATTTCCACTATTCTTGCATGACACTGTTGTATGACAAAGTAAGACGTTAATTAACAGGGGGGGGGGTGTTGGGGGGAGACATCCAAAAAAAGTTGAAATATGGACATACAAGGTTTCGGCCTGACAGCAACGATATGTGTGTGCGTGCCAGAGTGGCATAAGTCCTTATCAGCACAGCTGACAAAGGTTTTCATTCAACGACAATATAGTTATGCCAAGACCCAACAAGAACGCCCTTGTTCCTTCGCCCCGTACCAAATCCTCCCTGTACCTTCTTGTTTCAAAAGACTTAACAAGAACATTACTCCAGCAAGCAAATGTTCCAGGAGATGATTCAGAGATTTTCTTCTAAACGGGCAAGGGGAACATTTCATTTTAAAGTCATACTGTGTAACATTCATTTCAGTAGTGTTTTATTTTTTTGGCAACACCTACTGATAGCTCCGTGGCATTACAGCGGTTAGCTAGACCAGATCAGAATGTTTGCAAACCAACGTGTAGAGCAGTATTTCCGGGTAGAATGTCGATGGATATCTACACTATATTATAAAATTAAGTGTCCAGAACATCAGCAATGTGATATAGAATATATTTCTAATAGGTCATTAACAATATCACAATGTCCTGTTGAGTACTTCTCCCACCACTGCAAAAGCCATCATAAATGAGGGATACAAAGTAAAATGCATGCCAGGTTTGGGATGGTTCTAAAACCGTATGATATCTAAAACGGTCTTTAACATGAGTGGAATTTGCTACACTGACAATGTTGCTTCGGCATCACGTGCCTATCACCATGTCTACACCATATCAACACCAAGGAACACGTGATAGTCATTAACAATATCACAATGTCCTGTTATGTCCAGATATAAGGTTAATAAACACTGACAATGTTGCTTCGGCATCACGTGCCTATCACCATATCTACACCATATCAACACCTTAAGGAACACGTGATAGTCATTAACAATATCACAATGTCCTGTTATGTCCAGATATAAGGTTAATGAATAATACAGCTCCAATGCAACGCTGCCGGCATTATCTACCCGGAAAATGTTTGGTTGTGGTGATGGCGTGATGATTTGGTCTACACTGAAGGAACCCAGAAAAATGAAATCTAATATATTTTGGAAAGCAACAAAACGTAGCCAGAGACGGTATCTATCAACGTTAACATACACACATAAATACATTTCCAATATATTTCTGGGCCTACATCATTTTGGCATGAGTGTCGACCCTCGCGATAAAAAATGGTGTTTAATAGTGGAGGAGTTGTCAGAAACACATTTATGTGGAATGGTTATTGTGAAAAATATACCAGTGAAAGATTTTGCTTAATTGAAAAAGTACATTCAGTGTGACTTTAAGCGACTGATGAATGTTACGGCTGATTTGTACATAGCTGGGCCGGTAGACGTGCAGAATAACCGTTCTGCAAGCCGAAAAATAGCTCACAAGTTCACAACACACCAGCACATAGTGAGCTTGTTGTGAGCTATTTTCGGCGGGCGATACGATGCGCCACCAAATAACACTCAGGCTTTATGCTCCAAAACACCAGGATTGGAAATGTAAGCTAGGTGATATGACTTATAAATGTGACTTGAAGCACTCACACAGGCAGAGAGAGAGAGAGACAGAAGCAGACGTCCCCCGGTGGTCTCTTCACCTCCTGGTGTTACTGCTCACAGACGACATTGGGCTCTTAATGTTGATGTTCTCGTACACGCCACACGACTCGTCACTTGTTGTCACCCTGCATGCCAGCACACACAGACAACACATCAGTTTACTGTATAATGTCCCTTTTGCTCAGTCTAAAATACTCATGTCCGGAGTGGCAGGTTGGTAGAGGTTTATTGATACTTTTGACTTAACCCTTTCCGACCTGAGGCCGATTCTACAAATGTCTTATAAATCACAGTTTTTTGAAAAAAAAAACTATGTTTCTAAAGCAGTGGTTCTGAAACCTTTTTATGTCAAGGATCCCCAAAATGATGTATTTGGCCACAGTCTCCCATCTCAAAATATTCTGTTCCAGGGACTCCCAGAAGCAAAGATTTTAGTTACAAATGTTTGCTTTAAAATAATATATACTCCCAAGATTTGCACACATTTTCACAATTTCTCAAAAATAGCAGATCTACTAGCTCGTAGCGCGGCACTCGGTGCCGCGCTATGAGCTTGTAGATCTGTTATTTTTGAATAGCCTAAGTGTAAAATAATGCTTTTTAGGTCAAATCTAAAAATGAAAATAAATCTGAGTACTTCTCCTACCACTGCAAAAGCCATCATAAATGAGGGATACAAAGTAAAATTCATGCCAGGTTTGGTTTGGGATGGTTCTAAAACCGTATGATATCTAAAACGGTCTTTAACATGAGTGGAATTTGCTACACTGACAATGTTGCTTCGGCATCACGTGCCTATCACCATATCTACACCACATCAACACCAAGGAACACGTGATAATATGTTGTAGGACTGAAGCTCACATTACTTTTCCATGTTACGTTACGTAACGCGAGAGACCTGGTTATTTACTTAATGGATTAGATTGTTCTTTTTGCATAATAATGCCTGTTTGTGCATTCACAGACACAGTTCAAGACACTTGGGAGTGTTGGAATACTGAAGCTGTTGTCACAGTTTAACCACTTAAGCCCCATGTAATTTACTTATTATATTACAAAAATAGCAGATCTAAAAGCTCACAACTTGTGAGGTTTTACTGCCCACGAGCTCACGACAGAATATACTCGCTTTGCAAGTAAATCTTAGTAGTTTATAATGGCATGTGATTATATATATATATATTCGGTTTCACAAGACATACACAATATAACTGAATTGGCTGAAAATGCTCTAACAAGTTTTTTTAACCCATTAAGACCTGGAACGCATCTGTGTCACTTTAGATTTCTTTGGCTATAAGAAAATAGCAGATACACAAGTATGAACTTGTAGATCTGCTATTTTTTTGTTTTTTTTGTTTGTTTTTTCAAAAAACTGTAAGGATTTAGAAAACATTTTTAAGAATCGCCTCAGGTCTTAATGGGTTAAAGTTTATTTTCAAGCCGTGCCGTTTCAGCTGGAGATAAAATCTCCATCTGGAACCCCCTCAAAGAACCCTGGGGGTCCCCGGACCCCAATTCGGGAGTGGGTACTCACACAGAAGGGGAGCGAGAAGGCGCAATACTGGTTTTGGACCTGGAGTTGGTCATCTGTGGATATTGGATATTGGAGTACTCTCTCTCCTTGGTCTTGTTTCTCTGCAAGGTCAGCACAAGGAGAACACAACGGTAAACATGCGCTCTATGGAGGCAAAGAACACGTGTGTTTCAGGGAAAAACACCTTTAAAAACATGACAACGTTAAAAGTTGGGTACAGTCAGTGCTTATGACTTGTTGTTCTGACTGTCATAGCATACACAGCAAAGGCCTCAGTGTTATTTGATCCATTTTCATAGAAATGAATCTATTTCAGGAAGTTTTACTGAAAGTCTTTGTGTCGGGTACACGTGAGAAACAAGCCCCGGCCCATTCTATACACAATACAGACACGTGGATATGATCGCATTACATCTGCTCTGTGTGCATGTTACAGTGATTCTCAACCTTTCAAGGACCCGCAGTTTGACATGCCTTAGGCCACTGTTTCCCAAACAGTGGGTCGGGGGGGGACCCATCTTTGGGTCGCCGAACCAATTTGTATGGGTATTTGTATTTTTTTCTGTTTCCTACATTTAAAAAATATGTTTATTGTCTCCGCCAGGCTGACAGGCATGACGAAGCCTATGTTTTGCACACTGACCGTCCGGCCGTCTCCGGCTAATCTCAGCTAATCTCCGGCACCGTAGGCTTGATTGCAACGAAACTGTGCGCACACACTCCCTGGATGCCAGAGCAGAACCTCTGGCCCAAATCTTTCACATGGGCCTGTTATAGTGCCAGGAGGCTGATTTTTGCAGAACACATTTTTCCACAGAACTCCTACAGAATTTGTCCTAAAATCACGCGAATCGGTACACAGTATCTCTATAGTCATTAAATGAAACGGGTATTTCAGATTTTTCATATTCCATCCTGATTGGCTAAGATTGGCTTCCAAAGTTTGCAGGAGTGCTCAGTCTGTCCGTCCGTCCGTCCGTCTGTCATTCTGTCTGTGAACAGCTAATCTCTGGCACCGTAGTGAAACTGCACACACGCTCCCTGGATGCCAGAGCAGAACCTCTGCCCCACATTTCACATGGGCCTGTTATAGCGCCACCAGGAGCCCGATTTGTGCAAAACACATTTTTGGACAGTACTCCTACAGCCAACGTATAAATGAATAGCCAACGTATAAATGGATATAGTGGCTAAAATGATTGTGATGCCATGTTAACTACTTTTACTGGGGAACCCCCGCCAGGCCATGCACCCTGGACCCCACGTGGGGAGGAGAACCAGTGCAGTAAAACATACATTTGTCCACCGGGTCCATGAGGTACACGCAACACACACTCTGCTCCACCATACAGTATATGCTTCAATGTTTAACTTTGTGTGTTGTCTAGGAATAGTCTACTACGGTCATCTGCTGTGTAAACACGTGTTCTACAATGTAATTATGTACGAGGGCTGGGAAATTAACCCAAAATATATTGAAGCTGACATTAGAACAAGTAACTGACTTCATCTTGCTCATTTAGGTTAACTGAATTATCGCGAAACAGATTAATGTTTTTAATATTCTTTTTCATTAACGAATCGACAAAAACATTCTAATCTGATTAACCACTTAAGCTCTGTATTTTACTTCATTGTACATTGGTGGCATATTAGAAGAATCATAGCCGATCTACAAGCTCACAAATCGTCACAAATTTGCCATACATTGTGAGGTTATAGATCTGCTATTTTATACTCATTTTTTTTAAAATAAATAAAGAAATAATCTTAATGGAGTTTGAAGTACTGGGTCCCAACCAAGCCCCCAGAGCCACGGTAGAAGAGTGAAGCGGCCGTCGCCTGGTGGTCAAATCTGGGATAGCAACACTTCCGCATTTAATTTAATGCTACTGCGCGTGCATCTACCGTTTGTGCGCCTGCTCATATGGCCGCTCTAATGGACCCAATATGGGTACTTCCGGCAGACTTCCGGGTGCTTCAAACGCCACTGAGCAACTTTCATCTAAATGAATAGCTTGGGGGCGGGGCAGTCCGCCCTCTAGATATATTATAACTCTATCGTTCCCAACCTGCTCCTCCTCCAGCCTCTTCTGGGCGGTGTCTATGTGCTGCTGCACCGCCATGTAGATGAACTTGTACTGAGCCTCCGTCTGCACCATGCCGGACCTCTGCTGCCGCACCCTCTGGATGGTCTTAGGGATGTCTATGTCACAGTCTAGACCTGACACACACACACACACACACACACACACACACACACACACACACACACAATATAAGTACAGACAGGAGTGGTCTACTCTACTCCACTACATCTCAGAGGCAAATATTGTACTTTTTACTCCACTACAGTTATTTGAAACATTTAGCTACAAGTTACTTTGTCTCACAACGCCTTGCAAGCTTGTGCTCCATTTGGTCACTATCTGAGTTACAGACCAGTAAGGGTCCATTTGGTTCCCGACTATTATCTAGGAACCACCCCTAGAACCCCTTCAAGGACCCCTGGGGGTCCCCGGATCTATAGAATCAACAGTCCTTACAACACAAGTCTTACGACAAAGTATATATAGCTTTAGGGGTTGTATTAACATGATGTGTTATTATGATTGTGCACCAACACTTCCATGCGTAGTTGTCCCTACCTTGCCGGTTGATGATATCAATTAGGATGTCGACGACGATAATGGTACCCGTCCTTCCGATGCCTGCACTGCAGAGACAAATGACACAAAATGTCAAACCCTGTTCTGTATCGTTGCTCACCCCTGCCACCGACACTACAGTACATAGATCTACATCACCAACAATACACAATACACCACACACACACAATAGCCTGGTAGCATGCTAAGGATAGTTTGGTGGGTTCCCCACACTGGACTACATTGAACATTTAGTATGTTTCCTGTGCTAGCCCTTTCCCAACGTATAGCAGAAATAACTAGAAAATGTGCTCTTCGGAGCACAGGTCTCCGCCAGGCGAGTACTGTTCCTGATTAATCCTGTCTTACCTATTTATATTACATATTGTCACGTGTCACGTGAAGCTTGACCAATGTTAGCTTGGCTGAGACGGACACACACACGGAGGGTAAAACATACTCTCCACCATGCCTTCGGCCTGGCGGAGACAATATTAACACGTGGTTAAAGTTTGGAATCACACCTTTATTATTCAAGTGTTGCAGACCATGGTATTTTGAAATATGCTTGACTCCGTTTCTTTTCTTACCACAGCGCTACAAGGAGTTCTGGGCAGTGGGAAAGGACCCAAGTGTAGCATCAGCCTTTTATTAGTCTGGAATCCAGACTGACGGTCGCTACATTCGGCGGAAACCTGCAGAACGTAGCAATCAGTCTGGATACCAGGCTAGCCTTTTATAGTGCCTGAGACTGAGAGTACGGAGCATACTAAGTCCATCCTTACCTGCACAATACCAACTAGGTTTAATTATACCAACTAGGGTTGTTAATTATATACCTTGGGTACTGTGTGGATGATTTAATGACTTCTATGCAGTTGTAATGTTTTTTGGTCATGAGGAATAATCAGTTTTGGTTGTATTGAGGATTCAATTAAGATTGGTATGGTCCACTGGGAGGTGGACCATACCAGCTTTTATAAGAAGGATATCTGACACACTGCCTAGGCAGTTAGTGAAGGGCTGTGGTGCAGACTAATGTGAACTAGACGCGTCGCAATTCAGGGCAATTGCAAAGTGTGGTTGCGCCGACACCGGTCGCGGGTTGCCACCACCCGGACTTGAGGAATACGCTTGGAGGAATACCGTCGGAGGTCGCGTGACGTACCATTCGAATTTGGTGCTGATTGGATCCTGTGTTCGTGATACATGGCGTTTTGATTTGAAGAAATAGGCCCCTCCCACTAAAATAAATAAGTCCCTCCCACAAATGTAGCGGGCCAATGACATCGTCATGTCACTCCTGAGATCACCTGCTTTTCAATTTGAGAGGAGTGATCCCCCCAAAAATCATGTTTTTGCATCAAACGGTTACGTTTTGCAGAGTTGTGGCGCCCCTTATGGGTCAAAGTGGAAATGCTTTAGGGGATTCGTTGAGTAAACCACCCTCGACATGTGATTCAAATTTGGGATCGATTGGACGTTTCGTTTGTGATTTTTGGCATTTTTGGTAAAACGGGCTCCTCCCGCTAACTTTGGAAGCCAATTACTGACGAACGGTAAAGATTATCAAAATGCCGTTTGGATAGTTTTATCGCATGGGTCCATAGATGACCTGTACCGATTTGTGTGAGATTTGGACAACATTTTTAGGAAAAGGAGCAAAAAGTGTGTTTTGAGGAAAATTCAAAATGGCGGAAAATCTATCCAGACGCAAATGGGTGTGGCCTATATGAGGAGATGCGTAGTGACCCAAGGAATCCAGGGAAAATACATTTTGATTTTACGACCTACGGTTCAAGAGTTATAGGCCAAAACGTAAAGTGGACTGTTATAGCGCCACCATGAGGCCAACTTGTGTAACTATTTTTTTAAATAATTTTGCAATAAACTATGAACCTCCCCTCCAAGTGTTGTAACCCTAGCCCTTACGGTTTCTGAGAAAAAAATACTTGAATGGGAGTTTTGTCATTTTCCCATTAAAGTGGATGGGGAAATTTAATGCACTAATAAATCAATATAAATTAAACTATGTAACCAATCTCTTAGCAAAATGATAGCCATCGATTCCCGGTGAGGCCGGTCATTTTGACATATGGCACTAAATTGGGAAAAAAAACTGTGGGAGGAGATGCGGTCTAAAGTATTGTTTATCTACATCGAAACTTTATCTATAACAATAGTCTGGTTGCCCATTCGGGCAACCACACTAATTAGTCATTTGTAAATACACATTCATTCTTTGTGGTGTTTTTCCTGAACACTATTGTCAATAACACACCTTTCTGGCATTTACATGGACTCTGTCTTGCTATGATTTCAAACGGTTTTTTTTTAGTATTTTTAATGTTTTTTCTAGTGCCTTTTGGTAAACTACCCTCTCTCCAGGGCAGAGTATGACAGGCAGAACCTTGCATGTCCTAAACTGGCAGCGTCCCCGTCAAGGCTTTCTGACAGAAAACTTGGCAACGCCATCTGGGGAGCCCCCAAAATAATTTGGGTCAAGACCCCCAGTTTGGGAACTGCTGCACTAGGCCACCAACCTCGCCGCTCCAACCTGTTTTTGCACGGTATTTTAACCTTACTTTGTGACAGACAGGTTTCTGTCAGAAAGCCCCCTTTCTGCCAGAAACGTTTCTGCCAGAAAGCCCCTGAAGGAAAGGGGGCAGCCCCCCTTTCCGCCCCTCTTTCTGACAGAAAGCCTTGACGGGAGATGTCTCCTTTCTGCCCTATGGTGTTCATTTAACTCTCTGCTAACCTCCTGCTCGTACCTGCAGTGGACCACGATAGGCCCGGTGTCTGGAATGGCGCTCTGTGTGCGGTTGACCTGCTCCAGGAAGCTGAGGACCCCCCCGGGCTCGTTGGGCACACCGTGGTCCGGCCAGCTCAGGTACTGGTAATGCCAGATGTACCTCACATGCTCCCTCTGCAGGTCAAACATGGTACAGTTGTTAGAGCAGTGGGTTTTCCGCTGGGGGACTCCCTGGAACCCCCTCAAGGACCCCTGGGGGTCCCCGGACCACACTTTGAAAACCATTGAGTTAGAGTGTGTCGTCTGCTCTCGCTAATAATTCTTCTTTACCAAATAACACAGGAATGTCAGCAGGAAAATCAATTGATAATGTATTATTTGGCCACTGATCCCCATTTGAAAAGATGGCCTGCCACCCAAGATAAGGGAAGATTTGAGAACAATTTTGTCAACATTTTTCAAAAACAGCCGATCAACAAGCTCACAGTGTGTCACGATGTGACATGTTGTGAAAGGATACAGCCGATCCTTTTGCTGGGGACCCCCTGTAACCCCCTCAAGGACCCTTAGGAGTCCCCAGACCCCACTTTGAGAACCCCTGGTCTATACCATCAACAGGAAACTGTATGGTCATTTCAAGCATAAAATACTTTTTAAGACCAACTGTGTGTTTTTATCTAGTTTATGATTCACTGAAGAACTTCTTCCACATAATGATGGCAAAGCTCATTGGTCCTCAAAGTGGGGTCCGAGGACCCCCAGGGATCCTTGGAGGGGTTCCATGGGGTCCCCAGTAAAAGTAGTTAACATAGCATCACAATAATTTTAACCACTTTATCCATTTATCCTATATGTTGGCTATTCAAAAATAGCAGATCTACAAGCTTGTACATCTGCTATTTTTGAAAATATTAGAAAAATATCGAAGATGTTTGGCAAACTTCGGAAACTTTGGAAGAAACAAGCAACCAGCGTCATCTCGTTCTGCACGAACGATAGCTCGTGCGCGACATTCAGTGCATGTTTGAGTATCATGAGACTCCACGATGAGCAGTAGTAGAGAAAAAAAGAACTTTGCATCGGTTATAATAGACGATTTTCACTCTTACACGGGCTCCCATTATGCCAACGGAGGGGGTCGCCAGACTGGACGACAGGGGACTCTCTGGAATAACTCAACGTCCCTTTCAATGTTGGTGAGTGATTAGCGACACATCAAAGATAACACTTAAAATGTCCGGATCTCTCCTTTAAGGGTCCTTGACATGAAAAAGTTTGAGAAACACTGGCGTAAGCTCATCGAAAATGGCCGATCGCGATCGGCTATTATCAGGCAAATTCTTCGGGCTGTGGATTGAAGCACACGGCCGCCTTCTTACCCGGTCCAGACGGGTCACCTCCAGCTCCCTCAGGATGTAGTCCTGGGCCGGCCGCTCTTCCACGTTCCTCACCACCACCTTCCCGAACTCCTTTGTGGCGTTGAGGTCGGGCCAGTAGCGGACACACTTGTTCTGAACGGGGCAGAGATAGAGAGTGACACACTGTGGGATAAGGCCTATACAAAAAAACTTACATTATCGCCTGGTCGAACGTCACAATAGTTTTTTTAGCATAATCATCAGGATCCGTTTCAAATCGATCTGTGTGAATTAATCTGTGGAAACAGCCGCTTGTAGATCGGTTAACCCATTAAGATCTGGAACGCATCTGTGTCACTTTAGATTTATTTGGCTATTCAAAAATAGCAGATATACAAGCTCATAGCACGGCACCGAGTGCCGCGCTATGAGCTTGTAGATCTGCTATTTTTCAAAAAATATTTTTCAAAAAACTGTTAAGATTTAGAAAACATTTTTAAGAATCGCCTCAGGTCTTAATGGGTTAAAGTATAACATTATGAAATAAGCCCCGTTTTGGACATAGGCCTAGTATAATCTTTAAAAAAAAAAAAAAAATTAACTTTGTTTATTGGTTTTTTTACAGCAGGGTTCAGCATTAAATGAGTATAATTTATTTTGATTAGTGGTTCTGGTCATTGTCCGTCATTTCTCTTTATATTTAAGTTACTTGTCATGTCTGCCCTGTGCCATTTTAGTTTACAAAGCATAAAAAGGAAAACAGAAATGTAATGCTTTCATTGTTCAATGCCCCCAAAACACAATAAAGTCATTAATCGCAATTATTTGACAATAAAGTCAATAGTCCTGATGGTGACAGCCCTCTAGTGTGGGTGTGGTGATGGGTATTAAGACCCTTTAAACGACCAGCTCAGCTCAAGCAGCTTTGCAATCAGCTTAACAGTCATAGGATACTTGTTCAGGGGGAGGTGGGGGGGGGCGTAGCTGAGTGGGTAGAGAAGAGGCCTTCTGGGAAATCTACCCTCTTCAGACTCCACCTCAGCCCCTAGCACTGCTCTCTCCTTGTATCCCTTCTTGTCACCTTTTGTTCCGACAGACGCTAGTTCGTTTACTATGCAGAGAGGGAGACACCCCATTTCTCTTTTTGGGTTTCAAGTTGAAAGCGTTTGGGATCCCCTGGACTAACCTATTCACCTGTTTCCTAGGCTGTGTGTTTTCCACTTCCTGTTGGATTTCATTGGATATCATTAGTCATCTGACCAGTTTAATTGGATTTCATTGGATCAAATCGACAGGAAGTGGAAAACACATAGGAAGTGGAAAGCCTAGGAAACAGGTGAATAGATGGTTCCAAAATTACTGTTTTTATTATTTTTTTTCATTCCAGCAGCAAATTAACAGTGGTCCCGCGGGGCTCCATTCTTGAACTGCTAATATTTCTGATATTTTCCTCAGTAAGACCTGGTACCCGGTGTTATTCTAAACTGAGGTTGTTGCTGATTTATGTGTAAGGTCATGATGGAAAGGTTTGTTAATTGCATGCCCTGCCGATGGCTTTGCTGAAGCACATTAGCTTAATGTTAAAGTGTAGACCCTGGTTGACAAGTAGCACTGCCTGAAGATAACAAGCATAATATCTCCTCTGGACAAGCAGGGATTGCCTCTTGGATTAGCAGTAGAAATGTGATCTGTCATGTGGGTTTAGAATATCCAGTTAGACAGAAAACAACTAGTAGTAGCAGGTTTTATTTTCCAGGCTTTATCTCCTGGTAAGATCAGTAGAGTACTTTACTGGAGTATTTTCAAATGTCAATACTTTTACTTCTACTCCACTACATCTCAGATACAAAATATTGTACTTTTACTCCACTACAATTATTTTACAACTTTAGTTACTAGTTACTTTGTAGATTATTATTACAAAACATTAACCACTTTCAGCCCTATTTAAACTTTGGCTATTTGAAAATAGCCGATCTAGAAGTTCACAAGGTGTCGCAATGCGACCCGTCGTGAACTTGTTGATCTGCTATTTTCAAAAGATTTGTAATACATTTTAGATGATAACTTGTGAAACGGGACATTCTGCATAATGAGCACTTTTACTTTTAGTGCTAGAAGTATATTTTGATGCCAATACTTTTGTACTTTTACTGTAAATTTTGATTACTGGAATCTTATGTGAGTGCTTCTGCATTGCAGTATTAATACTTTTACTTAAGTAAAAAAAATTGAGTTTTGAGCTTTAAACTACAACTAGAAAACATCAGGCGTGAGCTTTTGACCTTCATCACACACTCGTTCCAAACTCTGTATCTTCTCATTTAAATATGCGCAAAACAAGCAAAAGGTGAGGTTCACCTAATTTTGATCAATGAGATGTGGCTTCCGAAAATGATCTCAAGATCACCTCTAAAAGAAAAAAAAATGCTGGTACATTTCCATGAGGCCAAGGACCGTGGGCAATGAAAACAAGCCATAAACTCTAATGCCATCATAAATCATCTAAACTAAAGCATAGGACACTTCATATAACCACTCACACAGAAATCCTCCAGTGTTCATTTACCGTGTATCCATTTGCAACCCTGAGAGTGTACACATGTAACCACATTTGTACACTCTCAGAGTTAAAAAGGTGCATCGAGTGATATTTCTTTGTTAAAATGAGTGTTAAACCCATTAAGACCGGGAACGCATCCATGTCATTTTTAGATTTATTTGGCTTTTCAAAAATAGCAGATCTACAAGCTCACAGCGCGGCACCGAGTGCCGCGCTGTGAGCTTGTAGATCTGCTATTTTTTTTTTCTCGTGAAATTGTGTGCAAATCTTTGAATACAAATTTTTAAAGCGAACATTTATAACTCAAATCTTTGCTTCTGCGGGTCCCTGGAACAAAATATTTTGTATAATTCTTTTCAAAAAACTGTTTTCTGGATTTAGAAAACTATTTTTAAAACCGGCCTCAGGTCTTAATGGGTTAAATAGACCGAAGTCTATCCTCACTGTCGCTATCCCCCTGGGTCATGGCGTTATTCTTTTGTATCATATAAGAACTGTGTTCCAGAAATAAACAAAGCACCCGGGCGATTTTACTCATATGTGAATATGAAGTTTTGCACACATTTTCACGATTTTTCAAAAAAATAGCAGATTTACAAACTCATAGCGCTATGAGCTTGTATATCTGCTATTTTTGAACAGCCAAAAGTATAAAATAATGGTTCGAGTGGTTACACTATATCCGTTCCCGGGGTTTTAATGGGTTAAAAAGGGTGCAGCAGATGCTTACCCGTCCGCGCTCCATCTCTTTGGTTGTCATGACGATGACGTGGGTGTTCTCCTGGTACACCATGCTCCAGAAGTCGGCCACGGTGTTGTGCAGACAGCCCTGCGTGGCGATGAACACCTTGCCCTCGTCCACGTGGCGGCCCTCCTCACGCACGCTCTGCACCACAACATACACAGTGATGGAAGAAGTACACACACGTTTTTTACTTAAAGTATCAATACTGCAATGTAGAAATACTCTGTTAAGGGTAAAATTCCAGTATCCAAAATGTACTTGAGTAAAAAGTACAAAAGTAATGGCGTCAAAATATACTTAAAAGTGCCAAAAAGTTAAAGTACTAAATTGTGCAGAATGTCCCAAGTTCAAAATGTATATAAATCTTTTGAAAATAGCAGATCTACAATCTCACAATGCGTCGCTTCGCGACGCATTGTGAGATTGTAGATCGGCTGAAATATGTACAGGGCTTAGGTGGTTAATGTATGTTTTGTGATAATAATCTAAATCTACAAAGTAATTAATAACTAAAGCTGTCAAATAATTGTAGTGGAGTAAAAAGTACAATATTTGCCTCTGAGATGTAGTAGTAAAAGTAGAAGTAGAAGTAAAAGTATTGAAAATTGGAAGTACTGAAGAAAGTAAAATACATCAAAATTTAACTAAAGTACAGTACTTGAGTAAATGTACTAAGTTACTTTACACCACTGCACAACACAACTGGATCAGTGGTTCTCAAACCGTTTCATGTCAAGGACACCCAAATTGATATGTATTTGGCTGCAGTGGACCCCCATCTGAAAAGGTTTTGTGCCAGAGACTCCCAGAAGAGAAGATTTATGTAAAAGATATATATATATATTATTCTATTTTCAAAAAATAAAATGAAAATAAATAAATACTGATGTAGCCTAGATCTGCTATTTTTGAATAGCCAACACATAAATGGACAAAGTGGTTAAAATGATTGTGATGCTATGTTAACTACTTTTGCTAGCAGGTTGTATTCACTGAGAGGTGAGCTGAAGAAAACTGTAACTGTAATTGTGATGTCTGTCTGTCTGCCTGTCTGCGTATGCATGCACGTATCTCACTCTGTCCACCAGAGGGTGCTGAAAACACCAAAACAATCTGGAATCACAGCCAGGCAGCTCCAGATGACCTTGTTATAGATATCAGTTTATATGCCAGTGGGTCCCCCAGGGGTTCTTGAGGGGGCTCCAGGGGGTCCCCAGCAAAATGAGTTAAAATAGCATCACAATCAGTTTAATAACTTTAACCCTATATACGTCGGCTATTTGAAAATGACAGATTTACAAGCTCACACAATGCGTTGCATCATGACATGTTGTGAAGATGTAGATCTGCTATTTTCAAAAAATTAACAACACAAACAACACCAAGTCCTGTATGGGGGTCCCTGGCACAAAATATGTTCAGATGGAGGTCTGCATCCAAATACATGAAAATGTTTGAGAACCACTGCTTTATGAAATAATGACTCTCACACATATTGATCCATTGTGTGTGTGTGTGTGTGTGTGTGTGTGTGTGTGTGTGTGTGTGTGTGTGTGTGTGTGTGTGTGTGTGTGTGTGTGTGTGTGTGTGTGTGTGTGTGTGTGTGTGTCTAGTGAGGGACCAGGACTCACTCTGATGTAGTTGGCGTTGATGTAGTCAGAACCAGACACCTCTGGGTCCGCTTCCCTGATCTCAACACGTGTGGTGTCGACTGAAAACACACACACACACACACACACACGCGCGTGCATTACTATACACGCTGCAAGCTGTCTATAAATGGAGCTTATAGATCTGTTATTTCTGTATAAATCAGGCATAAATCCAACCCTAAACCCTAGACCTAACCTCTAAATGTCTAATCCTAACCCCAAGCTCAATCTGTTCCTAATCATAAATTAACTTTAAAAATCCTTTTCAACCATAAAACAACCATTTCTCTCTAGTCTCTACACACACACGCACACACACGCACGCACTCACGCACAGAAAACCCATAGTCAAACTGTCATCTGTACCAGCATGGAAAACATGTACATTAAAAGTGACATTTTAGCAACGGCTGTGACGCATCACACAGTGGTGGAAGAAGTACTCTAGATTTGTTTACTTAAGTAAAAGTAGCAATACCACACTATAAAATACTCTGTTACAAGTAAAAGTAAAAGGCCTGTATTAAAATTTTGACTTGAGTAAAAGTATACAAAAGTATTGGCATCAACATATACTCACAGTACCAATGTAAAAGTAGTCATATCTACAAGACGATCTACAAGCTCTCAACGGGTCGCGATGTGAGTCGTTGTATAGATCTGCTATTTTCGAATAGCCTAAGTATAAAATATAGGGCTTAATTGGTCCATGTATGTTTTGTATTAATAATCAAAATCTTCAAAGTAACTAGTAGGCTGTCAAAAATTGTGTGGCGTAAAAAGTTTAATATTTCCTTTGAGTCTGAGATGTAATGGAGTAGAAGCATAAAGTATCTACAGTAAGTACTGTAAGTAAGTAAGTACAATGGAAATACTCAATGTACCTCAAAACACAGCACTGGTGCCACCACTGGCATCAAAACATCATCACAATGCGTGGCTACAAGCCTCTTAACCCATTCAGTCCGGATCTCTGTCATTTTAGATGTCTTTGGCTATTCCAAAATAGCAGATATACAAGCTATGAGCTTGCGAGCTTGTAGATCTGCTATTTTTTGAAAAATCGTGAAAATGTGCGCAAATCTTTGAATATATATATTTTTCAGTAGATCTACTATTTTTGAATAGCCCAAAGAAATCTGAAGACGCGTTCCCGGGTTGAATGGGTTAAACATGTTCCACACACACACACACACACTATTATATCGGTGTCATTCTTTCCACAGGAAGTAGGAGCGAGAAGAGAAAGGAAGTGGTGACGCACAGGGGAGAATGTTCTTGTATCTGTTTTTGCTCTTGTTCTCTGGTCTCTGGCCCTCCTTCCTGGGATACAACAGCTTACACTCCTGCTGCTGCAGCACCTGATGGAGAGAGAGAGAGAGAGAGAGAGGGGGAGGGGAGGAGAGGAGGGGAGGGGAGGGGGGGTGAAAGTAGAAGTGAGAGGAGTTCTCGAAAAAAACATCTGAGCTCAAAGTGAAACTGCATAAAAACAATGGCGTATTTATAATTCGCCGTATGATAGTGTTGTGGAAAAAAAGTAACTTTCCACCACCGCCTATCGCTGCTGTCGGCGGCAGAAACCTCTTATGTCCATATTTAAACTTTATGTGTTGTTTTCGTAAATAAACGTGCCGCAACGGTGTCACACGAAAGCGTGAAAAGAGTCAGATCCACAAGCTCGAAACGCAGCGCAAAGCGACGCGTTTCGAGCTTGTAGATCTGCTACTTTTGATAGTTTTGCATTTGAATACTGAAAAGTAACAGTTTTGAACATATGAGGTTTCAACAGGCAAGGACCCCTCCCCCCGGCCCTTTTCATCAAAGCAAAAACAACAAAACAGTTGAATGATATTTCAGAGGCCGCTACTGTGAGAGGCATTAATTCTATGGATTTAATACCAAAGCTGTGCGCGTTGATATTATTCAGACTTTTATGTATTGAAATGAAAGGTAATGCGACTTTTTTTTTCTTCACAAGAAGAACGTTAGTCACATTCAAATCCCCATTCGCCCAAAACTTCTTCAGATGACAAAAAACGTGACGCCCCAGCGGGTGGAGGCTGCAAACCGCTGATTTCCATGTTTTGCATAAACCAACCGAAAGACGGAAAACAATTCAGCAGCAGCAGCACTCGTCTCATCTGAATAACACTTTACTTTAAGCTGTATTATGGAACTTTTTGTTTTGTAATTAATAAATTATGTTAAAGCTAATGATATTTTTTGGTTAAAACAAAATGTTTTTTGTCAAAAGGTTAAAGCACTATATTCTTGATAGTAATCATTGTTATAGAGTGTTTGATCAGTAACAGGGGTCTCCCTTTCTCTACAGCTCTTTAATAAACAGAAAATAAATTTTCAGGTGGTTGACCGATCATCAGCCAATCGGGAAAGAGTACCCAATTATCAGCTTCAATTTTATAGTGTTCCAGTTCCAATTTTGTCCGCTAATTTCTTTATGACATCATTTCAAAATTTCACTCGTTTAATATGTATCCTGTAGTTCTCTCTCCTGATACTGTAGGTATCTCGGGTTTAAATCTTGGGTAAGGTTCAAGGTGATCTTTATTGTTACGTCTTATTTACGGGTACATCCATAAGAGTATAAAGTCCTTTTTGTTCAGCTCATCGGACATTGTAACAGCATTAAACAATATACTGATTAGGGAGGAAAGAAACGGGGGAAAAAACATCTGCATACAATATAGACAAATACTATCAGGTGGAAACCTTGGTATGTTTTACAGGAAATGGAAAACAACAACCCGTTGCGATGCGTCACGTTGTGAGCTTGTAGATTGGATATCTTTGCTACTTTTGTGCGACACTGTTGCACGAAGATAGTAGGCGTATTAATGTACGAAAAAAACATAAAAAGTTAAAGTACTTTGAGAAGGTTTCTGTCCGACATTGACTACTGTATATACAAGATCTATGTACTAACAATAGTAGCAGTACACCAGTGTTCTCGTCTATATACGAGCACATGAAACTTCAGGGATTGTGGAAGTAAAGCATTATTCAAGTGGATCCCATGGCAGTAAAATACACATACTGTACCTCAAACTCTTCCCAGAACCCTTGTTTGGGCTTCTCCGAGTTGTCGGCTACCTTGTTGAGTTCTCGTACCCTGTTCTCAATGTTGGCAGCATTTATTCTCGTCGCATTGAAGGGCTGTGGTTATAAAAGACAACATTATGAGGATAGAAAATATGAAAATTAGCACAACATTAAAAACGATGCGATAACATTTCATTGCTATGTTTCATTGCTATATGAGTTTGGTTTATAGAGGTGGTTCCCAGAGGTGGGTAGTAACGAGTTACATTTACTCAATAACTTACTGTACTTAGGTAACTTGTGAATACATTGTACTAGTAAGAGTAATTTCAATGGAACATACTTTTCACTTTTAATCAAATATATTTGTGAAGACAAAATGTTAGTTTTACTCCTTTACATTCGGGCCAAATGTAAAAGAGTAAAAGTAAATATTTTCTAATAATTTGGCTACATTCTGCTTGTTACTTTTATGCATGTTCTAATTATCCCATTCTCTCAGAGAGACTTCAGCCAATTTCAATGACATTCTAATTATCTAACAATAAATAGGATTATATGACATAACTTATTACACAAGTAATTATTTGTATAACTACTTGAGTCATTAGTATTTTAAAGTAACAATACTTTTATTTGAGTACAGTTTTTGGCTACTCTACTCAACCTCTGATTCACTACAACACAGCATCCTTCAAAACTAAACGTAAAAGTTAGTTGTAGATTAGTACTGTGACGTCAAGCTTTCTCTCCAGTTTTTGACAGAGTTCTTAAACTTCCACTTTAAAACACCCTCTAAGTTCTAAGTGCCTGGTCAGAGTTTCTCCAATGCTTCATATTTTCATGAAAGAGCCAATTTAAAGGCCAGCCCTCTCTCTAGCTATTACTGAATGTTAGGCTATGTGAGATCATGTACTGGTAATTGTAAAAGTTATCCAGGAATTAAATATTCAATACAATTCAAGCACTATCAGGGCTTCATTCAATATTCATGCACACCCCTCACCTCACCTCACCTGCAATGCTCACTCATAGCAAATTTGGCATATTAAAGGTTTTCCAGCAAAAAAAAGGACTGGCTTCATTTATACTTGGCGGTGCACCAGTGTCGCTCGCTGAAAATAGCCGCTCTACAAGCTGCATTGTGAGCATTGTGAGCTTATAGATCAGCTATTTTCAGCACGCAACACTGGTGCATAACTGAGAATAACTCTAGCTTCCATATCCAAGGGCGAACATAGAGGTGTAGGTGTAGAGGGGGAAAAGGAGCGGAGCAAATAATATAAGAGCCAAATATAAAGCCAGTGGGGTTTACCATACATACATACATAATAAAATAAAATACTACAAAGCTAAAATAGATTTTGATATTGCACTTTTAAGGCCAATATTGCCGATACCGATATGATGTCCCTAGAATATTTAGCTGGTTCTCAACTTCGGGTCCAGGAGAATATGTCATGATTAAAAAAAAACGCCAATGTGGATTATACACAAAAATGCCGAAGCTTGCTTCCTTTGTGGTTGAATCGTTTCCGTTCTTTTTTTCCGCTTAAGTTTGAACCAGTTCAGAATGTTTCCACTGAAAATTCCTTGGTTCAGAACCCTAAAAGTTGGTTCGGAACTGGAACCAAAAAATACGTGTTTTTTTAAGTGGGCGTGTCACTAATCTACAGGTTGGAAGATGCAAATGCGATATAAACAATGGCAAAAGCAAGCAAAAAATCATCATTCAAAAAAAGTAAAGAAAAGTGTAACTGCCATTGACGATTGAATTTCCCCTGTTAAATGGACACTTTGACCGGTCATATTTGACACATTGTTGGCCAGGGCTGGAATCGAACCTGGAGCAACAGGGGACTCCTGCCCCTAATTATAATGGTGCTGTAAACTGGTGGAAACGTAAGCCGGTTCGTGTCCGGTTCCGAGAAAGCACTAAGGTTCTAGAACGGAACCAGTTCTAGAACCAATGTTCTTTTGGCGGAAAAGGGGCCTCATAGTTACAGTACAGAGGACCCCTGGAGGGCCCCAGACCAGAGGTAGACAAACAGTGGTATACATACAGTAGGGTTTGATGGTTTTACAGCGCCCATGGCTGTCCCGCCCTCACCTGTTTGAGGTGAACTACGATGCCACTCTTCTCCACCATGGGGTTCTTCTTGTAATGCTCCACCAGGTCGGCCAGCGTGTCGAACCTCTCTCCACCGCCCACGTCGTATTTGCCGTCCTGCTGGAGGGAAGCGCAGACAATGTCTGTCAGCTCGAAAATGACTAATTTCTGTTTCACCGGAAACTGGGGTCCGTGGGCAACCCAGGGGTCCTTGAAGGGGTCCCCAGCTAAATTTGTTAATATAGCATAATATAGCACCCCAGGTAGCATCAGTTTAACCATACAGCTGCTATTTGAAAATAACAGCTCTACAAGCACAGCACGTCGCAATGTGAGGTGTTGTGAGCATAGAATTTTGACTATTTATCCCTTGGCAAAAAAAATATTTCAGATGGGAGGGGTCGCAGCCAATTCATTTATACATTTGGAGGTCCTTGACAAGAAAAAAAGAGTGAGAACCATTGAGATAAAACACCAGAATATATGGTCTCTGTCGGGTGGAAACCTCACGTACAAAACCGTTACTTTTCTGCTGAAAAGTAATTGTTTTGGACGTGAGGTTTCCAGCAGATATATCCATCTCCTGGCTAAAAACCTCTGTATCTCCTTAACTTTTTACAGTGGGCAAAACGAGTCCCGTTCGATCCGAGATTACTCCGCCATGGTGACTCGCGTGAGAGATGGATTGCTCGTCATGGAGTCTACAGATTTAAACAGCACAATGCAGCGCAAGGGTGAGATTTCTGGCACCGAACGTAATCTGTTATTATAGAATTCTGGCACCCAATGTGTTAACATGTATTCATTTATGAAAAAACACAAAAAGTTAGAACATGGAGATAAGAGGTCTCTGGCCGACAGCAATGATATACGGTATTGTTTATTGTTTACCTGATAGCGTATCATGACGTGTGTGACCTTGGTCTTGCGGTCCACATTGTCGTGTTTCTCTTCGTTGGTGAGCACCGACAGGACAAAGTCGCCCGGTTTGCTCTGGCTCTCCCGTACCAGGAAGCTGCCAGGCTTCCCCTTGTCTGTGAGCAGCTTCTCTGCATCGCGCCCAGAGAGATGCCCGTGGAACCACCTGAACAGAAGAGAACAAGAACGTATGACATAGATGTCAAGTTGGAGTGGTAACAGGGCAGTGCCTGTACACTGCCAGGCTTCCCCTTGTCTGTGAGTCCGTGGAACCACCTGAACAGAGGAGCAAAAGTGTCGCACACTCTGGCTCCATTATGCAGTTTTATCAACCCACTAAGACCGGGAATGCATCTGTGTAACATTTTTGCAAATCTTTGAACATATATATTGATTTTTTTAAAGCGAACATTTGTAACTCAAATCTTTGCTTCTGGGGATTCTACAGATGTCCTATCAGTTTTCTGAAAAACATATGTTGCTATAATATCAGTGGTACTCAAACCTTTTTCCATGTCAAGGACCACCCAAAATGATATGTATTTGGCCGCGGACCCCCACCTCAAAATATTTTGTTCCATGGACATTCGCTATTATAAAATAAAAATGCTATTTTCTAATAGCCAAAGAAATATGTATGGTCCTTCAACTGCAACTTGCTTCCATATTCTTCGGTAATGAACATGATATAACCACATGTATCGATAGCGTTTAGTATTTGTATATTGTAGCTCTACTACAGACTCAGGAAGTCAGGAGCTCAGTCTGTCTCTACAGATGAACTCCTCCGCTGATGTGAACGTGACAACCTGCATGTGTGCGTGTGTGTGTGTGTGTGTGTGTTTTTCCTATGCGGTGAGCAAACGTTGTGTGTGTGTGTGTGTGTGTGTGTGTGTGTGTGTGTATGTGTGTGTGTTTTTCCTATGCGGTGACGTGAGCAAACGTTGTGTGTGTGTGTGTGTGTGTGTGTGTGTGTGCGTGAGAGAGTATTACGACAAGAGACCCCGGCTGTATGGAAACAAAACCCACAGAAACCAAAAACCAGAGATCACAAATTGTTCCTGGACCCAAATAGGAGCCGAGAGCGCACCTCACACGACACAGATGCACGCAGACAGACAGACAGACAGACAGACAGACAGACAGACAGACAGACAGACAGACAGACAGACAGACAGACAGACAGAGAGAGAGAGAGAGAATAAAGCGACATCATGCACATAAAAACAGACATATTCTCAACAATCACCTGAAACAAAATGAAATGTGGTGATTTTTTAACCACATGAACTCTGCAACATATTTTGGGGTGAATGTGTGTGTGTTTTTCCTATGCGGTGAGCAAACGTTGTGTGTGTGTGTGTGTGTGTGCGTGAGAGAGTATTACGACAAGAGACCCTGGCTGTATGGAAACAAAACCCACAGAAACCAAATAGGAGGACCCAATAGGAGCCGAGAGCGCACCTCACACGACACAGATGCACGCACAGACAGACAGACAGACAGACAGACAGACAGACAGACAGACAGAGAGAGAGAGAGAATAAAGCGACATCATGCACATAAAAACAGACACAGTCTCACCAATCAACTGAAATGAAATGTGGTGATTTTTAACCACATGAACTCTGCAACATATTTTGGGGCGAATTCATCTAAGAAAATATGCCCCCAATGTGTAACGACCCCTAACACAGGGCAAACGCTGCATGGGGGCTTCAAAACAACATTTCAAAATGTGCGATTGCACGCGCCAATGCGTGTGTGTTTGTTCTCGACATACTCCCGTGGCACTCGTCTCTACTTTGATGAGGTGTGTAGGTGCCGGGTGCCTGTATTTACAACTTAGTGTTACTGTGCCCACTGACTTCAAACACAACAGAACAAACACCGCCCGCTGCGTCTGCTTGAACGTGCGTCCCTGTTTACGTGTACATGAATATATATTCTTACTGTCGGGTGGAACCAGTGGTGGAAAAAGTACTACATTTTTTTACTTAACACATCGGGTGCCAAACACGGTCTGAACCGTGTTTGCGCAGAGTAGCGGTCCGGTGCCGAACACGGTCCAGACCGTGAAATATGTCTTTTTGTTTTTTTCGTTTTTCTCCACACGGGCGGGGCTAGAGCAGCTCTGGGAGTACCCATTGTGATCTTGAGAAGGATAGGCCAGATAGATCACCGGAAAAAAAAAACATGGCTGCCATCCACTTCCTGTCTATTTCCTTCTTTAAAACACCTATATCTCCGAATCTGTTTCCGGTGGGGAAAACCGGTCATGCGCGATGCGCGATCCCCCCCCATTGTAACTCGCGAGTGAAATGTTATCGTTCCAGGCTGTAGCCAGGGTCATCGCGCAACATGAATGGATGTTTTTTTTTACATGGATTTGCTCCTCGTGGAGTCTAGAGCTTTAAACAGCAAAGCGCAGTCAATGGGGAGAATGCTGGCACCCAACGTAAGTTGTTATGAAAAAATGCTGGCACCTGATGTGTTAAGTAAAAGTATCAATTACTGCAGTGTAGAATTACGCTGTTACAAGTAAAAGTCCAGTAATCTAAATTTACTTGAGTAAAAGTACAAAAGTATTGGCATAAAAATATACTTAAAGAAATGTATATAGGGCTGAAGTGGGTAATGTATGTTTTGTGATAATAATTTAAATCTATAAAGTAACTAGTAAGTTTTCAAATAATTGTATTGGAGTAAAAGTAAAATATTTTCCTCTGTGATGTAGTGGAGTAGAAGTAAAAGTACTGACAATTGGAATATTTCCAATTGTCAGTACATTTACTTCTACTCCAGTAAAGTAAAAATACCTCAAAATTGTACTTGAGCACAGCACTTGAGTAAATGTACTTAGTTACTTTACACCACTGGGTGGAAGCCTTCCTTAGTAAGAATGTGTGTTCCAATGGATCCAATGTAGTTAATATTTATTGTTAATACTTTTCATTGGTTCGATATTTATAAAAACCCACACACACACTTTTCAACGTGGCGTCCCTATTTTAGTTTAGGTTTAGGGTCAGGGGTTAGAATTGGGCCTGTACTGTAGATAGTGTGTGTGCATGTGTGTGCATAATGATGTGCCATGTGCGTATGTTTATACCTCTCAGAGGTAGGGTCCTTGCAGTTGAGCGGGTATTTGAGTTCGATGACGTGGCCGTTCCTCTCGCGCAGCAGGTCGTGCTGCTCGGTGTAGTACTGGACCAGCTCCGCCAGCGTGGCGAACTTCTCCCCGCCGTACAGGTCGTAGTAGTCCCCCGAGTTCTGGATCTTAATGTGGGTGACCTCATCGCCCCTCCTGTACAGAGCAAAACATTCCTTTCAGTCACTAAGAGACGTCAAGAGCCAGCGCACCTTTTTCTTGTTTATAACCAATTAAGACCGGGAACGCATCTGTGTCATTTTTCTGATTTCTTTGGGCTATTAAAAAAATAGCAGATCTACAAGCTCATTGCGCGGCACCGAGTGCCGCGCAATGAGCTTGTGGATCTGCTATTTTTTTGGAAAAAAATCGTGAAAATGTGTGCAAATCTTTGAAGATATATATTTTTTTAAAGCGAACATTTGTAACTCAAATATTTGCTTCTGAGGGATTCTATGAATGTCTTCTAAATCCCAACAGTTTTCTAGTGAAAAATTATAAGTATTTGACATCAGACAAAAACAAACCCCCCATCTGAAAATATTTTGTTCCAGGGATTTGATTGATGTACTTTATTTAGTAAGACATGAGAACAACAGTACATGGTCCAGTACATTTTATACTCATAAAACACTAAGCTTGTTTTAAATGAGATCCCCACGCACACAAATCATGACGACATATAAGAGACAGACAGATATACACACTACTATACAGAACGTCACACAATCAGCTTACAGGTTACTGGTATGAAAAATTAAAAATATGTACAAGAGAAAAAAGAGGAAGAGTTCGGGGAGGGGTTAGTTTAAGACCTGGTCATTTTCGAATTGGGCAGTTTTTAGGGCAGTTTTGAAATGAGTAGGGTTTTACACTCCTTTACTCCTTTTGGTAGGGCATTCCACATTTTTGTTGAATAGCAAAAATGTGGCACGTTGTGAGCTTGTAGATCGGATGTTTTCAGGACGCGACACCATCGAAAGACGGAGTATAAATTAAGCATTATATTTGGTACCCTTTAACGCACACAAACAATGTGTACACATACAGACATGCATGTGAGTACGTACACCTGTAAGGTTCCATTTGTACACTCATACATTTGGTTCCTTGTACTCTCTCGGGAGTTACAGACCCGTAAGGGTCCATTTGGTTCCTAACTATCAATCATTTAGCTGGGGGCCCCTTGGAAACCACCCCCCCCCCCCCAGAGTCGTTGGGAACCAGAGTCATGCAACACAATCAAACAGCTGTGTGACCTTCTGTTTGCTCTGCTGACATCAGTACGGTGACAAAAACAAAACCACTGGGTCTTTCAGGAACGGGAACAAAAGACAAGGACAGATTAAATATGGCTTATCTATTTTAGAGCGCACTAGCTGTTTATCCAAGCCCGAGAGAGAGAGAGAGACAGAGAGACAGAGAGACAGAGAGAGAGAGAGAGAGATGTATCTTTTGATGGAAATCTCCACCACTAACGATTTGTGTTTTTTTATTTGTAGATTTCATACCGTTGCTGTCGGGCAGAAAGGCACATATTTCCATAATGTAACTTTGTATGGGTTTTTTTTGTGTGCAAACTAACGCCCTACTCCCTCATACTACAGTGTCACACGAAAGTAGCAAAAATGGCTTAACATTTTTTAAACAAAAATAAGTGAAAGTGAAAGTGGTTAAGTCTGGGTTTTATACTGTGCCAATGAAAAGTATTAACAAGAGCTTAAAGGGATATTTCACTTTCAAATAAAATAAACATACAAAATATAAATATAAAATAAATGAAAAAGTAATGGAAAAATCACGGCCCCCTCACTCATTAGAAGGACATTCTAATGCGTGAGGGGGCCGAGATTTTTCCATTACTTTTTTTCATTTATTTTTAATATTGAAAGTGAAATATCCCTTTGAATTGGAACACTTATTGGTTCTTTTTCCCATTTTCTGAAAACAAAAAACAGTTTTGGACGATGATATTTTAATCTTATGTGGAGAGCAGGTTTACCTGCTGACCGGACAGATAAAGAAACATTTGCTGTCACTTTGCATATTGAACTGACTTAAGTGGAAAGGAAGCTTTAAATCTGTGTGTTACAAATGCAAAACATGTGGATCGCGCACGCACGCACGCACGCACGCACACACGCACACACGCACACACGCACACACACACACACACACACACACACACACACACACACACACACGCTGTGGAAACAAGAAATCATATAAAGTCTCAGATGCTGGATTCACAGTTCTTTCTTTCTATCTTGCGTATCTAAGTTATTTTCCTTCAGCATAACGAACACAGAGCATCCTGTACACACACGTACAACACGTACACGTACACACACTCTCGGGCAGTCAGACACTCTACTGCAGAGCACCTGCCCTTAAAAGACTGATGATAAGAGTTAAATCAACACATGATTTCACTGTGCTAGTCTATCTGATGCATGGAGCCTCTGTCTGTCTGTCTGTCTGTCTGTCTCTCTATCCCCCCCTCTCTCTCTCTCTCCAAACTGATTATCATCTAATGGTCGTATCAAGTGACACAAATCCTATTTACCTCCATCCCTTTTCACTCTCTCTGTCCGGCATGAAAATGCCATTTCCTTTTCCTCTCCTTCTATCCATTCCCTCCGTCACTTTCTGTCAAGAGCTCTCTCTCTCTCCGTCTCTCTGTCTCTGTCTCCATCATCAGACTCATCTCTCAGTGTTTTCTGGTAATTGCTACGTATATCGTCACCGTCGAGTGAAAACCTTGTATGGCCGAAACCGTTTCTTTTCTGCCAATTGGTATCTTGTTGATATTTTTCATTGGGTTCAATATTTAAAAAAACACACACACACAAAAACAACAGATCTACAGGCTCAAAACGCGTCACTTCGCGCCACGTTTCGAGCATGTAAATCTGCTATTTTGGATACTTTTTTCTGACGCTGTAGTATGATCAAGTAGAGGGCGTTCATTTACCAAATGAACACAAAAGGTTAAAATATGGAGATAAGAGGTTTCTGTCTGTATCATGGGCTGCTGGCAGCGGGCCACCTGTCTCCACAGGGACCCCCCCTTGATGGCCCCCCTCTGCCCCAGCATGGCGCCTCCTCTCAGGCTCCATGAGGCCTATATGCCCTCCAAGAGTTGAACGCCATTAAAAGACTCCAGAATCACCTAAATGCACCCAATTACATTTTCAGGCACTCTCCTGCCCCTCTCTCTCTCTCTCTCTCGCTCTCTCGCTCTCCCTCTCTCTGTACAGAGACATTTCTGGTAATGCTTTCTATGAAGCCCATTTCTATAACGCATTTTAAACATACTTATATTATAGTCTGTTTATAACACAATAATTATAGTTATAACCCCTGCTCACTTTGCTAGGGTTGGATGGCTCAGGGTTGAAGACAGAGTACAGCAACTTGCTATGGGCCTGGTCTACAAGATTCGACACAACATTGGGATCCCCCTGGTATTTGTCAAAATACTTCCAAAACGTTAATGAAGTCCACGATCATAACACCAGAGGCAGCTCCACGGATCATGTTCAACCCAGATTTGGCTCAACAAAGGGAATGAACTCGTTCTCATGCTATTCAAACAAAAACGTGGAATGCCCTACCAAAAGGAGTAAAAGGAGTGTGAAACCCTACTCACTTTCAAAACTGCCCTAAAGATACACCTTCAGGAGGCTGCAATTCGAAAATGGCCCCTGTCAAAGTCTTAACCTAACCTTGACTTACTGACAGAGCAACGTCAGGTGGTAAGGATGGGAACTATAACTTCTGCCCCCCTGACCCTCAGCACAGGAGCCCCTCAGGGATGCGTTTTGAGCTGAAGATCTCACCTGGGCAGTACAGAAAGAGCGAGTGGTGAAGAAAGCTGGTATGGGTTAAAAAAGTCCTTAGAGCTTTCTACAGAGGCACCACAGAGAGCATCCTGACTGGCTGCGACACTGCCTGGTATGGCAGCTGCACAGAGCTCAACCGCAAGGCAATGCAGACGGTTGTGCGGAGTCTGCGGACAGCCGAACGCATCAGCGGATGTGATCTCCCCCCCCATCCAAGCCCTGTACGACGAACGCGGTGTCAGCAAAGCACGAGGAATCATCAAAGATTGAAACCATCCCAACCACAGACTGTTTGAGACGTTGCCGCATGGAAAACGTCTACGCAGTCTCAAAGCTACTAGCAATAGACTGCAAAAAAAGCTTCTTTCCACGTACAATCAGGTACATGAACGATCGGACAAGAACCAGAACGAACCAGGGCAAAGGGATATGCTAAGCTGCCCCAGACCTTGACCCAGTTTGACATGCATTAGGCTACGGACCCCCATTTAATGGCATTTCTATCTCTGGGACCCCAATTTCTATTGTAAAATCAATGTTAGTTTAACTCTGAGAGTGTACAAATGAAACGGTTCCATTTGTACACTCTCAGAGTTACAGACCCATAAGGGTCCATTTGGTTCCTAACTATCCATCATTTAGCTGGGGAGACCCCCGGGAACTCCCTCAAGGACCCCACTTTGAGAACCAATGGCCTAGAGGAAGATCAAAGAGGAGATTTATGGATGAAGTTAAAGAGGACATGAAGTTAGTTGGTGTGAGATGGAGGCAGATGGTTCGCTGTGGAGACCCCTGAAGTAAACAGCCGAAAGGAAAAGAAGAAGAAGATAGTGCCTTCTAATTCTCATAGTTGTTAAAACTATTCTATAATGCACTATAATAACCATTATAATACGGTACATTATAGTGCGATTATACAGTAAGCCACTATAAGCGGCCATTTGGTGCTTTAAGAAAAGTGACACAAACACACAAAAGGTTTCTGCCTACAACTCCAGGAATGCCATTACTTACAGACTACAGTATAATCCATTTACCTGTACAAGCTTGACCTTATAAGTCATTATAACATGATTTATGATGTTTTGATTATAGTTATATGAGTATTATGAGTATGAGGGATTATAAATGCAATTATAAAACGGATTATAATGCATTACAAATGTGTTAAAATGAATTATAGACATGGGCTTCATAGAAACTGTTTATTTTTAAAGGGAATATTGTAAGTTGGTGGTCTCAACATGCAACTGTATAGCTGTAGTGATAATGTACCAGGATAATGTCCACCCACCTACAGTACCATTTATTTTCATGTACTGTAAATTACACTCCATAACATGCGAGTAAAGCCTATTATTCAAACATGTTTTATATGTGTAACTGTGGGTGCAACTACAAGCTCTTTGCAAACCAGACAATGGCTTACAAAGGAAAGAAAGAGATACAGAGAGAGAGAGAGATACAGAGAGAGAGAGAGAGAACACAGCCGTTATACTGTGTCGAGGTTTAAAACCTTTCTGACTCAAGGACAGCCTGAAACAATCATTTTGTATCTTACACTACAGCATTCATTTCTCCTCATTGATCTGTGTGCCTGAACACCAGGACACACTTAAACTCTGTGTACCAATCATGTAACCATTATGTGCGGCATCATTATTCATTATTACTGTATGCGTTTCCCTAACTACTCCATTGCTTCTGCACTGGATTGATGCGACCAAAATAATTTGCCATCCATCCATCCATCTCTTCAGATCAGCCTACTGATCATTCCCATCAAGATTCATGAAAATACACCGTCTGTTCTCATGTTATCTAGCAAACAAACCAGCAAACAAACAAACAGGAGCGAATAAACTACATTGATTGAAATTGATTGAAATTTTTATTAGGCAAAAGAATGTAAAACAACACAGTTACATTTATATTACTTTTGTCTAAAAGGTCTGACCAAAAAAGTCCTTGCGGACTTGTTTCCGTTGGGGTCCTTGAATTAATTTCATAGACATATATAGTAGCAACCAAACAGTTAAAATCAACATGAAAATACAGAGAAAAAATACCACTATGTACAAAAGAAAACATGAAAAATAAAAAATATATATACAAACAAATGTGAGGGGGTCGTCTGTCTACCGGGAAACTGGTACTACCTCCTCTTATGGCCTCCAGAAAGATGAGTTTTTAGAGACGTTTTAAATGAGCCCAGCGACCCCCATCCCTGGGGTTGAGGGATGGGGTTAGACTATTCCATACCTTGGTGGCCGTGCTATAGAAGGAGAATTTGCCCATGTTTGTTTTATGGGTGGGTGGTACCAGATTGTTGTTTACGCTCCCTCTAGTTTCGTGACTGTGGGTGTCACTAACTTTTTGGAGGTATTTAGACATTGGATCCATTGCCTAAAAAGTAAACGTTTTGGACATCGTCTCTGTCGGGTGGAAACCTCACCATGTCCAAAACTGTTACTTTTCAGGATTCAAATAAAATAGCAAAAGTAGCAGATCTACAAGCTCAAAACTGTGGATCTGCTACTTTTGAGTGACGCTGTAGTATGGTCATAAGTAGGACATTGATTTACAAAAAAACACAAAAAGTTAAAATATGGCGATAAGAGGTTTCTGCCCGACGACAGGCACGTCATGCATCTATCTAATCAATGGATGGTAATCTATTAATAGCCTCCCAGCGGCGGAGCTACTATGTCTAAGTGAGTAGGCTCGCTGCCTGGCCTTATGTAATAATAAAGCAGCCAGAGGGATAGATAAATAAATCAATGTACTCTCCTAGGTAATAATCTCTATGAAAACCTTGTTTTATATTCCCCTTCTCTTTCTCCACAGGGTCTTTCTTTGTTGGTGTATAAAAGAGCATGAGAGATGACTGGGAAAACTCCACTAGACTTCCTCCCAAAAAACCTCAGGGCCGGTTGTATATTTTGGATAAGCTTCCTCTCCCTCTCTCTCAGTGGTGTAAAGTAACTAAGTACATTTACTCAAGTACTGTACTTAAATACAATTTTGAGGTATTTTTTACTTCACTGGAGTATTTCCAATTTTCAGTTCTTTTACTTCTACACCACTACATCTCAAGAGGCAAATATTGTACTTTTACTACACTACAATTATTTGGAAACTTCTAGTTACTTTGTAGATTTTGATTATTATTATAAAACATACATTAACCACTTCAGCCCTATATACATTTCGGCCATTTGAAAATAGGCGATCTACATGCTCACAATGCGTTGCGATGCGACGCATTGTGAGCTTGTAGATCTGCTATTTTCAAAATATTTGTATAATTTTTTTTTTAAACTTGTGAAATGGGACATTCTGCATAATGAGTACTTTCCACGTTTGGTTGTTTAAGTACAGTTTGATGCCAATACTTTTGTACCTTTCTCAAGTAAATTCTTAATTCCGTACTTTTACTTTCTACATTTGCAGTATACTTTCTTAAGTAAAACATTTGAGCACTTTTTCCACCACTGCTCTCGTCTGTCTCTCTGCCTCTCTCCCCCCCTCACAGTCTTCAAAAGCTGTCTCTGAGTGGAGCCTCCCCCCTAAGAGCAACTTTTGGCTCCGTCCAGAAAACATATCTGACAGCGAAACCCCCCCCACCCACCCACCCACCCAAACACCCGCTCCCCCCCAGGAAAGAAGGGAGCGGGGGAGATAAGCAGAAGAGGGAAAGGCAGGGAGAGGGAGATAAGACCCCTCGAGTCCCTCGGCGTCCATTAGGGCCTCTAACAGTGAGGCCGACTGTCCCGCTCATAATGGCCCTGGTAAGAAGAGAACCCGGCTGGCTAATGACTGGCTAATTATCCTCTCCTCTGCTCCGATAAGGCACGCTAAAGGATAATTATCCCGTTAAGGCCGGGAACACGTCTGTGTGTCATTTTGATTTTGATTTCTTTGGCTATTAAAAAAAATAGCAGATCTTTGTATATCTGCTATTTTTTTTTAAATAGTCGTGAAGATGTGTGCAAAATCTTTGAATATATATATACATTTTTAACTCAAATCTTTGCTTCTGGGGTTACCTGGAACAAAATATCTTCAGAATGGGGGTCCGCGGGCAAATACATATAATTTTGGGGGTCCTTGACATGAAAAAGTTTGAGAATCACTGATATATATAGCATTAGCAACATACATTTAAAAAAAAATAACTTAGGATTTAGAAGACATTTGTAGAATCCCCAGAAGCAAAGATTTGAGTTACAAATGTTCGCTTAAAAAAAAATATATATATATATTCAAAGATTTGCACACATTTTATGCAAAAAAATAGCAGATCTACAAGCTCATAGCACGGCACTCGGTGCCGCGCTATGAGCTTGTATATCTGCTATTTTTGAATAGCCCAAAGAAATCTAAAAACGACACACAGATGCGTTCCCGGTCTCAATGGGTTATATTCTCCGTCTACTCTAATGACCGCATCGGCCCGGCGGACATGACGCGGCGTCAGGCTGAAGAGGAGTGTTGACGAGCGCAATTTTTGCACGCCGAAAATAGCCGATCTTGCAAGCTCACAAAAGCCAACGAGCGATGCAGCGCTGCTATTTTAAAAAGGGACCTTATTATGATGGCCATTGGCCTCACAAGTATAGTGATACAAACGTGTGTGTTTGTGTGTGTGTGTGTGTGTGTGTGTGTGTGTGTGTGTGTGTGTGTGTTGTGTGCGTGTGCGTGTTTGACAATAACAAAGTAAACACGGATAGAAAGAGCACATGGTGCGAGACGAGACGAAAAAATGCATGTTGTCATAGTGTAGGACCTGGACTCTTGTGTTCTTCTGAAGTTAATCAACTTCCTCTGACCTTCACTTCCTCCTCCGTTCCTCCTCCCCCCGCCTCACTTCAAAATGACTCCCCCCCCCCCCCTTATAGCAGGCCAAGAGGCTATTTCTGCCAATTGACCCATAATGCGTGCGTGCACATGAATGTGTGTGTGTGTGTGTGTGTGAGTGAGTGGGTGTTGGTGTCTGTCTGCCTGTGTGAATGTGACAGACCCTGTGGCTAGACAGTCCCCCCCATAGTGTCCGATTAATGACACCTCGCTATACCCCCCCCCCCCCCCACACACACACACACAGTGCACACCAGAGGCAGTGGGGTCAAGCCTCAACATGCGTCCCCCCGCCTTAACATTACTTAAGTGCCGCCGCCTGCCTACACAGTGAAACCCTTAAAGGACCACTTCACCCATTTATAAATTGGTCCTCACCAATACTACTAATTTGGTACCATTTCTGTCCACTCACTCTGTGTCTCAGAGGAGAGTCGTGGACAGTTCAGAAACCCCGCCTACCAGTGACATCATCGGTAGGCAGGTTTGATCATTTCAAACAAGATTTCAAACGTTTTTTGTTTTTATTAATGCAAGAACAATGGCTTCTATTTCAGTGAGCTAACTTTCCAGGAAGAGAAAGGCTGTAGTTTCTGTAGTAATTAGCTTTGGAATCCCCATCGATGAGATCATTGGTAGGCAGGTTTCTGAACTGTTCACAGCCCACCAATGAGACACATTGTGAGTAGACGGAAATTGCGGCATCTTATAATGAGCGATAGTGAGGGGACCAATTATATGAAGATAAAAAATGGGCGAAAATGGGCGAAGTGCTCCTTTAACTCTGAGAGTGTACGGGTCCATTTGTAAACTCTCAGAGTTAAATGAACACTGAGGATCGTACAGTGTGGTACTTCTCTCCCTGAAGCCTAATTTATACGTTGTGTGTCTCTCGCTCTCTCTCACACACACACACACACACACACACACACACACACACACACACACGTGGCCATGCCAACGCCAGCTGCACAGCCAAAGAGTAGAGGGCTACTAACAAATGCTTTTGGGCCCGTTTCCAGGCACTGCGCTCACTGATGAGCCTCTTAAAAGCTTCCGTTGCCAAGAGAAGAACCGCTCGGACAAAACTACCCCCCCCCCCCCTCTCCCTCTCTCTCTGTAATACATTCTCCCTCTCTGTGCACTACAGAAGTTGTGTTTGCTCCCAAAAAAAAAAAAAAATCTCTATCGCAAAATAATAATCATTAATTTGATAAAATAATTGATTAATAGTCGATCCCTATTTTGGGCATGTCACTATAGGCAAAAAAGACTCCAATGAAAATCTGGTATCTACCAATACTACCGATATCTACCGATTTTGTGTAAGTACAAAATAACGTGGTTAATCGATTTGTTTATATATGAAAAAATATATGAAACTAGACAAATGTGCTCCTCGGAGCACAGGCCTCCGCCAGGGCAGGTAGGTTATTGTGGGCCAGCAATGTTTCACGGCAATCGGACGCTGCGTTCGTGATTTGTGGCCTTTTGTTCAAAACGGGTCACTCCTGCAAACTTTAGAAGCCAATCTTAGCCAATCAGGATGGAATATGAAAAATCGGCCTGGCGGAGACAAAAATACAGCTTCTCAAACTATTCGATTAAATCGAAAAAGACGTCGATAGAATAATCGCTCAAGTAATCGTTAGTTTTTAACAGTTGGTAATAGTTGGAGCCCTAGAAATGTCTCCGTTGCCAAGAGAAGGGACAAAACTCCCTCCTCCTTCCCTCTCACTCTCTCCCTCCCTCCGTCTCTCTCGGTAAAACATCGCCTCTTTCTCTGCCACAGGGTGTAGTAGTTGTGGTTTGTTCAAAAATCGCCCCAAATCAGAAAAAAATAGACTTGGTTCTTCTTTAAAAATAAATCCGCTTTCGTCTCTCTTTGCCATAGGCTGTTTACCAAAAAATACAACATTTCTCTATCACAAATTCTGTAAAATGTCATGTCCAGCTTATTTTGCACCCATGCAAGGAGGTGTAAAGTATATTTACTAAGAATATATATTAAGTACTGCACTTAAGCACATGGTACTTTTACTTTACTGAGTATTTCCATTGATACATTATACTACTCCATTACACCTCAAAGGCAGATATTGTACTTTTTACTCCACTACATTTATTTGACAACTTTAGTTATTAGTTACTCTGCAGATCACTGACTTTGTAGAAGTATACAGTAGGGCTTATAATTATAGTCCAATAACATGATACATGTATGATTCTGACATGGGACATTCTGCATAATTAGAACTTTTCCTTTTGCTATTAAGTATATTTTGATGCCAAAACTTTTTGCACTTTGACTAAAGACTACAGATTTTAAATAGTGGACTTTCATTGTAGCAAAGTATTTTTACACTGTGGCACTGCTACTTTCACTTAAATCCAACCTCCGAATACTTCTTCCAGCAACTGAAGGTCGTGGCTGGCTTCCTCCCGGGGCTTTGATTTGGCGTGTGATCAAATCCAGGCGGGAAAAGGCAGCAAACGGCCACTTCCCCTCAGTCTGTTATTCAACAACTTTTCCTGGAAGAACGTCCGAGAAGCGTGTCAGAGATCTCCTCCTCCTCCTCCAAGGACAGACGGACGCGGACGGAGGGAGGGGAAAGCGATCGCTTTCCATTTCAAACTTGGCCAACTGCACACAGAGGCCAGGCAGACTGACTCTGACAATGTGTCGCAATGCGATGCGGTGTGAACTTATAGATCTGTTATAAAAATTTTAAAAAAGTATGAAAAATGTTGTACTTTTACTTTGCTCTTGTAAGTATATTTTGATGCCAACACTTTTACTCAAGTAAAACATGTCAATATAGGCCTTTGTCTTGTAACAGACAGAGTAACACATTTAGTTTCATAAATAGTTTTATACTGTGGTATTGCTACTTTTACTTAAGTAATTTTTTTTTTTAAAGATATCATAGTAGCCTACTTCTTTCACCATTGTCCATTTCAACAACTTGGCCAACAGCACACACAGAGGCCAGGCAGACTGACTCATGCGTTCGTTCGGTTCATCGGCTGCCTGCCCTGGCTCCGAGGACCACAACACCCCCGAGCTTTGTTTGTTCACCCGGCTGAACTTTGCACCAGCCACAAAGCCCCCCAGGTGCCAAAGAACAACTAATGCTACTCCACTGGAGTTGCACCGCAGAAAATATAAATATATATATATATATATATATATATATATATATATATATATATATATATATATATATATATATATATATATATATATATATATATATATATATATATATATATATATATATATATATATATATATATATATATATATATATATATATATATATATGAGTTGAGTCTTATATATATATATATATATATATATATATATATATATATATAAATCAAGAAGTACTCAGTTCCTTGACTTAAAAAAATTAATTTACCCATTTTCAACCTATCTTCATATAATTGGTCCACACATAGATTGGTGAAGCAATAGGAAGCGGCGCTGGTACCGAGCGCAAGGCTTTGGATCCGCCCTTCAAGACCTTCGATAGGGCTGGCTCCTCCAGTCTAGTGTCTCAAGAGGACCATGTGGACACTTTAGAAACGTGCATACCAGTGACATCATCGGTAGACAGGTTTGTACATTTCAAAACAAGATTGCAATTGTAGTTTTTTTTTATTAATGGAAGAGCAATGAGTTCAATTTCAACATGCTAACATTCCAGGAATAGATAGGCTGTCGTTTCTATTAGCTTGGAATCCCTATCAATGATGTCATTGGTAATTGAATAAATATTCTTTTAAAGCAAACATTTTAACTAAATCTTTGCTTCTGGGGGTCCCTGGATAAATATTTTGAGATGGGGCTCTGCAGCCAAATACATGTCATCGTTCTTGTTTGGTTGCTATATCAGTAGCCTCAAAATTATATGTATTTGGCCACGAACCCCCATCTCAAAATATTTTATTCCAGGGACCCCCAGAAGCAAATATTGGAGTTAAAAATGTTCACTTGTATATATGTATATATTATATATATATATTCAAAGATTTGCACAAATAGTCAAGATTTAAAAAAAAAAAAGCAGATCTACAAGCTCATAGCGTGAAAAGCCAAAGTATAAAGTAATGGCTATGGCTCAATTCTAAAATGACACAAATGCGTTCCCGGATTGAATGGTAAAAGTAGCAATACCACAGAGTAAACTACTTTATTACAAGTAAAACTATGAACATGCTAAATGCATTCATGCAGAATGCCCATTTCGGAATCATAACACCATACTGTAGATCATGTTATTGCTTCCATTGGCGCAGGCGCTTCAGAAAAACGCCTCGGCAAAAACAGTGCATTGCGTATATAACAGTGTGGTGTGCCTGTGGAGCGGGGCCTGCATGCATAATAACCAGGTGATCAATCATGGGGGGAAATATTGAGCTGTTGAGTCTTGGCATATCTGTCTGTCGGGTGGAAACCTCATCCAAAACTGTTACTTTTCAGGAATTCAAATTAAAAAAGTAGCAAAAGGAGCAGATCCACAAGCTTGAAACTCGGCGTGAAGCGACGCGCTTCGAGCTTGTAGATCTGCTGCTTTTGATGCTTGTGGATCTGCTACTTTAGATGCTTTTGCGTGACACTGTACTATGACATGACGCTCCATGTTATGTTAAATATGGAGATAAGAGGTTTCTGCCCCGACAGCAACGATATCCAACTTTCATCTGCATTTGCCATTGTCCCACACTGTTCATACCACATCAACCAGCATCGAAAATCGAAACAGTATGGAGCCCCCCCCCCCCCCCCCAAGTTAAGAATATTATTATCTTAAAAACAGCTAGAAAACGAGATGCGACGTGCTGTGCAACTGAGGCGCGCTCGCCAGTTGAACCATGATACCCTAGGAAAACAATGGTTTTGCTGGCAGTGTGCAGCGATGCAGTCTGGTGTGATCTCCTCCCTATACTGTATATAAGTCTAGTTTTAAAACAGATATATTTGAGTGAAAGTGAACCAGTGGAGGTGTTGTGCTGCAGTTAAGGGTTGCTACTATCTGAAGTTCAAATAAGGGACACACGGCGTCCCTTATTTACAGCCTATAAAAAGATAAGTGTATTATATGTACAGTTTTGAACCTCAGCGTCCATATTCTGGGGGGGAACATTAGCCAAAAAATAGCAGATCTACAAGCTCAACGTGTCACGTGAGCTTGTAGATCAGCAATTTTTTGTAGACAGAAAAATAGCGGTAGTACAGAGACAACTCAGGTCCAGTTTACCAAGTCTAGAGGGTTTATGTGATTAACCAACTGTATGTTTATGAGCTGTTTGAACTTGTATGATTGTGTCAGAGTATGATTGATTGCCAAAAATAAGGAACAACTTGTGTCCCTTATCAGTTCAATAAGGGTTTAGTTTCCAAATAAGGGACGATTCCGTATTTCAACCCTGCTAGCTGCAGTGAGCAGAGGTCCCGTACCCAGGGGTGCAATGCTCACTGGACGGCCTTGCACGCCGTGCCGGAACCTATTTGACCAGGAGCACACGCAGGCACACGCATAGATTTAAAACTACTTTAAATTCGCACCTCAACAAAGTTTTCAAAGGCTCCCGACTCACACCTGGCGAATTAACATAGGAATACGCCTAGATGCATATCAATTGTCCATTGTGTGACTTGCAGTGTACTGTAGGTGTTAAGCGACGTGCGCGTCACGTCATTGAAATAGAGTGCAAGAACATACCAAATGAGCATTGCATGCCTGCCCGTACCTGACAGAGAGAGTGAAGTCTCCTGGGTTGCTCTTGCTGGGACGGGCCAGGAAGCTACCATGCACCCCCCGCGTCAACAGCAGCTGTTCTGCCTCAATGCCGGTGACGTTTGGATGGAACCACCTGAAAAGAGATGACAAAACATGAGAGAAGGCTGGGCAATGCATCTTCAGTATTAATGGTAAAACTACTAAAAGAAAATCCAAATGGAAAAGAAGTTCTATGACCTTATGCACAGTCACTTGTGATATTGTACTATTGTGTTGATATTGTATTATTTACAGCTGTAATAGCACACAGTATATCTTGATTTTTGCGTGGCAACCATGAACCTTTAAAAGTGTGCCAGCCTGTTTTTTAACCACTTGAACCCTAATAGCGTACCCTATTCTGGGGGCGAACAAAAATCAGTGGATCGGCAATCGGCTATTTTCGGCAAAGACATTTGGTGTCAGATGGAAAAAAGGAGGGGGCCTAATACAGACCCTTGGGGGACTCCGGTCAAGTAAGTATAGAGTTCAAGTGGTCAACACAGAAGTCAAAGAGAACATTTGCATGTGAGAGCTTTGAGTGTGACCCCCACGGTGAATAAACAACACGATGTGAGTTCTGCGATTGGAATGGAAGGACATCATCAAGGTTTACAGTAAGTCCCCAGCAGCAGCAGCTAATGATTACCGGTTCCTTCCTCTCTTGTGTAACAGTGTGCAGGCAAATATTTATCCCCATCCACTCCACAGGTACAGCACACTGCACGCTGACTCACTCACTGGTTTACACTTAACATCATGGGGGAAGTACACAGCGGACTGTTTGGAAACTCTCAGTCCTTTAAAAACAGTGATGCTCACGACACAGCCTTTTTTTTTTTCATTTCAAGGTCACCCGGTTTGTTTTGTTTCTTCTATGGGACCCACGTCTACACTGTAAAATCATTCATTTAACTCGGGAGATACAGACCCGTAAGGGTCCATTTGGTTCCCTAACTATCAATCATTTAGCTGGGGACTACCTTAGAACCGCCTCAAGGACTCTTGCAGGTCTCCAGACTGTATATCATTCTTTAAGCAGTAACTTAAACATTATTGTCTCCGCCAGGCCGAAAGGCATGGCGAGAGAGTATGTTTTACCCCCTGTCCGTCCGTGTGTCCGTTTGTGTGTCCGTGTGTCCGTGTGTCCGTCCGTCCATCTGTCTGTGAACAGCTAATCTCAGGCACCGTTGGCCCGGTCGCTCCGAAACTGTGCACACACACTCCCTGGATGCCAATTCAGAACCTCTGCCCCAAATCTTTCACATGGGCCTGTTATAGCGCCACCAGGAGGCCGATTTGTGTAACACCCATTTACTCCTACAGATTTTATCCAAACTTCATGCAAATCGGTACACAGTATCTCTATAGTCATGTGATCAACACGGATCTGTCCGATTTTCCATATTTCATCCTCATTGGCTAAGGTTGGCTTCCAAAATTTGCAGGATTGGTCCGTTTTGAACAAAATGCCTCAAATCATGAACGCAGCTTGCGCTTTCCGTGCAATTTCACACGCACATTGCACTAGGCCGAGGAAGAAATGCCACCCTTTTCACATTGGCCTGTTATAGCGCCACCAGCAGGTATAATTTAGCAAAACACATTTTTGGAACAAAATGCCTCAAATCATGAATGCAAGGTCCGATTGCCGTGAAAGGCCCAAGAAGAGATGGCACCCTTTTCACAACCTATTATAGCACCAGGAGGCCACAATAACCTACCTAACCTGGCGGAGACCTGTGCTCCGAGGAGCACTTTTTCTAGTTTATATTGGTTTGTTCCCACAGAGAAGCCTGCTTTATTGCTATATTGCTTTATTGTGCATGAGTTCTGTAGCATTAAAAAAAAGGTTCCCCTCTATTTAATTGAATAGTGTTTAATTAACAAAACGTTGCACTGGCGCAGGGCATAAAGCGCTAGAGGCACAGTGAATGGCTGTCTGTCATGTGGATTTGGAGCTCATATTTATAAAGCAGGGATCACTGGGTTAAACGTCCCTAACTACCGGGTGACCTGCTCGGGCTAATCCAACACGCCATTAGCTGCTCCCAGACCCATTTGTGCATGAACGCAGGAGGGCTGCTGGATCAAACTGACATGAGACTGAAGACACGAGTGTGGCTAAGTGGTGTGTTTACCGGCAGCGACACCAAAAAGACACACAGCAAATTAGCATAATACTGTCAGTGTGTGGTCAGGGTTAGGGCTGTCACGATTACAGATTTAAGTTGACGATTAATTTTCACACTAATAATTGTGATTATCGATTTTAATTGTGTTTTTGGCATTGAACATCGGAGCATTATGAATAAAAACTTAATTTCTGTTTGGCTTTTAGGCTTCGTAATAAAAACGTATACGACAAATAACTTAAATATACAAAGAAATGACTGACATATTTAATAATTTTATACTTTGAAAAACATTTAAAAATAGCGGAAATAGCTGATCTACAACGCGTCACGACGTGACGCGTTGTAAGCTTGTAGATCTGCTATTTCCGCTTTTTAAAATTTTGACGATTATGACGTTTATGCAAAATAATTGCGATTATCTCAAATAATTGCGCTTTGATGAACATTTTCATCAAAACATTTTGATGTAAATGAATAATAAAAAATAAAATAATAAATCCACCAACCAATAGGAAAGAAGCGCCGTCGTTGACCCCACTTGGCGGCCATTGCGCTTGTAGTTTTCTTTGAGTGAGTCAACTACCCCAAACGTAAGCGAAACAAACTACAAACCGGAAACGAAAGTCAAATAAAGAGGACCTTTTGTTGAAAGCTCATCATTCCATATAAAAAAGGTCCAATAATGGTGCTACCTTTACAGCAGGTATTAGAAGAATGGAGATTGTTCATGTTAAAGACACTAGTATTTGTTATATTTAAAAAAAGAGGGCTTTAACTATTTCTGATTAGGCTCTGTAAGACAGTTGGGACATTACAGATATAAGATGACACCTAATGGCACTGTGACCGACTAGTCTATGAATGGACTAGAATGACTCAGAAGCTCTACAATCGGAACCATTCATATGGCCTTTTGTCCAGCATGAAAAACATGGACTTCTGTGCCCCAGAACAATCAACGTCGATGGTAGTAAGTGTCCCTCACCCCCGGGCGCTCGTACGTATCAATGATTCAGCAGGAGTGTGAAACGAGGCCTTTTCGGCACACATTTATAGAATGTAATGGACTATATGAGTCACAGAGCGCATACAGAGCTCATGCATTTCACAAACCGAAACCACAGGCCCGTTTTCACACTCCTATCGAAACTTTACAAAGGCGTTTTATTAACCAACGTCACCCTAACGAGAACATGATGCCACAGGCCACGCAACAACGTGGGCTTTATTATCAGGCAATCCCCGCGTCGTCGAGATGGCATCTGGAAGCTTTTCACAGCCGGAAACATTGGTTGGACGGTTTCTAAATTTGGAAGTTACGATGACATAAACCCATGACACCGAGATCAAAAGAAGACTTGTGTGTCGTCCTCCGTGTGTGTGCGGGCACTGTGCTCGCCGGACAATGCGGAGAGCTGCAGTCTGTATAGCTGCTACCAAAAAAAATAATGTTTTGTGACCTGAAACCTTGGCTGTCATCTGTCCTGCAAACTAAGCCCTTTACATACACATTTCTTTCATTTTAATCATGTCAGTTATTACATGCGGGTACATTAATGTACAGATCTATCCGATATGTATGTATGTGTGAATATACTGCAAGAAACATCTCTAATGGTACAGTAGCCCTACTAACTTTATTGTTTACATATACACAGATTTTCCTGTAGTTGATAAGGATAACAAAAAGGCTAAATATGTGTCAATATTGTAAACAGGGAATGTATAGATTTTTGCTGAATAGGTGTTGAGACAATAAAGTGTAAAAATGACTTTCTATAAAAAGGTAGGGTAAGTGATATTTTTGGGTTAAAACAAAAAGTATTTTGTTAAAAGGTTAAAGCACTATATTCTGATAGTAAGTTGCTATAGAGTGTTCGTTCAGTAACAGGTGTCTCCCCGTCTCTCCAGCTCTTTAATAAACAGAAAATACATTTTCCGGTAGGTGTCAAAACCTCAGCCAATCAGGAGAAAGTACCCATTTTTAAGCTTCATTTTTATAGTGTTCCAGTTCCAATTTTGCCTGCTCATTTCTTAGTGTCATCACTTCCAATTTCACTTGTTTAATCTATATCCTGATTGAGTTCTCTATCCTGATAAAATTGGAAATGAAACTGAAACGAAAATGCATTTTCTGTTTTATAAAGAGCTGGAGAGACAAGGAGACTCCTTTTACTGAACAAACACTCTATAGCAATGAGTACTATCAGAATATAGAGCTATTTAACACTTCTTGCAACCAAAGAAAATCACTTACCCTACCTTTTAAATGTCAAACGTGCAGCAGGGTTCTCGGAGGAGGCTGTCAGCTGTCAGCAGGTTCCCTTGCTTGGGACACGGATGAACATGGCCGACAGTGGCAGCCTGTCACTCACACACGACGCTCCACGCTGATGAAGAGGGAATGACAGGTCGAGCACTGCGGTAGTTCAGGCCGGTCACGGCAGTCAGGCTGTTCCCCCATGCTGCAGGCGTCCTCCAATCTCATTCGCTAACGAGCTAAGACACACGCCGTCAATCCTAATGGTTTCGATCCAGGCGGTCTTTTTAACCCATTCAATCCGGGAAAGCGTCTGTGTCATTTTTTTATTTCCTTGGGCTACTCAAAAATAGCAGATCTACAAGCTCATAGCGTGGCACCAAGTGCCGCGCTATGAGCTTGTACTATTATTTGTATAATATATATTTTTGAATATATATACGTTTTTAGAGCGAACGTTTGTAACTCAAATCTTTTTCAGATGAGAGTCCGCGGTCAAACACATGAATCCTAACAGTATGTTGCAGTGGTGCTCCAACTTTTCCATGTCAAGGACCCCCAAAATGATGTGTATTTGGCCGCGGACCCCCATCTCAAAATATGTTGTTTCAGGGACCCCCAGAAGCACAGATCGGAGTTATTTTTTTTTCGCTTTAAATAAATATATATATATATATATATATATATATATATATATATATATATATATATATATATATATATATATATATATATATATATATACATATATATATATATATATATATATATACACACACACACACACACACACACAAGTTTATATATATTTGCACACGTTTTCAAAAAATAGCCAAATAAATCTTAAAATGACACAGATGCGTTCCCGATCTTACTGGATTAAGCAGAACGCTGTTCGCTCTTCGTACTACAAGCTCAGCATACAGTAGGTCAACTTAACCTCTTCTGCAGCGTGTCAGTGATCAGACTCCCTCCTCTTCCCCAGGCCTCGTCCTTGTGGCATTTAGTTCGTCACCATGTCAGCATGGTAATTGTATGGATGTGTCTGTGGATTGTCTGATGTTTTATCTTGTGTATCTTAAGTTATGCCCTTGAAGGGTTCAATGTCATGTCCATGTAATAACTCTGTTATCTTAGGCTCTAATTCTTGTGATCACAGATTCTGTCATGATGCATGTAGATAAATCTGTAGTGTCACAGAAGCAGAGCCACACACCGCCAAATTTAACGCAATGTCATTGCAATAAATTGGTTGATCTTGACAAAAGTGTCTGACTGAACAAGCCAGAGATCAAATGAGAATTTGTACACTCTCAAGAGTTAAATTAACACCGATGATTTTACTGTGTAGACACACACACACACACACAATTTGAAGGACCCTCAGTTTGATATGCATTAGACCACAGACCCCCCCCATTTTATACCATATTTTGTCTCTGGGAGGCCAATCTACATTGTAACATCCTCAGTGTTGTATTATTCAGACCCATAAAAGGGTCCACGGAACCCGACATGAAAACCAGTGCACTAGCTTGTGACATACATATATCTTTACATGTATGTATGGGGGGGGGGGGGGGCGGGGGTGTTCATTCAGCGCCCATGGGGAGCAGATTAGAGCAGGAACAGCCAATCGTAAGCGATTACAGCAGGCGTACAATACCAGTACATCAGGGGATTAGTCACAAATACATAGATGAGAGGGACATGTCCCTTCCACGTCGCCATCAAAGTCTGTCATGAGCAGCGGAGCCGGACAAAGCAACGGACGCATTTCAACCTAACAACAGGTCTTCCTCTGCGTTGTCGCTGAGGAAGACCTGTGGTGTCCCATGCAGAGAAAATAATAGATCTCACAAGCTCATAATCTGCTGACAACTTTGTGTACAACTGGGGATACAGCAATTAAAATATGACTGGCTGCAGATAAATTGGCTGTTGAACACTATCGTGACTATATGATCACACCATGTCACACATAGTGACTATATGATCACACCATGTCACACATAGTGACTATATGATCTCACCATGTCACACATAGTGACTATATGATCTCACCATGTCACACAGAGTGACTATATGATGTCACCATGTCACACAGAGTGTCTATATGATGTCACCATGTCACACAGAGTGTCTATATGATCTCACCATGTCACACAGAGTGTCTATATGATCTCACCATGTCACAGAGACACTGTCTGCCAAGATTACACCATCCACACTTACAGTACACACCTGCACACCAGTTGTGATGCTTGTGGTTCACACACACACACACACACACACACACACACACACACACACACACACACACACACACACACACACACACACACACACACACACACACACACACACACACACACACACACACACACACACACACACACACACACACACACACACACACACACACACACACACACACACACACACACACAGTTATCCTATGCTGAACTACTTAATATAGGTCAAAGGTTTTGTGCCCAAAGCACACCAATAGATAAGTCTCAAGGCAACACTGTATGCATAGAGAATGTAGAAAATATACTGTATAATGTAGGTAGTTTTGAAAATGTGTGATATTGTTCATAAAATAAATCAATAAATTGCATATTCTCTGTCGGGTGTCCAAAACAGTTACTTTTTAGGATTCAAATTCAAAAACAGCAAAAGTAGCAGATCCACAAACAAAAAAACAAAAATAAAAAAATGAGATAAGAGGTTTCTGCCCGACAGCAACAATATATTTCAATAATGTATGGTTGCCACAAAATCCCAAGGCACACCTGGACCCGTCTCATCACACCAGTGTGCCTCAGCACACTGGTGTTTTGGAACCACTGGGGCTGCAACTATCCATTATTTACCATTACTGACATTATTCTATCCATTACTTTTTCGATTAAGCACTTAAGCATGATTTTATACTTTGCCACACGGCACAATGGTGCAAAATAAAATATATGTTTTAGACTTTTTGCCTATAATGCCATGCTCAAATTAGGGATGGAGAATTAATCAATTATTTTATTAACCTATCGATTAAGAATAAAAAATATATATAATCAAATCGATTAGTTCAATTAACTGTTGCAGCCCTAATATGCAATGCACTGCTGCAGCATTTCATTAAAGCCCAGAACGGACACATCACAAACACTGCATTAAAATGATCAAAACAGAGAACAGTTGAGGAGAACAGGCGTGGGATAACAGCAAGCCTACTGAAGCGTAATCATTTTGCGGCCTACCTCACCATTCTGATTCCTCACACACACACAGACCGCTGCTTCTGTATAGCCAATATAGCCACAGAGCTGTGTAATCCAGCCCCAAGCAGTATTACACAAGACAGGAGGGAGAGAGAGAAAGAGTGAGAGGGAGAGAAAGAGAGAGAGAAAGAGAGGGGGAGGGAGAAAGAGGGTTTGTGTTGCTACGTTAGAGGGACAGAAAGACTGAGATTGAATTGAAATTGAAAATGTACAGAATGACAGAGAGAGAGAGAGAGACAGAGACAGAGACAGAGAGAGAGAGAGAGAGAGAGAGAGAGAGAGAGAATAGAGAAGGAGAGGTCAGGGAGGTTACTGTAAGCGTGTTACAGAGCAAGCGAGAGTTGGAGGATTTAATCTGGGATTTGGATAAGCGTGAGCAGACCTGATACGAGAGGCTGCCTGTGCCCCCCCCCCTCTCCGGGCACAGACCAATGTGATTGCACCGCTTTCCCAGTTCACGGGCAGCTCTCTCAGCGGCTCCTTGCCGTACAGACAGAGGTCGATAGCTACATTCCCAGGCTCCTCTAGACTATGATCCTCCATGCTCCAAGGCTCCACACAGACCAGCACGCCAGGCAGTGGTGGAAGAAGTACTCATATATTGGTTACGTCATTAGAAGTATCAATACCCCGATACAATGTATATTATTGTCTACAATGTAGACTGCCATTATTCTATCCATTACGCACTTAACCCATTAAGACCTGAGGCCATAAAAGTTTTTTGAAAAAAATATAAACAATATTTTTTCACGATTTAACAAAAATAGCAGATCTACAAGCTCATAGCGCGGCACTCGGTGCCGCGCTATGAGCTTGTATATCTGCTATTTTTGAATAGCAGATAGGCTATTCTAGTAGGCTACTAGTAGCCTACTAGGCTAATAGTACTCATTATGCAGAATGTCCCATTTCGCAACTTTTCAAAAAGAAATCTTAGCAGATAACTTGCCTCTTGCTAAAAATAGCAGATCTACAGGCTCACAACTGAGCTTGGAGATCGGCTATTTTTTTAGTAGCAAAAGTATAAACTAGGGCTGGTTAATGTTTTGTAATAATATTCTAACACCTACAAAGTAACCTTACAAATATGAACCTCTGAGAGTTAATGGAGTGGAATGATAAAGCGTCGAAAAAACTGAAACACTCAAGTGAAGTGAAAGTACCTGAGAATTGTACTTAAGGTGCAGTACTTGAGAGTTAATATCATCTCTGTTGCGTGGAAACCTCATATATGTCCAAAACTGTTACTTTTCATGGTTCAAATTCCAAAATTGTGGATCTGCTACTTTTTATGCTTTTGTGTGACGCTCTAGGATGATCAAGTAGGGCGTAGATTTACGAAAAAACACATAAAGTTAGAATATGGAGATTTCTCTGCCAGACTTTCTACCACTGGTTGCTCAGTGAGAGCCCAAGGCCGCCTCCCCCTCCCCTCCCCCCACACACACACTCACAGTGCTATCTCGTTGGCGGCTAAAATGCAACAGCTGTGTTGCCGGTGCCCGGAGATTACACTGTAATGCTGGGCAGCATACTTTACACTGGATAATAGTTAACTCTAGGCAAGCTAAAAAAGCCCAATCTAGCCAATTCAGCAGCATGCCCATTAAGCCATTATTTGTGGCTGTTTGGATTGAAGGGTGTTGGGGTTGGTGGTGGGGGGGGGCCTGATTTTCTATCTGCCAGCGAGATAGAAAATAATAACTGAGCACATGAAAACATAACGGCAGCCAATCATGTGCTTATAACCACTTAAGCCCTATAGTTTCACTTTTTTTTCTTTTTAAATATATATTCACCTATAAAGATGTGAGGTGACGCGTTGTGAGCTTGCTTGCTTGTATACCGGCTTTTTTCAAAACTCTCGACAACTCTCTTGCCTATAAAGAGTAAAGACACGCCCGTAACAGGGGTGCCAGGGATAAAGTGGTTAAATATGATTCACTATCTCAGTATCTTTTGCAACAAGCCAGGCTGAAATACTGTTTGGAATTTAATGGAGCAGAGAGACAACCCCAAGGCCCATATTACAAAGAACCTGCAAGAGAGAGCACATCCACAAAAGCAGGCAAAGTTAAAACGGTTCAACTACAGAAGTGGAAAGGAAAAACCCCACGAGAATATACTGTATCTTCAGGCACGAACGCCTTAGGATATTTTCTGTTAGTTTTCCACCTAGCCTTGGATCAAGACTATCATAGGTGTATTTTATCGAGTTTGCCTTTTACTACTGAAATCTGCACGCAAAGCCCGTACTTCTCCGTATTGTACATGTACAAAAAAAACGAATAAAAGTAGCCACGGATGTTAACTCGACATTAATCGGAACCCGTGTGCACTGCATTAATTAGTCTGTATTTTTCAAAATAAAATTGTTTTAGTCCCGTTTCTGTCGGAAGTTCCTGTATTCCTCGATGGGTGGAACACAGGTTCCTAATGTCAAGTTACAGACTTTACGGGCGAAAATCGATAAAATACATCTATGATATTCTTGATCCAAGGCTACTGTTTTCCACTGGATCCGATATGGTTATTTAGTCACAAGCTCTTGTTAATACTTCTCATTGGTTCAATATTTATAAAACCCACACATTTAACCACTTTCACTTATACTTTCAAAACATTTTAAATATGCTGATCTACAAGTTCGGCATCGTGACGCGCTGTGAGCTGGTAGATCATCTTTTTTCACTACTTTTGCATAACACTTATGTTGTATGACACGGTACTGTAGGGCTAGGGCATTAATTTACAAAAAAACAAACACAAAAAGTCAAAATATGGAGATACAAGGTTTCTCCCCCGAGTCTGTTACGTTTTTCCACCCATATACACAATAAGACCACTACTACCAAGTCAAACCAGGACACAGTGGAAGACTCTCTCTACAAGGTCTCGTTTCTGTCACTTTGCAGAGCGGAGGCTAGACACGGCACCAGGCTGAAAGCTTCTTAAATGTCCCCTGTGACATTCTACTAAGCTGCTGGAGTTAAGACTTCTCCAGAGCCTCCACTCTGGGTCCGGCCTGCCATGAACCACCCAGGGGCGGATTCAAGGGCTTTTTAGACCCGTTTCAAGCTGCCCCCACCCCCCCTCACCCACTAAGAGTTTTATATATCTTTTAGTCATATAATTGGTCCATGCTCATTATAAGATTCTACCATTTCTGTCTACTCACTCTGCATCTCAGAGGAGGGCAGTACAGTTCAGAAACCCGCTTGAAAAATATACTTAAAAGTACCAAAAGTAAAAGTACTTACAATGCAGAGTTTTGTCAAAATCTTTTTAAAAATCGCTGATCTACAAGCTCACAACGGGTATGTGACCCACGTTGTGAGCGTATAAATAAAGATAAACACAATTAAGTGTTTGAAACCTTAACATTCACATCAGCCATATATTTTGGTCACAATGGTCAGACAACCTGTGTAGGCCTACATATCTCTACAGTATATCGCTAGATTTGATTTATGTTCCTCTGTACTCCTCTCCACACAATCGACATCCTTTGTGTGTCTGTGTGTGTATACAGTAAGTATACTGAGTACTAGACATATAGGCTAATACCAAGACAAGTCACTGATTTCTCTGTAATCATAGCATAGCCACAGTTGAATGAACCAGGTATAAATTTGCCCTTAATGTGGTGTGCATTTTCCTTATCGTTCCCCTTATCTCCCTACCTCACTGTACTCCCTCTCTCTCTCTCACACTCTCTCTCTCTCTCTCTGTGCATCTCTCTGCTTTCCTTAATGATTAACTTTTATGTCCACGCTTGGCTGTAACTTTTAAAACGTGCATGCACTGCATTAGACTCGCAGCAAATGATCATAATTGCAACACAAAGATACCAATATATGCATAATCCATATTGTGCAGCCTGCATTTCTCATCTAGTCCTGGTCTTCCCATCCTAACCAGACCATGACGGCAGCAGTGGCTAAGGGCTTTCCAAGAATAGGATTCCTTTTTGACAACAACCAGGCGCTCTCCACTCCCCTGTATCTGGCCTGGGGCAGAGAGAGAGAGACACAGAGAGAGAGAGAGAGACACACACACAGAAAGACAGAGACGGACAGAGACTTTTCTCTTGGCCTCTCTTTTCTATGCGTTCTTAATCTTCCGAGATGAAGACCCATAGAGTGAGATTGAGAGGACGGAGTATACACACAGAGAGAGACAGAGACAGCTGGAGGCTGTAGGTTAAGGCTACAGGCAGCCACGGCACAGCCTCTCTCTGCCGGGCCGGCTGGCTGGCTGTGTGTATGTGTGTGTGGGGAGGGGGTGGGGGTGAGGGGGTTAGTGACAGAGGCCCCACGTGTTGTGTCCAGCCTCCGCTTCTGCTCTATCCTCTTACATAATGTCTCAAGTTCAATACAGCGCTGGGCTATTTAAAGCAGACCCCCCCCCCCCCCCCCCCCCCAGCGGGGCCCGCTGCTGACAAAATGGTGATATATTTAGTACCGGCCAGCCAGCGCGGCTTTAGAGACCACGCGTCAGGGCTGTTACTGGTCCCAGACGAGCCCTGGGGGGTGTTTTTTTTTTTGGGGTAATGTCGGGAGTTGTTTTTAGCCATGCTGATGATCTGGGTTGGGGGGGGGGGCGGGGGGTTGTAAAATCCACCCTCCATCACTGGATGCTCCACATCTCTTGGCAACACTGCGTGGCATGCCGACGAGCTGAAAATAGCCGATATACAAGCTCACAACGGCATGACGCGTGGTGAGCTTGCACATCGGCTATTTTCAGAGCGCGACACTATGGTACGACGAAGTATGAATTATGCTTTATGCATCCGTGGAAGAGAAATAAACCAGTCTACTCTTTGGCAAGAGCTCACAGGAGATTTAATTCAAGTGTCCTCTAATAATGTGTTTTGCGTAATGTAAAGCACATTGAATTGCCCCGTTGTTGAAATGTGCCATACAAATAAACTTGCCTCTTGCCAACTGAAATTGAGTGTCTGAGCCGATATTGAACACAGGTCTAAAAGCCATTCTATAGAACGCACATTAGTGACTTTTACCCCGTGTTAGGCCCTGTTTCTAGAGGACGCTGGCTTCTATCGTAACATGGAACAAGGATTGCTTTAGCTCCGCAGTGAGCTCTCTGCCTCTGAGATTAACAGTTAATAACTAACTAATGTTCAACTCCTATTCAACAGGCTGTATGAAAGTGTAACGGTACAGAAAATAAACATTTTGCCTTTGTGATTACTACTACTACAATAATTCAAAGTCAATACTTAAATAAATCAGGGAGTACAAAAGCCAAATACCATAAATTTAGGCTGTAAAAGTACAACGCTCACGTTTGACACCCTTTTAGCTCAGTTACTATACAGAAAGGGTGAGGTTGCCAACAGAATACCACAATTGTGGAAGAAGGGTTTCGTTTGAGGAAATCATTTCAATCCACTCCCTGAGAATTGTAATAAAATGTAAGACATCGCACTCTCTCTCTCGCTCTCTCTCAATATTATAAGAGAGAGGCAATTTCACCGGGACATTGTTGTTCAATTTTGCTACAGAAATCAATAAGTAATGTTGGTTTGCTGCCCAAGTTTAATGCCTAATATAAGTCATATTAATGTTTGAAGGGATAAATGTTACATTGTATTACTGTGTGTATTGATTGAACAGAACAGATGCTCTACAGGAGGCCATTCACCAACATAGTTGAATAATCTATAGAGCATCGAGAAAACCTCACAATGTTTCACATTTGAGTTCAAACAAGCTCACAATCCATAGAGATTATTTTTTTCAGTGAGTGGTGGAAGAAGAAGTACTGAAATGGAGCAGAACTCACTCAATGTTACTCAAGTTTGAGTAGTTTAAAATACCAAAATATAAAAATCTAACAAGTAAAAGTCCTGTATTCAAAATTTTACTAGAATAAAAGTACAAAAGTATTTTGGCATCAACAGTATAGTACAGTAACAAACAAAGTAAAAGTCGTCTTTTAAACTTTTATTTTTTGATCTACTGTACAAGCTCACAATGCGTTGCATAGTTGACATATAAGTAGCCTAGTAACTAAAGTTTTCTAATAATTGTAGTGGAGTAAAAAGTACAATATTTGCCTATGAGATGTAGAGGAGTAAAAGTATACTATAAAGTATCAACAAAAATGAAATACCTAAAATATTTACAGTACTTAAGTAAATGCTTAATGTAAGTGCTTAAATACTTTCCACCACTGTTGAATAATCTATTAGAGCATCTTGAAAACCTCACAATGTTGTGAGTTCAAACAAGCAAACAGTGACACACACTCCATAGAGACAAATATATTAGTTCAGGTGCACCACCACACAGTGGGTCCTATTTCCTATAATTGTGCTGCTGTGGAGTCACTACAGTATATCACCATAGACAGGTTCGATGGGAAACGTTAGTCAGTGGCTCGTTCCACTTTTCCACTCATTTCATTTAACTTGTGAAAAGTTGTTGGAAAATAGCATTGTTCCATGAATCATATCAGTGTTCGGGCAGAAACCTTGTATCACCATAGTTCAACTTTTCATGTGGATCTACAAGCCCACAACGCGTCGCCGCTTTGAGATCTAGTAACGTTTTTTTTAGAACTTTCCATCCGACAGCCATGACATTCAAATGAACAGGATTTGGTGTTTCAGTGCCACGTTAATTTATCAAGGCAGTCAATGTTTCATACTGTACATAACGGTGACAGGAGATTTTTTCAATATTATTCCACATTTTTCAAGATTTTCCAAAATATTTCAAATATAGCTGACCTATTAACTCAGCCTGAGGTTCCGATTCTACAAATGTCTTCTAAATCCTGTACCAGTTTTCTGAAAAACGTACAGTATGTCGTTATATCAATGGTTCTCAAACTTTTTCCATGTCAAGGCCCTCCAAAATGTATTTGGAAGTCCTTGTATTTGGGCTGCGGACCCTCATCTCAAAATGAATTGTTCCAGGGACCCCCAAAAGCTAAGATTTGAGTTAAAAATGTTTGCTTTAAATATGCATATTTTTTGCAAACATTTTCATGATTTTTCAAAAATAGCAGATCAACAAGTTTGTATATCTGCTATTTTTGAATAACCAAAGTATAAAATAATGGTTTAAGATTTTGATGCTATATCAATTTAGCTGGGGACCCCCTGGAACGCCCTCAAGTACACAAGGGGGTCCCCGGACCCCACTTTGAGAACCACTGGAAGGTGTCACGGCTACAACAGCTACGTCTCAAGACACAATAAACTCCCCCCCCAGTAAAGACTTTGGGTTCACAATCCCACCGTGGTCCATTTTTCAAAGCTTTTCCTGCATTCCTTTCCTTTGTCTCCCTCACTTCCTTACGAGTTAATAGGAATACAACGCCAAAAAATATGGATCTGGAAGAGAGAAAAACATTAACCCATTAAGACCGGGAACGCATCTGTGTCATTTTGAGATTTCTTTGGCTATTAAAAAAATAGCAGATATACAAGCTCACGGAGCCATGAGCTTGTAGATCTGCTATTTTTGAAAAATCGTGAAAATGCGTGCAATTCATTGAATATATATATATTTTTTTAAGGCGAATATTTTTAACTCAAATCTTTGCTTTGTGGTCAATGGAACAAAATATTTTGAGATGGGGGTCCGCGGACAAATACATACAATTTTGCGGGTCCTTGACGTGAATAAAAAGGAACCACTGATTATAGCGACATAAGTTTAAAAAAAAAAATCTAAGACATTTGTAGAATCCCGCCCAGAAGCAAAGATTTGAGTTACAAATGTTCGCTTTAAAGAATATATATACAAAATTTTCAGGATTTTTCAAAAATAGCAGCACCGAGTGCCGCGCTATGAGCTTGTAGATCTGCTATTTTTGAATAGCCAAAGAAATCTAAAAATGACACAGTAGGCGTTTCCCGGTCTTAATGGGTTAAGCGGGTCGGCTCGGAGCACTCCTGGAAATTTTCGGCTGTGTGCTATCTCACTGCTCCACATGGCCAGTTGTTTTCCTGTCGCCTTATCGGGGCCGAGAAGAAAAAGAACTGACTCATGGGCTCCCAGCTTTGTCGAATCAGTTTCAGTGACAGACGACAAGGCCTTGTTCCATAAACAAAACACTAAGGGCCCAGAGGTGCTTTCCAATAGTGGAAAAATGGGGTAACACCATTTGTGACCGTGACGGTGCAAAGCGTGACGCATTGCGTCTGTGGCTGCTTTTCTTTTCTGGTCTTAAATCGGCACCGCCGATTTATATTTTGACGTGCGACGGTGTCACCGTCGAAAATAGCCGATCTGTGAGCTCACTGAGGGGCTGCAACTGTGGATTACTTTACTCATTTCTGCGTTGAATCGAATGATCATAAAAACAACAATAAGCATGTTATTTATATATAAATGTTTTTTTAACCCATTAAGGCCGGGAAGGCATCTGTGTAACCACTTTAACTATTATTTTATGCTTTGGGCTATTCAAAAATAGCAGATCTACAAGCTCATAGCGCGGCACCGAACAGATGCGTTCCCGATCTTAAAGGGTTAATATATCAACAAATCGATGTGATTTTTTTTTTTAATAGATTTCCTATAAATCGATTAACCGTAATCCTATTTTAGACTTTGCTGTTCACCGGGGTCAAACAGAAATCTACGAGCTCACGTGAGCTTGTAGATAGATACCGCCAACTGACAACATGAGCCAGATGTTACACGTCCATCCATGTCTGTCAGACAGAGGGGGGGCACCCACCAGGCCATTGTTGTGCTGCAGGCAGCGTTCCCCCTGCCTGGCACTTTGGTGGCAGGAAGTATAGAATGACCAACCAGACGCGACGCGTCTGTCTGACCCGGCCGGCGACTAAACATGGAAACCGCTGGAGGGTTGAAACGGCTCTTAAAAAACTTTGTCGCTGATGTTTTTTCCTCCACTATTTCTGAAGTCAGGTTGGGGGGAGGGGGGGCAGACACCCCACCCCCTTGACCCCCCCACCCCCGTCCCGTGGTGACAGAACCACACTCTGCTGAACCATTTGGTATCATTTGCACACTCTCAAGAGTTAGACAAGCACTGAGGATTTTACAGTGTAGACTGGTGTTCCAGTATACTGCCCTACAGGGCCAAAGTGTAACTATGCCGAGAATCCAACTGAACAGACACGATCCTACAAAAATTATTTCTAAATCAGTAGTTCTCTAACTTTTTCGTGCCAATCCCCTAAATTGATCTAGATTTGGCCACCTGAAAATGTTTTGTGCCAGGGACCCCCAGAAGAGAATATTTGTGTTAAAGATTTTTCAAAAATGTTCAAGATTTTACAAAAATGCTCAAGATTTTTCAAAAATGTTCAAAAATAGCAAATGTACAAGCTTGCAGCGCGGCACGAAGTGACGCGCTGTGAGCTTGTAGATCTGCTATTTTTGAGTAGCCAACGCAAAAATCTAAAATGACATAGATGCTTTCCCGGTTTGAATGGGTTTTTGTATGGGTGATATTGCACTAATTGTATATCTGTTCATGAGGTCATCGTTTGTCCCCCGTCCCCCAAATCATGAAGGCTGATTTGACCTCTGAGACAAATAAATAAGTCAATGTGTCCAAACATTTACTTTGGAAGTTTGTGATTCTCAACCTTTTTCACTTCAAGGACCCCCAATTATGCATTAGGCCACAGACCCCCATTCGAACCAATCCAATCTACAATTCAAAATCTTCCATGTTAATTTAACTGTGAGAGCGTACTAATGGAACCAAATGGACCTGTCTTTTTTTTTGGGGGGGGGGCCTTTATGCCTTTATTGATAGGATAGTAGTCTGACAGGAAACGGGGAGAGAGATGGGGAATGACATGCAGCAAAGGCCGTCGGGATCCGAACCTGCAACGCGCTGTCAGGCTACTTCGGAGCCTAGGTGACTCGACCGCAACGCCAGCGGTCCCCAGGCCCAAATCGACTTGTCTTGCGGGTCCATTTGGTTCAATTTGTATTGTACGCTCTCAGCGTTACAGAGCTATTAACTGTTCATTTGGACCCCCAGTGGCCCCCTGACCCTACGTCGAGAACCAGTGCTTTACGCCGAGAACTCTTGACTGAAAATTCAAGAAATAGATGTCATGAATACAAAAAAATATATGGCTTTATAGCCCCGTTGGAATACAATGCATACAAGCCAGCAACGTCTGTGAATGAAGCGGTGTCACCCAACTGGCTCGAAAAATGGGACCCGCGCCGTTTTAGAAATGACAGCAGCATTGGTTCTCAGCAACACCACCCAGGGTGCACTGGGATCCTGGCAGGTATCCACACACATTCAGAGGCCAAAAACTGCTTTTCTTTTGCCAATAATGCAGCCAGAATTCAACAGGCTTTGTTCTGTAAAAGGGAGAAATGAACTAGAGCCTGACCCCATGCCAGATTTTTGGGTCAAATGAAGGGCTGGGCAATTAACTGGAAAAAAATATATATATATATATATATATATATACACACCTCATGCGGATTTACCTTGCATAGTTGTTCTATACCTGAGGTGGATTATATACCTATGTGAACATGTGGTTAGCTCCTTAGAGCTGGCCTATTGAACAGCACCTTAAACCATTCAATCCAGGAACGCATCTCTGTCTTTTTAAGATTTCTTTGGCTATTCAAAAATAGCAGATATACAAGCTCATAGTCATGAGCTTGTTCGGCACCGAGTGCCGCGCTATGAACTTGTAGATCTGCTACTTTTTTTTCAAAATCGTGAATGTTTTTCACATCTTTGAATGTATATATTTGTTTTGAAGCGAACATTTTTAACTGCGATCTGTGCTTCTGGGGGTCCCTGGAACAACATGTTTTGAGATGGGAGTCCGCGGCCAAATACATATCATTGAGATGGGGTCCTTGACATGGAAAGGTTGGTGCACCACTGATACAGCAACAACATACTGTTAGGGTTTAGAAAACATTTTTAGATATGCATTTGGCCCACGGACGCCCCCATCTCAAAATGTTTTGTTCCAGGGACCCCCCCAGAAGCAAAGATTTGAGTTACAAATGTTGGCTTTAAAAATATATATATTCAAAGATTTGCACAAATGTTCAAGATTTTTCAAAAATAGCATAGCGCTATGATCTTGCATATCTGCTATTTTTTAAATAGCCAAAGTATAAAATAATTATAGATCAAATCTAAAATGACACAGATGCGTTCCCGGATTGAATGGATTAAGAACACTGTACCTGCTGGTACAGTATACTTTCTTTAACATGGCCTCAGGGCAGCATGTTATGTATACACCTGCATACCGTGCTGATGTTCCTAAGAGGACACACACCTGCATATGAAGCTAGAATGTTCTAAACATCATGTACCTGCTACTACACACGCCATCTCTACATCGTTGCTGTCGGGCAGAAACCTCTTATCTCCATATTCTCACTTTTAAAAAATATATAATAATAATAATATCACGATTTTTCAAAAATAGCAGATCTACAAGCTCATAGCGCGGCACTCGGTGCCGCGCTATGAGCTTGTAGATCTGCTATTTTTGAATAGCCAAAGAAATCTAAAGTGACACAGATGCGTCCCAGGTCTTAATGGGTTGAATTAACGCCTATATACTTGCTCATACTACAGCGTTACACAAAAGCATCAACAGTAGCAGATCTACAAGCGTTCTGCGCTTGTAGATCTGCTATTGTTTTTATTTGAATCCTATAAAAGTAACAGTTTTGGACATATGAGGTTTCCACCCGACAGAGACGATATAGTTTATGTACTGTATATATATATATATATATCTTTGATTATTTGATCTGTTTGTATCCTGTGCTCTTTTATTTTCTTTTCACTCCAAACCCACTTCTTTACACCGGCAAACCTATGATTGTGATTCTGATTCTAAATGAAAACTGTTTTACATAATTGTTTCCCCTCATATATCATGGAATCGACACGATTTTCTATAATTGACTACATTCATTAGTCTGACTAAACCACTTAACCCTGTATTATACTTTGTTGTACAAGGTGTTCAAAAATAGTGAGCCCGTAATATTTACAGTTCAGACCTGGTCAGAAAACTATGATGGCAGTGTAAAAAAAAGTGTATAAAGTAATTGTTCATTAATCGTAATCGTGGGAAATGTTTGAAATAATGGTGATATTGATTGGAAGCCATATCGCCCAGCCCAATGCATATTCCCATTTTGGAGAGTTCTAAACACAGATGTTTTGACTTGATATTTTAAAATGCTTTTCTCAATATTTGAAAAACTTTTATTTGATTAAAGTTTCTATTTCATTTAATATACAAGCAAACAAGTACATTATAATATACACATAAAGTGAGCTTTATTAAAACCGGGAAGTCGGGAACGCATCCGTGTAACCACTTAAGCCATTATTTTATACTTTGGCTATTCAAAAATAGCAGATATACAACCTCATAGCGCGGCACCGAAACTTGTGGGGGTCCTTGACATAAAAAAAGTTTGAGAACCACTGATATTATAGCAACATATGTTTTTCAGAAAATATTTCTTGTAGAATCGGAACCTCAGGCCTTAATGGGTTAAGCCCTATCAAACATTTTCTAAAATAGCATAGTTCTACAAGCTCACAACACAACACACAATGCAACACATTGTGAGCTTGTAGATCTGCTTAATTTTGTTGTCGTTACCTAACCCTGGTGGGTTTTCACAGCCCACCTGCAAGATGTTGCACACGCAGGACAGAATTCACATTCCCATGTGTTCCACTGCATCTCTTATCTTCTTTCCACCCATATAAAAGCCAAGCTATTTGTGTAAACTGCAAACTGTCAGATGGCTGACAAGGCTTTTTTTTCTTCCTTTTTGCACATAACGCCGCTAATGACAAGCCCACACAGTCTCTGTTAGAAACAAGCCATCTGCTTGAGTCCACATTTGGCTGCTGTCGTGTGGAAAACTCATATGTCCAAAACTGTTACTTTTCGTAGTAAAAAAAAAAAAAAAAAAGGAAAAATAGCTGATCTACAAGCTTGCGCGTTTTCAGCTTGTAGATCGGCTACGTTTGCTACTTTTGTGTGACACTGTGTGGTATGACGAAGGAGGGTGTTAACCCTTTAAGACCGGGAAAGCATCATTTGTGTCATTTTTAAGATTTCTTTGGGCTATTCAAAAATAGCAGATTTTTAAATCGTGAAAATGTGCGCAAATCTTTGAATATCTACTTTTCCATAGCGAACATTTTTAACTCTGTTACAACTTCTTGGGGGTCCCTGGAACTAAATATTTTTGAGATGGGGGTCCGCGGCCAAAATTCATATAATTTTGGGGGTCCTTGACATGAAAAAGTTTGAGAACCACTAGTTATAGCAACATCATATCTTTTCAATAAACTGTTCGGATTTAGAAGACATTTGTAAAATTCCCCAGAAACAAAGATTTGAGTTACAAATGTTCACTTTGAAAAATATATATATATTCAAAGATTTGCTCAAATGTTCACGATTAAAAAAAAATAGCAGATCTACAAGCGCATACTCGGTGCCACGCTATGAGCTTGTCTGAAAGGGTTAAGTTACGATGAAACATAGAAAGTACAAATATGGAGATAAGAGGTTTCTGCTCGACAGGAACGATGTGGGAGGTCACCTTGGTAGGTAACTCCACATCAAAGCATTTATGTTACAACAAACGACAACAAACAGTTATATTAACGACAGAGTTGAAAGAAGTACTGAGGGTTGGTTTTTTTCGTAGCTTTACATGGCCTGTATTCAAAATGTTACTAAGTACAAAATGATTGCTCCAAATATAAGTATCGACGTAAAAGTAAAAGTAGTAGGATTTTTTTTTTCTCTTCTAACTGATCTACAAGCTTGCGACGCGGTGTAAGCTTGTAGATAAGCTATTTTCGACTAGTATAAACTAGGGCTTAAGTGCTTCATGTATGTTTTGAGTAAATATTTGAAATCTCCAAAGTAACTAGTAACGAAAGCTATAAAATAATTGTAGCACGGTAAAAAAGTGCAATATTTGCCTCTGAGTAGTGGAGTAGATGTTTAAAGATGGAAAAATTGAAATACTCAAGTAAAGTAAATGTACCTCCAACAAATGTACTTCACTTTCCACCACTGTTTAACACTAAGGATTTGGCAGTACTGGGTTTCTGCTGACAATACTATGGGTGACTAGACTACCAAAATAAAAATATCACTTTAGCTTAACTTGAATATCTCCTCTTTGCTGAAGTGTTACTTTTATTTTGTATAATAAAGCAGGGTTGATTTTGTGTATTGCTTGCAGATCTGTACTCTTTAGAGTGGGACATGGTCATAGACAGGATGAATTAAGGTCTGGGCAATTAGCGAAAAAAATATATCAAAACGGATATTTCACAACCAATAACAGACTTAAATCGTGCTCATGTACGTAGGTTAATGGAATAATTGAGCAGCGGGGTTGTTTTTTGTTGTTTTTTCTTATCAACGAAACAACACGAAAACATTCGAATAGATTTTTTAATCGACTAAATTGATTCATCTGATTAACCCATTAAGACCTGGAACGCGTCCGTGTCATTTTTTGATGAGCTAAAAAAGGATTATTTTACACTTAGGCCATTCAAAAATAGCAGATCTACAAGCTCATAGCGCGGCACCGAGTGCCGCGCTACGAGCTTGTAGATCTGCTATTTTTGAAAAATCGTGGCAATGTGTGCAAATCTTTGAATACATGTATTCTTTTAAAGTGGATTTTTTTTTTACTCAAATCTTCAGGTCTTCATTACAATGTACAACTAGGCCTATAGCTAAAATAGCCAATCTACAAGCTCACAATGTTTTGAGATTGTAGAAATGCGCTATTTTCAAAAATGCAATTTAAATAATCGTTTCATTAATCTAATCGTCCAGCCGTAGTATGAACTATCAGGCATTATGGTGCATGGCCATTGGCCACCTGCTGCAGTACAGTGCAGCACTCTCATAATCAAGATGAATGATATGAGATGCAGTATTGATTATGTCACATACAGACAAAGCTCAAACTAAATGTACGTACAGTAGGTGAGGGCAAAGCAGAGCCTACTGTGCTTTGTAAAGTGTGCACCCTGCTTTTGACAGCAAGCTTGCACCCCCAATTTCCTGCATCAAGCACGCGCGCGCGCGCACACACGCACACACACACACACACACACACACACAGTGTATGAAAAGTATTCATGTGTGTATTTTGTATATTTTGTATATGAATTTGATTAATATGAATATGCTTCATATAGCCTAGTTTTAACAACAGAAACATTTTCCAATTTTTTTCAAGTTTAAATTGTATCTACTAAATTGTATTGCAATGTTACACAGCTCTGTTTACACATTTCTATATTCTCTATAGTAGCCTAGTTTAGTTTTTACACTTGATTTGGCAATATCTATGTTTCGCATGCCAATAATAAAGCCCTCATGGATTTGAGAGAGAGAGAGAGAGAGAGAGAGAGAGAGAGAGAGACAGAGAGAGAGACACACACACACAGAGAAACAGAGAGAAACAGAGAGAGAGAGACTAGCAGAGGAAATTGTCCCGTCTCTTCTCCTGCTGCTGAAATCACCAGGACGCAAACAGAGCAGCCTGAGTTGATAGTTGATGAAACCACATGAGCAAACAATCATCTAAATTTTAAACATTCTCAAACAGTGGGTCGGGACCCATTTGTGGGTCGCGGACACATTTTCATGGGTCACGAGTAACTGTCCCTTTATTTTTTGTTTCCCACATTTTGATTTAATTATTGTTATCTCAAAATGTAAAAAATATTTCATGAATTAAAAACAAAATACAATGCTTTTTGAATAAAAATATAAATAAATCTAAGAAATCCCATAAATTAGAAAACAAATGTTAAAGAAGTAGTGAAAACAGCCGATTTCTACAAGCTCAAGCGACGCGTTGTGAGCTTGTAGATCAACTATTTTCACTAGCTTGGGTCCATTGGACAGACATCGCATTTCTGCTTTGGGTATCGAGCCGAAAAGTTTGTGAACCGCTGCTCTAAAACACGCAGACAGACAGACAGACAGACAGACAGTAGTTTGTAACACGTTCACAACGGCGAACAGTCAAGGTGCGCTGATTGTGAACAGCGTCTGATCCACTGTGTAACGTCAAGCCCACAGGAGTCAGAGGTTGTGAAGTTAAACATGAATAAATATACCACTATTATTATTAATGCCAGTCATTATTAACGTCAGTAGAACAAACAGGAACTTACCTGCGAGACGTCATAGCAGACTTTAGAAGCTGTCAGTCGTCCTCGAACGAGAAGGGAAAGTCGGATAAAGTGAACCTTCCTTCCCTTGTTGCGTCCTGTCTGTCTGTGCACAGTCAGTGCAGCGCAGTGTGCGCGCGCGTGTGTGTGTGTGTGAGTAGCGGAGCGCTCCGGGAGGGCGGTGCTGCGTCTGTACAATGTTCAACTTACCAAACACGCCCCGCCTCCAAAGAGACAGGCTGCTGGACAGTGTGGAGGACACATGCTGGCAGTAGTGGAAAAAGTAGGCTACGATATTTTTTTTACTTGAGTAAAAGTATCAATAGGCCTACTGCAATGTAGAAATACTCTGTTACAAGTAAAAGTCAGGCATTCAGAATTTACTTGAGTACAAGTACAAAAGTAGCCTATTATTGGTATCAAAATGTACAAAAGTAAAAGTACTCATGAACAATGTCCCAATTTTTTTCAAATACAAATAAAAATATTAAACATAATAAAATAAAATAAAATCTTTTGAAAATAGCAGATCTACAAGCTCACAATGAGTCGCATCGCCACGCATTGTGAGCTTGTAGATCGGCTATTTTCAAATGGCCAAAATGTTTATAGGGCTGAAGTGGTTAATGCATGTTTTGTAATAATAATCCAAATCCACAAAGTAACTAGTAACTAAAGTTTTCAAATAATTGTAGTGGAGGAAAAGTATAATATTTGCCTCTGAGATAGTGGAGTAGAAGTAAAAGTACAGAAATTTGGAAATGTGTAAAGTAAAAAATACCTCAAAACTGTACTTAAGTACAGTACTTGAGTAAATGTACTTAGTTACTTTACACCACTGCATGCATGTGCATGCTGGTGTAGCCTGGTTCAGTGGTGGTTCTCAAACTTTCTCATTTCAAGGACCCCAAACTCTGAGTGTATTATTGAACATGTAGTAGGCCTAGTCTACATGTTCAATAATAGCCTACACAGTGTAGGCTACTACACTCTCAGAGTTACAGACCCCCCTCTCTGACTTCGAGAACCATTGTTATTGTTATTGTAGATCTGCTACTTTCGGCTCCCGTCAGAGAGAGCTAGTTTAAAGGTATTGTAGAGGTTTAGATTATAGCTTGTTGTGGCTTACTCACTCCCTGACTTTAGGTCAAAACTGTCTTCTTATAGCTACTAAACAGTAGCCACTCCAGACGCATATAGGCTATATATATACAAAGATTATCATAAAGTTTTAGTAACTCTAAACAAAAATATTCCACCGCCATCCAGGGTCCTGGTGATTCATGACCATAAAACATTTGATTCTGTGAAAAAACTTTTTGGAAAACGGCAAAACAAAGGGTATTTATTAAATATAGTATATCAATTAAATATAAAATAAAATAAAATCACAGAAAAAAATGTTTTATGGTCATGATTCACCAGGACCCTGGATGGCTTGATTCTAGGCTTAAATGAATTGATATAAATATTTTTGGAAATGTCAATGGGAAAAATGCATTGACTATTTTAAAGTGGAACCAGAAAATGGCCGCCACTGCTATGCCCTATAGGATCTTATATCAACTTATGGAGAACTACTTGATTGAATACTTTAAAGGGAATTTTCTTAAGATACACTTGGGACCCCCTCAAACACACAGGGCTAATGATTTCTGTTTGCTTGCATTTTACCAATCTGGGAACCCATCGTCGAGATTAGCATTTTACCAACACTGAACTGGTGTCAGGCTTTACCACGCAATAAATAATTATCTTATGAATAATGAAGGCAAATCTACACAGTCAAATCCTCTGGTAATGTATTCATGTGTAACTCCTTTAATCTAAACACTGAGGATTTTACTGTGTAGGCTATTTAAGTTGAATGTTTTGAGGCAAGGACAAAATGAACTTGAAAAGGGTGCATATCTCCACCAGACCGGGTTGTCTAGCCAGGGCTGGGTCAGGTCTGGGGTGCAGCCATCAGGATGTGAGGAAGCTGTGGGGGGAAATAGCATTTATTCGACACACGGTGCAACGTTTTGCATTTGTGGCGCCTTTAGAGGTGCACTCTATAGATGCCTTTAGATAAAGGTCACACCTACGTTGCACCGCCGATCCGACCGATATGTCTGAGTCATAGTGTTGGGGGCTTTGTCTGTCTGTGACCCTTTTGTGCCCATATATCTGAATCTGAGCGACGTGGCCGGTCCTCCCTTAAGCCAATTTGAATAAAGGATTATCACAAAACATATATTAAACATATACTTCGGCTATTCTAGAATAGCCAATTGTCGAGCTGCTAGTGCCGGAAATATTTTCTAAAAAGTTATGACAAACTTTTACTTTTAAGTATAAATACGTTTGTACTTTTACTGAATTAAAATGTTGAATACATGACTTTTACTTACAGAATATTTTTATACTGTTGTATTGCTACTTTTACTACTTTAGTACAAAATCTGAGTACTTCTTCCACCACTGACAAATTAGAAAGATGAGACGATGAGTGAGAAGAAGAGAGGAGCAGCATTGACGTCAACAGGCTGTGTTATTATCAGAGGAGGTTCATCTTGCAGGGAGAGAGAGCTGAGTTTATGCAATTACAGGCTGCTCCAAGGATCTGCTTTCCACCTATGTTGTTTTGACCCACCATGGTGCCACTACTGGACTGATGGAGTTCTCCTTTCTCTGGATACAGGAAGAGTGGGCTCCTCAGTGTAAAATTGGCTATTTTTTCCAAAATGTATAATTTGGAAAATGGTCTGATAATGTAAAATATACATGATTTGAACATGCACGGTACATCATTATCAGACCTAAATCTACCCTTAAACTTTTTGTTCATGCCCAATAACACTGTTTTTCTAGCAATTGTATAAATATTAGGTCTTAAATATTAAATATCAAATGTTCGAGCATGTTCAAACCATGTATACTTTACATCACTTCAGACCATTCTCCAAATTCTAGATTTTTTTTATTTTGTAACAAATTGCCAGTTCTCAGAGTTTCAAAGGGATTGTTAAAAAGTTTAAGGTCTATATTCTGATAGTAATCATTGCTATATTCTGATAGTAATCATTGCTGGTGTTTGTTGAGTTTAGGTGATAATTAAAATTGGCACCGCTGCATAATGGAAATAAATTGTAGCCTGGTGGATAGTGCAACGGATGAGACTGCTATTCTAAAATGTTAGAGGACCACAGATAGCAGAACGCAGGACGGGGTGCGTACAGACGGATCAAGCAGAAAAGGGCACCGTCATTTACTGGAGCCAGAGCTGCCCTTTCAGGTTCCAATATATTGCTATTTTCAGGGAGGGTGATGGACAAAAAACATTAATGAGTGATGGAGGAATGGCTTAATGACCACACGAAACGATGCAGCCTTGTAAAATGGAAAATCTTACAACATTTTGGACCATATTCAAACATTTTAGAAAATGCTGTCCTATGCCAGGTTGGCAGTGGTGGAAGAGGATGAAATAGCATGGCTTTAGCGTCACAGAGAGAGAACATATCCCAGATGGCCATGCGGTCAGGATGTCCATTCTTCCCTGAGGTGATTGGTGCCGGGTTGACCTTCGACCTCTTTTCTGCCCTGAGACAGGCAAATCCTCTTGCACAAAGTAGTGCAAATCTGCCCATGGAAACAAAGGCGACTTAGATTGAGAGTAATGCGGCCAGACAGCCAGGGCCTTGTGAGAAAAAAAAGAAAAGGAACCGTTCATCATTATTTAGGTTTGAAACGGAGTATGAGTAAGCTTTTGGGTATTCTGCAGTGGAAAGTAACTAATTTACTTAAGTACTGTAAGTAGACTTTTGAGGTACAGTACTTTTACTTTACTTGAGTATTTCCATGTTTCAATACATTATACTCTACTCCACTACATCTCAAAGGCAAATTTGTACTTGTAATCCACTACAATTATTTGACATCTTTAGCTACTTGTTACTTTATTGATTTAGATGACAAAACATAGCCTACCTACATTAAGCCCTATTTTATATACTCAAGTAAACGTTTGAAAACAGGCCTTTTACTTGTAATAGAGTATTGTTATATTGTGGTATTGCTTACGTCTGAGTACTTCCTCCACCACTGTTGGACGGGGGGGGGGGGGGGGGGGGTCGTGAGAAATAAAATGGCTTCAATGTTGATGAGACTGTCTTTTCTGGAGTGTGAAGGCTGTGCTGGCACAGCTGGAACCATCTGATGGCATGTCATTAAGGAGAGAGCCTGCCTCTGTTGCAGGATTTATCAATCCACCCTGACCTTTGTACAAAACTGCTTTCCCCAACGGGTATAAAAATAACACATTGTGAGATGCGCCTCTGACTCATGATGCTACTCCGTCTGCCAAAGGCGGCTACTGAATACATGAATCACTTAAGTATACAGAGATGAGCATGAATGATGCATGGACACCTTCATTCTATAACGCTCTACTTTATATAAATACATTTACTGATGTATATAGATGTACTGTATACCTTCTACTAGGCCTGTCCCCGACTAAGGATTTCCATAGTCAAATCTGATTGGCCAAATGTTGGCTATAGTCGACTAATAGTCGACTAATGCAACACCCCCCCCCCAAAAAAAATGGCATGATTCGACTGCCAATCTCTCAGTCGAATGCAAAAAAGATGTTATGCAATAGAGGAACATTCCATTTGGACTGTAGGGGTGCCTAATGTCTAACTTAACATATACTTGCTTGGTTTCTCCCAATAAATCATGATGTATATCCTATTTTTGGCAAACTATTAGTTAATTAATATAACAAATTAGGCCAATCTCTCAGTCGAATAAAAATAATAAATACAATTTTGAAAAACATTTTTTTATTTTTTATAATTCGACTAAGAGATTGGCAGTCGACTCAGACGCCCCTCGACTGATTAGTCGACTATTCGAATAATCGAGGTCAGGCCTACCTTCTACAAATCTGATACCCTTTTTTGCACATTGCTGTTGAGTTCTCTTTACAGAAGGTTATAGAGGTTAGTGTCAGACAGATGTACCCTACTCGGGTACCACGCAAGACAGGAACAATGTAAATGGGAAACGGTGCAAGTTGGGAACGCATGCCCCACATGTTATGTAATACCTGTTGTAAAGTCAAAACACTGTGATCTCGTTAACCCAACCACCCCAACCCCGACGCAATGGTCTCTGAGTCGATGAAAGTCATGAACTGGATTTAATTGGGAGTGCAGTGGTGGACAGTACATACTTGAGCTCTGTACTTAAGTACAGTACTCAAGTACAAGTATTTGTACTTGGATATTGTCTTTTCGGATACTTGACTTTCACTCCCATACAGTTCAAAGACAAATATTGTACTTTTGGACTCCACCACATTTCTACGGAGGGAAAAAAGTTACATTATGAATTAACCACTTAAAGGGATACTTCACTTTCGGGCCGGGGACACATTTAAAAAAAATATTAAAAATAAATGAAAAAAGTTATGGAAAATTCATGGCCCCCTCACACATTAGTAGGACACTCTAATGCGTGAGGGGGCCATGAATTTTCCATAACTTTTTTCATTTATTTTTAATATTTTTTTTAAATGTGTCGGCGGCCCGGAAGTGAAGTATCCCTTTAAGCCCCATTTCAAATATAGCGAAAATAGCAGATCTACAAGCTCACAATGTGTCGTAATGCGACATGTTCTGAGCTTGTAAGTGTGCTATTTTAACTATTAAAGATAGAAGAAAAAATCTGGAAAGTCTTTGATATATTTTGGCACAACCCAAAATTTCAATACAGTGATGCATTGATATAAAAAAGAAAATTTACTAATTTGTACTTTTGAATACTCTATATATACAATTTTTTAAAAGTAAGTACTCCTGTACTTTTAACTCAAGTACAAATTTGACGGAGCAACTTGAGTAATATTTGACCAGGAGTATCTAGGCTCAGTCTGACTCAAGTGCTGGGTTTGAGCACTGTGTCCACCACTTTGGCAGTGAATTGGAGATGATGAATGAATCCAGACGGCCGACAAGCGTGGGGTCCATTTTGGTTGACACTTTATTTTCATGGTGGTAGGAACACAAGACAAAGGTCATAAAGTTAGTAATGGTCAAGGTCATGCCACTCTCACTCGGCGCACTGCCCTTCTGAGGAAGTGTTTTGGCAGTCGGACAGACAGTAGTATTCCAGAGGCCAGACATGGGGGATATCCACATGTAGACATAAATAAGGAACAGAAAATAGATCCAAAAAACAGTAAATAGAAGATTTTTTGTAAAAAGCCAGAGGAGACGTTTTCTGGAGGCCCCCCACTGGGAATTCTTTTCTCGTATGAGCATTATTACTAATATAATTATCATTATTATTATTATGTATTATTCATTTACATTATGGGGATGAGGCTAATACACTGGCTAAAGAAAAGAGTATGGAAACAGCTATATGTAAAACGTCTTTTGTCACCTGTTTATGAAGTGACCAGCTTTTTTTTTTACATTTTAAGGCAATTCATAGTTTTTCAACCCTAATAACCACAGATTGCAACGGTCTATTCTTTCGTCTTCTCGAAACCCACAGGATTAGTCTGCAAAGTGCCTCTCCAAGTGCACAGGAATCTCCCTTCTTTTAAGCGCTATAGTAGTACCACTGGAATGGGTCCGTCTAAATAGTCTGTAAAAGACTCGGGAGAATTATTTGAGGCCATTTCTTGGGGACACGAAAGGCCGGTTTCCTGGGTTTTAGCTTTCGGGACACTCTGCAGCTTGAGGTTACAACGCTACACAGTCCTACCACTAGAATGTCCCTCCCCCCATCCCCCCCCCCCCCGCTTAGGGCCGTTCACACCAAGCATTATAACAATCGATAACCATAACTATAAAGATATCGTTTTTAGTCAAGTGGATGGCAAAGTCCACACCACAACTATAACATAGACAACGATAGTGAACGATATAGTTGTAGTTATCGTTATAGTGCTCTGTGTGAATGGTCCTTTTGACATGAGAATATCGTCATCACGTGTGGTTGGACAGACAAGTAATGCTCAATTTATATCCCGTCTTACGCGGGCGGTGCTGCCCGAAAATAGCCGACGTACGCACACACACGAGAGCTCGTGCGTCGGCTATTTTCGGGCTAGGCGACGCTGTTGCACGACGAAGTATGAATCCGGCTTTAAGACTTGGTTCCAGTGTATAATACTAAAAAACATAAACGTCCACAGATTACACATTTACTAAATTTACACTTAAAAATTGCAGGGCTGTACAAAAAATACGGTCAAATGATGCTTTTTCTGGAGGGAGGATAACTTTGAAAAAGAAAAAAGTGTACAAGACCATTGATACTCGAACCACAAACAGGCATGATATTTGTCTTATAATATTGCCATGTTATCTCATATAAACAAGAGTGTCTTTAAGTCTTATCAGTCTGCTTATTGTTGTTCAGCAAAGGATGATTTTTCCCACGGTGCATCAGCTCTCTGAATGTTATGGAATTCAATACAAACCCATGCATTACTATGTTAATTTGCAAGTGTGAATATACACCATTTTTTCCACCTTTGCGGCTGTCGCATGTTCAAACGGCATGACAAAAATCTCTTTTGTCCCCTTTTTCCCCCCCAACAGCCGGAGAGAACTCTCAGCTTCTCGGTCGGACCTTGGAAAAGAGATAGACTCTCTGACAAAGTTTTTTTTAAAGTTCAAAGGCTTTTTGCTGTCGTCGACGGCCGTCTGTAGGTCGTGATGAACATCCCCGAGTTCAGTTCTGCTAGAGTACTCCAATCTTCTCCTGGCTCTCCTCTCTGCAGCCTTTGCTTTTAGCACCTCCTTAAGGTCGCTCGTGGTAACAAACTCTCTCTCGTATGCACCGTTCAAGGTCCAGCGAAAAGTAACCTCTCCCACCGAAAAACAAAACAAAACAGAACCACGCAAAAAATAAAACAATAAAAACATCAGAGGGAAAAAGTAACAGGGTCAATATTTCTCTGAGCTATGCGGAAAAATACATCAGCCTGCTAGAGTGAACTTTGTTTTGTATTTACTGGCATTGGTAGCCACACACACACACAAAAATCTGTGACATTTCAGAATAAAACACTTCAGGGCCCAAAAGAAATAACCCAAACAGTGAACAACAGTGAAATAAACCATCAAAACCAACACTGCAGAAGTGCATGCATTTATAGTGGTCATCGTTAACCTTCGCTTGCTTGATTTCGAAAAATAGATCGCACAATACATGAGAAGCACAATTCTCCCCGACAGAGAACCCATCGTACGTATGTATTCACAGTCTCAGGTATTATTTATATACTCTGTTATTCATTACATCTATTCATGGCGGTGATTAGTTTCTCGATTGAAGCACTTGACTAATGGTACAGGGTGCGAGTCTTTGTGGAGCGCAATTCTCTCTCTCTCTGTCTCTCACTCCGTCTCAGCACAGGTGGGGCTGCGTGTTAGTGAGGAACAGTTCAAAATAAAAACAAAACTCTGAGAGGATTCATATATCTAGGAGTACACAGTAAAATCGTTGAGTGCTACTTTTAACTCGGAGAGTGTAGAGATGGCCCACTAACACTCCGGGTGGTCGCTGTGTGAAGCGGTGTGTTTGCACTATTGCGATGGGGGTGATGGTGTGCGGTGCTTCTGAAGGGGCGTTAAAGGTTCATTCTTAGCAGCTTGATCATTGAAAGGTCCCATGAGTTTTACAGCTCTCTGAGGCTTGTGCTGGACACGCACAGAGTATAATGCCTCCAGTCTCTCATATATGGGAATGTATGTATGTATGTATGTATGTATGTATGTATGTATGTATGTATGTATGTATGTATGTATGTATGATTGTGTGCAGGGTTCGATTGTAAGACATTTTCTTACCCACCTAAGCCCTATATACCTATGTACTTAGGTAAAAATAGGGGAAATAGTTGATCTACAAGCTCTCGATGCGTGGCGAATTGCCCAATTTACCCAAAATATGGACGCCAGGCTTAATGTGGTTAATATAGGCAAAAGAAAAAAATGAAATCGTTAAACTGTGATATTATCAAACATAAACTATTTAACATATCGGACAGTCTACAATGGGAAATGCATGTATTTCATTCGTAAGCAGGGGGAAAACACATCCCCCAACAATTTATGACCAGAGTGGGGATATCAAAATCAGAGGCATGGATTATCTCCAAACACCCCTCCCCCCAACAGCAAATCGAACCCTGTATGTATGTATGTATGTATATATACGGTATGTGTGGTATAGTGAATGTTACGCCTGATTTACACTTAGTTACGTGCCAGTGTCTCACACCAAAAATAGCAGATCTACTGTACAAGTGCGTAGCTTGTAGATCGGCTATTTTCGGCGCGAGACGCGATGCGCAAAACCAAGCAAAGATCCGGCGTAAGACGGGGAATGCATGGTAAAAGAGGGGCTGTGTAGTGTATGGCACCAGAGACCAAGCAGTGACCAGGGATCGGCCACCAGGACCCACCAGTGTTTCAAGTAATGAGCTGGAGGACGGGTGACCGGGGACGGTATGAGGGGACAGGACGGAGGCAGGCGTTTCTGCGGACGTTTGCTTTTAAAATCACGAAAAGGTTCAATACAAAACAAAACAAAACAAAAAAAATTAGAATCTCGTTGGTGCGTGCCTGCGATTGGAGAGTGATACGGGGAGTGCGTGCATGCGTGCGTTTGCGCACGTGTGTGTGTGTGTGTGTGTGTGTGTGTGTGTGTGTGTGTGTGTGTGTGTGTGTGTGCGCGCGTGTGTGTATGTGCGTGTGCGGTGGATGGATGCATGTACTGTCAACAGAGGTGCAGATTTTAAGAAGAAAAAAAAAGAACCCAGACAAAAAATATATATAAAACAAAACAAAAACAACAAAAACAAAAAAAGAAATCAAAACAACATACTCATTTTTTCATTTTCTCCAATATAAAAAGTGATGAAAAGTATATAAAAATAGAAAATAATTACAGCAGGAGACACGGGACGCTATGGATGGAGGGAATGGGTAGTTTTTTGTTTTTTTTCCTTTCTTCCGTTCTTTTCACTCTCTCTCGTTCTTTTCTCTATTCCTGGAGGGGGGGGTGGAGGGGGGAGGGGGAGTTGTCAAGGCTATTTGGCGGCAGGACAGTGTAGTATTTTGGGACTGTTGAGGGCATCCTCCACCAGGTGGAGCTCCACACCGTCCACCAGCACGTCCTTCACGCAGCCCATGAAGCCTGTACTGTACGCCTTGGGCAGCCGACGGGCCACTGCTGACTCCTCTAGACCACCTAGAGAGAGAGAGAGAGACATAGAGAGAGAGAGAGAGAGATTAACTTTCAGTACACTAATGTGGCACGCTCAAGTCCTCGCAAGCACGCACGCACGCACGCACACACACACACACACACACACACACACACACACACACACACACACACACACACACACACACACACACACACACACACACACACACACACACACACACACACACACACACACACACACACACACACACACACACGCACGCAGTCTCTCTCTCCCTCAATTGGCTTCATATATCACAGATAAACCGGCCAGTAAAATGCGTTTATTTAACATTTCCCCTTCTTCTTTCTCAGACTCGACTCTTTTTTCTTTCTCCCTCTCTCTTACTCTAGCCTCCTTTTTCTTCTCTTCCTCTCCTTAATCTGTGAGAGAGAGAGAGAGAGTTCATATCCACGTCGAGCTCTTTACACGGCCTCCCCTCTCTGCCCCCTCCTCTAATCGGATTGCGCGCCTTCCGAATCGCGGATCGACAGGGCTAATTTCATGCGAGTTACAGATGAATTAATGATGAGCGTGGAAAGGGGGGATTTAAAAAGGAGAAGGCTCCTTGATGGGAGGGCCGTGTGAGGAGGGATTATGTATTCCTGCTGCGAGGCACGCTCAGCACCTGTTCCACTGCACTGCTTTACGCGCGCACACGCCTGCACACGCGCAAGCCTGCACAAAGTGCAAACGTGAGTGTGGATTTGCGAGTGTTCTCTCCGATGTCACTGTACTGCTTAATTGCTTCAGCGGTTATCAACCATTTTCAGGTCAACGACCCCCAAATTAATATGTAGTGGTACAGTAGGGTGTTTAGGGCTGTGGACCCCCAACCGAAAATATTTGTGTTTAAGATTTTTGTAGATTTCCAAATAGCCGATGTAAATAGGGTTAAAAGTGGGTCCCCATACCCCACTTTTTGAGAACCACCATACCCCACTTTTTGAGTAAGTTGAGCACCGTTGTCGCAGGCTGAAAGTAGCAGATCTAACAGACTGGTCATGAGCTTGTAGATCTTGTAGCTTGTAGATCTGCTATTTTCATCGTACGACTACCGGCACGCAACCAAGTATAAATCAGGCTTGCGGCCGCATCTCCTCTCAAACGTGCCTCTTCGCTGCCCCTAAGCACTGTGCATTTTTAAAGAATATTCAAGGATTGATTCAGGCACCCCCCCCCCCCTCTCCTCAAACACCCAGCAGCAAATGTTATTTCCCCCAGAATGCCTCTATCCGCGTGCCGCCGTGTGTGTTCTCCTCCTGAGCAATTTCTTCCTCTGCGAGGTTTTTCAGACCAAATTGAACTCAGCGAGGGGGAGATAACGGAGGAGCCGACTTTGGTCGCTCGGAATTCTGGAGAGCGGACAACTTTGGAGTTAGTCAGATAGCCTTTCATTTCTCGACTCAATACCTGAATGGGCTTTGACATTTTCTTTCGCCTCCCCTTCCAACCGCAATCCCCCCCCCCCCCCACCCTTCCCTTCCCTCCGCCAGAGCCTATATACGCTTATCCTCCGCAGAGCCAATGAGTTCATTGCTCAACTGCTAGCAGCCGTTCTAACAGCGGCTGTAAAAAAAGTGCTGGAGAATTACAAGTATTCCCATGGTGTGATGCATGCCTTTTCAACCAACAGTATTTCACAGTCTGAATGGATGAGGTCTCGTTTTTTTGGTGTGCTTTTTCTACGTACCCAACCAGAGCGCTCCATCGGTGTCCAGCTGTGTTGCTGCCAGGGGTGACGACCCCGTCACCGCCGCCTCGTTGCCCACCTGTAGAGAGCCGTCCCGAAGCGCTCTGAGGGAGAGAGAGAGAGAGAGAGAGAGAGAGAGAGAGAGAGAGAGAGAGAGAGAGAGAGATGGAAAAAGAAAGGAGAAAGTGGGCAAAAGAGACAGATTCAGCTGCAAGTCTCTTTTCGATGCGCGCACGTCACTTTGAATAACTTCCGTTTAATCTGGTGCACCGCGAGGAGGCCGCGGCTGCGCCACCAGAGCGCTAAGCGCTTACATAACTCCCCAGGCTGGGGGGGCGCTGGGCGGCGTTCTGAAAAATTAAAAACGAGAAGGCTGCCTAAACCACTGACAGATGCGGCTGGAAATACCATTCATTATAGATGGCACTGCACTAAACACTGGCACGCGCTACAATAGTGCGAGGAGTTTCAGAAGAGAGAACAGCTTTTTAACAGCACGCTGCTAAGCGCCACCGCCAAGTTTCATCACGGTTTGGCTCTCTTTCTAAACGCAGTCTCTCCTTTAGCAACTGCTACAGTTCCCCTAAAAACCACGGGTAGGATTTATAAATCCAACATTCAACATTTTTTGCTCTTGTACACAAGAGTAAAATTCCAGATTTGGGGACTTTGGTATGAGCAAATTATGAGGCGAAATGCTGACTACGAAGCAAGGACACTTGCGTATCACCTGGTACCCAGTTAAGAATGTTCTTAACAAAATATGCCCTACAGGAGTCCCCCAGGTGTCTATACTAGGCCCCGTACTTGTTTCCCTCTACACCACATCTCTTTGGTAAAAAATAGCATATCTACAATACAAGCTCACACCGGTTTGCAATGGGTGGGCTCGTACATGAGCTCTTTTCGCCGAATATTCGCCCAGGAATAGGGCTGCTAGGGTCCATGTGGTTAAGCCCTATTTAAAAAAAGCCAAATATACGCAATGGCTCACATTGAGTCGGGCCACGTTGCACTTTTTCTTTTTTATCTCAAAACAGGGACGTTGAGTTGAAAGTGTCTAATGGGTATCTGTTTTGTCCTAGAAAGGTAGCGTCATGCAAGAGTTGCTGGCATTGACATTGTGGCATATCCTATGGTGGAATCATTTGAGATTCGATATTTTGCCAAATTAAGGAACTTAACTCTGTCCTATGCTTCCTACTGTAACCAGCAGCAATCTTTTACTAAAAATGCTACCTAACCAAGAAGTGTCCTTGCTAATGAGACCATTATTTGAAACAGATTCCAGGGATGCATCAATACAAAAAAATATATATATTAAAAAGGTATCCATGACTGGTATTGAGGATTAAAATAAACCTTGGCTGATAGAGTTACTGAGTGAGTCCAGTGGGTCCACGCACCACATCTATATATAACACAGCATATGTAATAGAATATGGAAACTCAAGTGTCCAGGGATACACTCGCAGAATAGAAAATATTGGCTTAGATCTTAGATGACTAAGATGTATAATTCTTCACTGATACAATGGAACCCAGGAGAGCATACAACCCCCGCAACACCAAACCCATCCACCTCGTGCTCCAGATCAGACTAAAGCAAACAAAGGAGGTAACTTTGAGAGCTTTAACCACTTAAACACTATTGAGTGTTTGTTCAGTAACACGGATCTCACCGTCTCTCCAGTTCTTTAGTATATACAGAAAATAAGTTTTCAGGGTCGGGATACCAATTTTATCCAATCAGAAGAGAGAACTCAGAGATTTTGTTTGCTCATTTAGCCTTTCTACTTCCAATGTCACTTCCTGTGTCTTGTTTGAGTTCTCTCTCCCGGTTGGATAAAATTGGCACCTCGACCTGAAAAGGTATTTTCCGTTTGCAGAAGAGCAGGAGAGACAGAAGAGACCCACTGTTACTGAACAAACACACGATATCAATGATTAATATCAGAATAAAGAGCAATTTAACAATCATTTGAACCAAAAGGGTAATATTCCCCACCAACGCCAGTGAAGGCGAGTCTTACCTGCTGGCCTTGATGCGTATCCAGCGGTTGGTGTCGACGCGCACGGAGGAGCGCAGCACCACGGGCTTGGAGCCCAGGTCGTAGGTCATCTGCACGCGGCCGTCCACGATGGCCAGGGCGATGTAGTCGGAGCGCTCCACGCCCTTGCCGCTCCACAGCACCAGGCCCTGCGTGGCCTCCGTACGGATGCTCAGCTCAAACTTGTTCACCAGCAGAGCCTTCTCGCTGCGGGAGAGCCAAACATTAAACAGCCACGTTAGCTTTGGATAATGGCCCGGGACTTTTTTTTCCCCCCGGGAGATCCGTTCTTCGCAGCTGCTCGGAGGGTTAACCCTTTAAGACCGGGGGACACATCTGTGTAACCACTTTATCCATATTCTATACTTTTGGCTATTCAAAAATAGCAGATATACAAGCTCATAGCGCGGCACCGAGTGCCGCGCTATGAGCTTGTAGATCTGCTATTTTTTTTTAAATCGTGTTTTTTTTTTGCAAATATTTGAATATATATCTATAAAGCAATTGTTTTTTACTCAAATCTTTGCTTCTGGGGGTCCCTGGATTTATTTTTTTTGAGATGGGGGTCCGCAGCCAAATACATATCGTTGTGGGGCTCCTTGACACTGACATCAATATTATAGCAACATAAGTGTTTCAGAAAACTGTTTTAAACTGATTTAGAAGACATTTGTAGAATCCCCAGAAGCAATAACATTTTAGCTAGAAATGCTCGCTTTAAATATATATATATTCAAAGATTTGCACAACATTTTTCACGATTTTTCAAAAATAGCAGATCTACAAGCTCATAGCGCGGCACTCGGTGCCGCGCTATGAGCTTGTAGATCTGCTATTTTTGAATAGCCCAACGAAATCAAAAAATGACACACAGATGCGTTCTCAGGTCTTAAAGAGTTAAGTGTCTCGATGCGAATGCGCAGCGGGTGTGTTGCGTTTGTGCGCGCGTGAGAGGCGTTTTTTTTGTTGTCTCATAGTCGGGGGTGTGAAGAGAGGAGGGGTCGTGTTGCTGTAATGTGCGAGGAAATCAAATTCTCCGGGCAGCCATCTTCACTGGCCGATATGGTATACGGTTAATGGCCGCCGCTGATTGCTTGTGCAGTCAAGTAGTCGGTCGGGCTTTTGGCCTTATGCTTAATTTACACTGAGAATAGCCGATCGTCCGCAGCGCTCTGTGAGCTTGTAGATCGTCTATTTTCAGCACGCGACACCGGCCTACAGTCAAGTACAAAGCCGGCCTCATTGTCTGAAGAGTCATCAGGATGCACAGTGAGTGGAGCAGTGGCAGGCAGCTGTTTTGCTATTAAGCTTCCAACTGCGTTTGTGCTGCATAGCTGCTACACTCTTCCTGTGTCGGCAGACGTGTGTGTGTGTGTGTGCGTGTGCGTGTGCGTGTGTGCGTGTGCGTGTGCGTGTGCGTGTGTGTGTGTGTGTGTGAGAGCGAGCGCTATATGAGCTGCTGTTTGATGTCCTGTCTGTTGATTGCTGAAGCTGCGGGGGAGAGAGGAGCGATGTAGGGGAGTCTGGGCCACTTCCACCCATCCTACAGTGAGCCTGTTATTCTGTATGTGTGTGTGTGTGTGTGTGTGTGTGTGTGTGTGTGTGTGTGTGTGTGTGTGTTTATTAATGTGTGCAATGCTACAGTACCCCCCCCCCCCCCACACACACACACACACACACACACAACGTAGATGGCAAAGAAAAACATACATTGTACGCACTACGTGGCGCACGCACTCACGCACGCTCACAAACACGCGTGCATACATTAAGTGAAGAGAGTAACACTAAAGATCCAATGAATGGATATAAAGAGATTACTTCTTTCAACGTGTGCCTGCCTGTGTGTGTGTGCCTGCCTGCGTGTGTGTGCGTGTGTGTTTCTGTGCACACGCATGCAAATATCTGTGTGCCACAGTACAGTATGTCTGCACAGCTGCCAAGGTGGAGCCCCTTCCTCAGTCTTCAAAGGTAGTGCTTAGGGGAGTATTTATGACAAACAGGAGGCGAACACAAGAACACACAGGACGCACACAAAGTAACAACACCAGAAAACACAACACAACTCAAGACAATACAAAAAACACAACACAACAAAACACAGGACTGCAGACAAGACAGGACGAGACAAGACACACCAATCAGAATAGCAAACAGGGAAACATGTGACCATAAACACAGGACAGTTAAAGGGGGGAAGGGGTTTCATCTGTTGGGTTATTACACAATAAAATCCAAAGTGTTATTAACTTAATGACTCCGGATTTATACTGTGTACTTTTTTCCACTTGCCAAATAATAAAAAATGTATTTATTGGGAACAGCGTTTCGGTACACAGCCCTTCATCATCAGTTTACAAGACAAAAGGAGAGACTGTCATAAGTTCTCAAACAAACTCCAAACGTCTGCGCTTTTTTTTTACTGTGAACATCGTACAATCCTCAGTGTTCATTTATCCGTGTGTGACTCTGAGAGTGTACAAATGTTCTATTATTACATTTATTTTGTGAATATATTGGGGTGGTTGTATTTGGTCTCCCTACTCTTCTATTGAGACATTTAGATGTCTAGGTTGGACAAGACCTTTGACAGAATCCTGTTTCAGGTTTGACACAAATTTTTACCTGAAGGTTAAAATGTAATTTCTCTCCAGAGCAATCAGGCAGGCTCTATTAGCGCAGTGGTAGAAATGCCAGCACTTGCGCAGGACACCGGGGTTCAAATCCGGGGCAGAACAGGAAAGTTACAATGGTTATTGAACTGGGACAGTGAGAGTATCAGGGTGATTTGCCCTGTTTTCCAGTTTATTGAGGGCTGGCCTGAGGCAAGCTAACAGAAATACAGGTGCATCTCAGCAAGGGGGAGGGGATCACATCCAAAGAGTGAATTTGATTTCCTCCTTCAAAAACTCCTGCTTAGGCTGAAAATTTAAGCCTCGCTGATTAAGTGAATCCTCTGAGGCAAACACGAATAATAAAGTATGATTCAAGAGCATTCTCCCCTCCAGAGAAAACTGTAGAAGAAAAAAAAGAGAATAACAGAACCATTCCAGACTTTGGTTTCTTTCTGACTTGTCACAGAACCTACAGTACAGCATAAGGGCCCCAACAAAAATCTCCATCGACTTGTCAGTAATATGGTCATTAGGTTGTCAGTAATAAGGTTATTAAAACTGCTAGGCATAGCCTATCATAGATAAAATGTGTGTGGTGTGATGCGATCTTCAAAGATCAGGGAAATCAGTCGATGTAGGCAAGTGTGTCCGTTGACTTCAGTGTGGACTTTCTGCACATCGTTGGGCACTATCTGAGATTATAGAGGAGTTTTTCCAGTGTTGTTATTATTATGACTACCAAATGTACTTTCCACCCTATGAACTCTAGGTGGCAGTCATGAACAGAACAACACAAGGCTGTTTTGAAGGACACCCACTGCATCGAGACAGCATGGCTGGTGCTTCTTGCTGGATGAATCAGCCTCTTTTTTTTTAAAGAAGCTCACAACTAACAGAGCTAACTGACTGGTGGAAACCTTGTATGTCCATACCAAAACAGTCACTTTTCTGGAAATGGAAAAAAAAACGTTCACTTTCAAAAATAGCAGATCTACAAGTTCACAATGTGTCACATCGTGGTGCGTTGTGAGCTTGTAGATTGGCTATTTTTGCTACTTTTGCTACACCGTAGTATGATGAAGTAGGGCATTAATTTACAAAAAACAAACATAAATAACATAATACGTTTAAATATGGATATACAAGGTTTCTGCCCGACCGCCAGGCAACAGCAACTTTATGCAGTGAGGATTTATAATTCCTGCTGGTCACAGTATCTGAACAGCACAACCAATGGATTTATTTATAGAAAGTCTCTCCTTCAGACTTATGAATAAAATAGACAGAAAAGTGGGAGGTATGCACCCAGGGCCCTGCATGAAATGTGGACGGAACTGACTCATGTTTGACCTACAATCCATTATCTTATTGTATTGTCTTGTACCTGTATTTTCTTTCTTTTTTTCTTGCCCAATTTATGTATGTTACTTTCATCTCTTCTTTTTTTGTTTTTGTTTTGTTTACCTTTTCTAAAAAAATCACAAATATACCTGTTGTGCAATTTGTAATAGAAAAATCTATAAAATATCAATCATAACAAAGGATTTGTTTTTTGTTTTTTCTCCTCTGCGGAGGTATTTAAACCAAGAGTTAAACCTGTGAACTATTGTGCACAGAGCGAATGGAGAGGATTAGGGGGAGTGGGGACTGGCAGCATGCTAGTGGGGGGACGCTGGCAGCATGCCGGAGAGAACGCTGGCAGCGGTGCTAGTGCAGTGGTTCCCAACCTTTTTCTGGATAAGGGCCCACTTGAAAACCCCCCCAAAAAAGGGTTCGCGGCCCACCCATCTGACCACTTAACAACACGGCACCCAAATCTGATCTCCTATCCAGATTGGAGTCAGATTGGTTTCATGCAGTCTGAACGAGGCTAAGGAGTGCGAGTCAAATCTGATTTGCACAAATCAGTTTCTATGTTGTTTTGCTGTTCAGACTTGGTAAAAAAAAACAATCTGATTCCAATCTAGGATAGGACAAAAATCAGATTCAGGGTGCCAGTGTGAACATGATAGCCTTAATGTTTTGCCAATTATCCTTGGGCAAATATCCTGGCGGCCCACAGGCTGGGAATCGCTGTGTTAGTGCAGAACGCCGCCAGCTAAAAGCATTATTGGAGACTCACCTCTGGTCAGAAGGGTTCTCCAGTGATTCAGGACTTTAAAGGGAGCAGGGGGGGAGAGAGTCAAGGGCATGCAAGGTAAATGCAACAAGGCCAGAAGAAGGAAAAAGCGAGGACTCTGTGTGTGTGACCCATTAGCGGGTGATTCACAGAATGTCCGCAAACGCAAAAAAAAGGGGGGGTCTACTTTACTTCTAGAGGTGTGGAAACCACGACGGTTTCCGCTCTAGAACGAATCCCACGCGTTTTCTGTGCGTGGGATCAAGGGCGCAGTTCGGCTTAGCCGTGATCAAAGCTTAGCGACATCATTTGAGGTCCTCAAGCACATCCGTCCTCACAGAAATCACATATTATGCATACTGGAACACTGAGACTAACAGCAACATGCATGCGCTGCATTGTGTCCTCGTGAGTAAGTACACAGGCTGCTTTAGTCTAGTGTTCAATAATTGGACGGCTCCATTAAAAATGATGGTTCTGCACGGCTTGCCTGCAGCAGCAATTATTACATGTCGCGAGAGATTGAAGCGGTGAATATGAAGAAGTAGGGCAATCGACGGAAAAAATGGGGTCAAGCTTCATGTCGCCGCCGAGAAATGGCCAAATATGATTGGTCAGCGCAATAATGGGGCATGAGCAAAATCGACCAATTGACCTGAAGATTAAAGTGATTGTGAAGGGAGGTGGATGAAGAAGCATCGGGGTGTGCTCTAAGTAGGAACAGACACATTAACCCAGGGGCGACTGTTGGACACACTGGCCTTACTGGGCTCTTAATGGGCTCTTAACCCATAAAGACCCGAGGCCGATTCCAAAAATGCCTCCTAAACCAGTACCTCTCATACTTTTCAAGATTTTTCAAAAATGTTCAAAAATTTAACAAAGTGACGCGCTGTGAGCTTGTATATCTGCTATTTTTGAATAGCCAACGCAAAAAAAAACTAAAATTACACGGACGCTTTTACCGGTTCTATTGGGTTAAAGGAATTCATTTATTTCCACTACGAAGTTCAAATCAGGTTCATTTTGATCGCCACTCTGTTCAGAGTGTTCCGCCAAAGCAGCAGTTGACTAAGAGCCGTGGCCGTTACCGGATGTGACACGCATTAAACTCGGGGACAGTCTGTTTCCAAGGACCACTGTCCTCCACTGTATGGAAGAGAGATGGACGCCCCGCGGCTATGCGGCTATAACCCCCCCCCCCCCCGACTTCAGAGAGATGGGAGTTTGAGGTCTATTCTGCGAATGTGGAGACAAATCCGCGATTAACATGTCACTGCCTCCTCTCACAGCTGAGAGGCATAACTGTAATTATTCACAATTACAGTTAAGAGATTTGGCAAACAGCGAGATGGCAGAGGACTCTGGCAGGGTATTGGAAAACTCTGGGCTCAATCCATACCGCTATAATTCTGACTTATTTATTTATTTATTTTTCTTTTCTTTTCTAAGGGAGGCTACTTATCAAGCTAAATGCGTGGCACGGGGGAATCTTACTTTAACAAAAGGCTAATTTATATAATGGTCTAATGACCATGTTGCACAACCAACATAAGCATTTACATGCTTTGTGAAGACACTTTTTTAAGCGGATAACATTTTCCTTTTTATCACACGGCCGTTCGACAAATTATAAATTAGCCTTATATAATGTCAGAGCAAAAGAGGGTTTTTTTTTCTCCCGGTGGCAGAACAGGGATTGATGCAGGGGCAAGGTGCTGCAAACTTTTCTTTTTCAATAACCTCTTATGGTTATGAAGGGGTCTCATTCATATTCAACACCACGGCTGATATCATTCAGCGTACACCGAGCGGCAGCGTGCGCGCGGCTATTCATTTTGTAACAGGAAGAGAGTTACAACCATGCATAAATTATTGCGCCTTTTCTCGGAACAATCCATTTTCTCGGGGGTTTGAACACAATGCTTATCATGCATTCAGACAGACATGCTCCCCCTTTATGTTAGACAATGGAGCTTCTAATGACACCGTTGACGTCCGAAAAAAAGAATAAAGCCTGTCAAATTAAATTATGGGGTACAGCGCTGGAATATAAAGTCTTAACTTTTTTTTTCTTTTATGGTACAGATGGCAGATGTCTCTGGGCGGACGCAGATGGAGTTATGAAAATGTGGAGGGGGGAGAAAAAAAAGGTAATGTAATCTCGTTAACTGGGTTAACTATCAAAAAATGATTCTTTTTTTTTTTGGTGGGAGTTGACGTTGTTAGTTATAGGCTTCATCCAAAGCCAGTGGGGGGGAAAAACACCCAGGGGTGAAAAATCTACTTACTCTGGGATCTCATTGGTCAGTTGGCTTGGGGTGGAAAGGAGAGACAGTGGGGACATTTGACATGAGACAAGACAAGACAAGACAGTGACAAGACAGTGACAAGGGCAGTAGTTGGGAAGTTACACAGTTCAGACAGACAGACAGACAGACAGACAGACAGACAGACAGACAGACAGACAGACAGACAGACAATAGGACCACTGATGGAAACAAGTCCCCTGGACTTTTTTGTGTTATCCTTTTTAGCCCAAATGTCTGACTGTACCCCGTGCTGTTTACATTTCTGTCTAATAAAGTATTCAATCAATCAATCAAAACAGACAGACAGATAGACAAACAAGTAGGCCTGTCACAGTTATGACGTAATCGCCTATTTGCAATTATTTGAGATAATCACAATTATTTTTTGCATAATCGTTAATCGTTTCAAAAATATTTTGTAAGCTCACAAAACATAGTATACATATTTGTAAGCTCACAACGCATCACATCGCAATCACAGCGTGTTGTGAACTTATAGATTATGTTTAGGCCATAGTACATTATTTATTTTGATTATAGGTAATGGTAATTTCTTTGTATATATTGAAGTTATTTGTCATATCTGCCCTGTGCAATTTTTGTTCCAATGTACAATGCCCAATACACAATTATTACAACGCAATTATTCGTATGACAATTAACCGACGACTAAACTTTCTCGATCACGACAGGCCCCAAAAAGACAAGCATATCGAAGGCTTTGGAAACCGAGCGCCAAACATCAAAGCTCACAGAAATACAGAGAGAGACGGACTATAGGAGCTGAACAAACAGTTGTTTATGTGCGCATTGTGTACACAGTGTCCGTACATTGAGTGAGTGAACTAGCCGTACGTGTTGTGAATGTACAGTACATGTACACAGTCGCTGTGGCCCCGGTTTCACACCCAGAGTGTTTGTGTGCAAACGCTGTGAGGCATGCAGATATAGAGGCGTATGTTTGATGTCTTTCTCAGCCTCATCACATAATCATTTTGTTCTTATGCCAACCTGCCGGCATGGCATGCCAGCCCCCATAACTGTACTGTATATATAGATGGGGCTGAGGGAAAGATGTCTCATTAATGATTAAAGATGTCTCAATAGCAGATAACAAGCTCATAGCGCGGCACAGAGTGCCGCACTATGAGCTTGTAGATCTGCTATTTTTTACATTTATTTTGCTTTGAATATATATATTTTTAAGCGAAAAATTTCAAGATTTTAAATAAGAAAATACGTATACATACAGTCCTTTTTGTATATTAACGTTATATTATCAATATAATCTTAGCGTTTGGCCAATTATTTGGGAGAGCCCCACTTGCAATACCCTCACGGCCCACCAGTGGGCGCCCCGGCCCACAACAAGGTTGGTTATCTCTGCTCCACATAAAAAGCGTCGTCAATGTCACCTCTAAACTACAGTATATCAGGTTTTCCAGCATTACTATGCACGCGCGCTTGTTCTCGCAAGTGACGGCGTGTGTGATGCGCTGATGGTTAGATAGCGCATGCCGAGAAAAGGATGGATTTATTAAATCCAGCACTTAGTGCTCACCCCCGAGCCCTGGCACTTGTGATTTTAATCAACAATGTCACCTCGCGGCTCGACTGGGAGGAAGAGATGGATTGACGGCGGAGTCATTTAGCTAATAACTATTACGCGGACCGCGCTGACGGATATGCTACCGACGTGCCCTCTCCCTCACCACAGTGGTGGTAAAGTAACTGAGTACATTTACTCAAGTCGTTGTTGTCGGGCAGAAACCTCTTATAACTTGTTGTGTTTTTTTTCAAGCTCGAAGCGCGGCGCGGCGCGGAGCGGAGCGACGTGTTTTGAGCTTGTAGATCTGCAACTTTAGCTGCTTTTGAATTTAAATCCTGAAAACTAACAGTTTTGGACATTATGAGGTTTCCACCCGACAGAGACGAAGTAATTATTTTCCCTCTGAGAGAGATTTATTGTTTGACAGCTTTCGTTATTGTCACTTTGTAGATTATTATTAGATTATTATTGCAAAACATTGATTGAACCGATTAAGCCCTCTTTTACACTTCATCCGTTCGAAAACAGCCGATCTACATGCTCGAAACACGTTGCATGATGACACATTTTGAGCTTGTAGATCTGCTATTTTCAAAAGATTTTGACAAATTCGCTGAACCATAAAAATTAAAAAAAAGTTTCATATGGGACATTCTGCATAATGAGTAGTTTTACTTTTGGTACTTTAAGTACATTTTGATTCCAATACTTTGGTACTTTTACTCGAGTAAAATTTCTACATTGTGGCATTGCTACTTTCTTTTGAGTACGTCTTCCATCACTGCTCTCTTACCTCCTGGTGACGGCGTTGTGGTACTCGATGAACGTCCGACCGTCAAAGGCGATGGCCTCCGTCTCTCCGGCGGATTTCTCGTAGATGGCTGTGGAGGGGAGAAAGGGGGGAAGGGGGGGGGGGGGTTCAAAGGATGAGATCATTGCGATCGATGAAGAGCAGGCCTCAGTCATTAGGGCTAAAGGCAGGGGATGGTGATGGTGTGCGTGGGCGAGCGTTTCATGCGTTTGCAGTTTTAATTAACGTAAAAGGGATGGCCTGTCGCACGTGAAGGTCAATGGTGTGTGTGTGTGTGTGTGTGTGTGTGTGTGTATGTGTGTACACGTGTGTGTGAGTGAGAGAGAGAGAGAGAGAGAGAGAGCTGGGGGAGCTGGGGAGTGAGTGAGCACGTCTAGCCGTGACATGCGGATGATGAAAGAGCAGTGTAACTCTAGAAAAAGAAGCACTACATCAATATTCCATTGAGTCGTTTGTTGAGGCATTGCTTGCATGAGCACTGGTTTAATCTGAAATGGGTATATACAGTATACTGTAAAGCCTATACACACCACACCGCACACACACGCACACGCACACGCACACGCACACGCACACACACACACACAAACACATCCACTACTGCAACGCTCCTACCTCAAGGATATTAGTCTCCCCACAACCCTCGACTCGCAACCTCCGCTCTTCAAACACTAACCTCCTCAAAACCCCCCAAGACCAACCAACCTACGTACCATGGGCGACCGGGCCTTCTGCTCGGCTGCCCCCCCGAACTGTGGAACGCCCTCCCTGCCCACCTGAGAACACCACAGTCGGTTGATTCTTTTAAGAGGACTAAAGACCTACCTTTTTAACAAAGCTTTTTTTTTTGCTACACTGGTCTTACCTCTAGGCTTCATGCCCTCATGTTTTAAATGTTTTGTTTCTGTTTATAGTGGTGTGATGATTTTTTTTTAAATGTAATGCTTATTGTAATACTTTATAAATAAAATCCATTATTATTATTATTTTATTATTATCATATACTAAATCATGAATCATGTGGATCTCAGGATCCAAATGGGGACGGTGTGGCTCCCATGTGGCCAGCCTGTGACGTCAGTCATCTATGACATATCTGTGACGTGTGACTCCACATTTGGCATAAAAGTTAGTGGAGGTCCTTCTGTGGCCAACTGGCCGTATAGACAAGAAATCTGGTGCTGATCGGTCCAGCAGTTTGCGAGATTAGCTCTGGATTAGGGCTGGGGAATAGAACTTCAAATTAATATCATGATTATTTCAAACTTTTCCCCAGATTACCATTAATGAACAATTATTTAAAAAAAACACCAGTGAAAATAGCAGATCTACAAGCTTATGATGCCTTGTAGATTGGCTATTTTCACAGTTTTTGTCGATTAACCTACACGAGCAAGATTAATTCCATTATTGGTTCTATGTATTTTCGGTTAATTGCTCAGCCCTAACGCTGGACACACACACAGACAGACACACAGACCAACCCTCTTATAGACGACTAGACTCCTGCAGAGCCGAGCCGTAATAATGACACAACAGAATGTACTGAACCTCATTATGTTTTTCATCTCCCCCCAAATAAAATATGCACAGAAACAAATATCCGGGAGCATGGTTTTGAGAGCATGCAATGAACCTTTGGTGCAGACAAGACAATAAAAGGCTTGTGCTTATTGTAGATGTGAAGTATTGCTGCTTTCACAGTCATTCACAGCTGTTCTTCGTATGCAAGCAAATTACCACCGTGGATCCTTTCACACGACAACACGCAAATGCAAGAAATGACTGTGATTTGTGCAATGACCGTGAACCTGATAAACACATGACTCCCTCTCTCTGTGTGAAAGGTGGAGAGGAGAGGAAAATAGCACAAATACAATAACATTTCATAAAAAATAACATAATAGATTTTATATCCATGTAAAGGGTTAGGGTTATGTATGTACTGTATGTATGTATGTATGTACAGTATGTATGTATGTATGTATGTATGTATGTATGTATGTATGTATGTATGTATGTATGTATGTATGTATGTATGTATGTATCTATCCAAATTAAAATCAAAATTTAATTCATAAGATTATTGAACTGGCTTCATCATTTTGGGCATCTCACCTTATCATAAATGTTCAAATATTCTCCAAAATAGCGAATACAGCAGATCTATAATATATATCACAACCACGCCCAGATGCAACAAGTTGAGAGCTTATTGATTCCCCCCATTTCGCAATGAGGGGCTTATTGAAAACAAAAAAAAAGTTAAACAAACATTGACATAAAAAAGCTTGAGAACCTTGTACTAACGTACAGTAGTTCTCAGTGGTCTCTGAAACACAGCGAACAGGTGAAAAACCTCTCCAAATGAAGACGCCTCTTCTCTTGTCTCAGTCTGACTGATACAAAATGCTGCAGCCAGTGAGTTTACCGGGACAAGAATAGTTGAACGCATTTCTCCCACACTTATATCACTTAATTGGCTCCCTGTACGATACAGAATTGATTTAAAAGTACTTCATGTTTACAAAGCTCTTAATGGTTTAGCTCCCGATTACACGTCAGACCTTTTATCTCACGGCCTTGAAACCACTAGTTCTCAAACATTTTAATTTCAATGACCTCCATAACTCCATACGATAACCATCATCATATTTCTATATTGCAGTATTGATACTTTTAGTTAAGTACAACATTTGAGTACTCTTTCCACCACTGGTCATAAGTGCTGCATAATGTGAATATTATTTCATGGGTGGAGGTTGGGTTAAGTTTACTTTGTATGAATTGTGCTACAGTATACAAATAAAACTGACTTCACTCGACAGTACCCTGAAAACGTGCGCTGCAACGCGTGTGGCTCTATTGAGAGTCCTGTATGTACTTAGGTGGTCTAGTTGTGGGAGTTGTATTGTTTTATGGTGCGTTATCAATGCTCGGCGAGCCAAAGCAGCCTCCTTGCATATGCTGTAAGGCCGTATACTTGATGAAAATGTTATCTTTACTTGTCCCAGAGGGAGGGGAAATTACTCCCTGCATTTACCCCCACAGATGGCTGCTCAGGTGGCTCAAATGAGCACAAGGGGGGAGGGAGAGGCGGGCTGTTAGGGATGTCCTAACAGTGTCCTGCAAGTGTCCTGCAAAGGGACACTTCTGACACTTCAACTGGGCGGGAAAAACTGTTTACCTGGTATCCTACAGTTTCATATGACTTTTTTTTTTTTTTTACTTATAATTTTTTATCCCACGATTTTGAAACCCTTTTATCACCCGGTGCCAATTTCTAAGTGATCCTGGGCGCTACACTCCCCCCACCAGCCTAGGGAGCCCAGGGCCGAGCTCATGCATTGAGCTCCTTCAATGCATGAGCGCCAACTGACCTTCTTATCACCTGACAGGGGGGAGTTTCCCCGGTTGGACGTAGCGCGTGGAAGGACACGTTATTCCAACACGTTATTCCTGTTCCCTTCCCCTCCATCAGGCGCCCCGGCTGACCAGGGGGAGGCAGTATAGCGACCAGGATTACTACATGTTTTTGTGAGGGTATTAACTACCCTATGGGACACGGGGAGAACATGCAAACTCCACACAGAGTAGGCCCTTTCGCCAACCGAAAGATTATTATTTTGATAGTAATTGCTTAGAGTCTAAGCAAAAGAATAATGTCTAAGCCTTAGACTGACGCTAGGTTCTTGGTTTACTCGTGATCCTTTTTTTTGTTGTTTTGTTTTGTTTTGTTTTGCTTTGTTTTAACTATGTAATGGTGGAATTTCATTGTATTATGTTTTAATTGGATTGTGAAGTGTGAATGTTTGGACCCCAGGAAGAGTAGTCTTCACTGTGGTGAGGGACTAATGGGGATCCGTAATAATAAACAATAAACAATCCTAGTTTACCGAGGCACTACACTGTCTGCTCTGCGTTCCGATCCCCCCCCAGACAGCCTCTTCATACCCGCTCATCTACGACCTGCCCCGTGGCAGCGGCGGTGTGGATGTGACACTTACCGTTCTGACAGTGTGCCCCCGAGAAGCCATTGAGGCAGATGCACTCGTAGGCGTCCAGCTGGGGGTTGCAGCGGCCGCCGTTGAAGCAGGGCTCCTGGGAGCACGGGTGGCCCTGGAACATGGCCACGTTGCTGGCTTGCAGCGCGTTCTCCTGCCTGAGGATGGGCGTGCCCATGAGGGTGATCTGAGAGACAAAACAAACACATCCGGGAGTCAATCACCATGTCGGCTTGCGATGGACTTTTTGTTTGTTTTGTTCTTCTCGTGGACATACAAAATGTGTGGCAAATAATAATAATCAGAAACACAATAGACCTAGCCCTAAATGGTTATTATTGGACTCCTAATGTGCCATAGTGTCTACACGTTTTAAAATGATTGTATTTCTTGCATTAATTAAATCACTATTTTTAAAGTTAACCTGGAGACTGGCAAGTCATCCACTTTATACTTGCTGCAAACAGACATCAAAGTAGCATGGTGCACATTGATAACCACTGATTAGATATCCTGTCGCTTCATAGGTTTGAACACAATACTTCTACATGTCAAATTTAACACATATCTGGAGTAAAATGAACACTAACGATTTAGCTGTTAGCGTGCCTTGGTGCTAAATGCCCTTTGTGCCGCTATCGCAGCTCAATATTTATGTTACTGGCTCGCTGTGAAGACTGATTTCCCCTTCCTATCATATTGATCTTATCTTACATTCATACCACACAAGTTTACAACCCCAAGGCAAGTATGCACACAAGCTTTGTTTGAGTCACCAACGTAAAGCCCAGTCTTAATTCGACTCTGAGAGTTTACAAACGGAACCAAATGGAACCGTTTGTACACTCTCAAGAGTTAAACTAACAAAAAAGCAAGCTAGGCTACGTTTGTAACCATTTCTCTCTCTTTCCCAAACGGAAGCCATCACGTCGGCGGCCCCTCAGGGGTTTTCCCCCGGTCCCCCCACTATTATAATAATGCCACTACACAGAAGACACCCCCAGGACAGAGATCAGTGTAAAAGTGATACATCACAGTGGAGCTGTATATATGGATTCAGCTGAAACATGTTTTACATATAAATGCACATTTCCTTCTCTTTGAACATACGGTAAAGCACGGTCGGAAAATTACACACCCATATACACAACATACACGTTTTGGGACATCAAGGGGAGCGAGAATTCATCTCAACTTCTTTACAATTATATTCCGCCCTCAGAGGGGTGCGAGCAAGAGACCGACTTCACATTAAGGCTTTGATTCAGCCACTTGGAACTGTCACCAAGTAAAGTTTGTGCCATGAGAAGCACGCTAATGACAAGTCTGTCCTCCACAGTAACATCCTGTCTTTGTTGCGGTGGGTTATTTCTGGCGTCTAAAAGATAGGGCCCTTTGCTGGAAAAAAGCTGAGAAAAAGAACTGGAAGTCTGTCAGGGAAAAGATCTGAGAATAGCAGAATGGAAGGACATCAAAAAAAAAATGTGTGTGTTCTATTATTAGCCACTGTCCCCCCCCCCCACACACTGTAAGCCTGCAAGGGAAAAGAAATGCAGTCTGTTCTAGAGCAGTTGCACAAGAACCGCTTGGCATTTCGTCCACTGTCGGCCGTCCAAAACTGTTACTTTACAGAAAATGGCAAAAAGATAACCTGTGTTCCAATGGATCCGATAGTTATTATTTGGTCACAAGGTCTTAATATTTATAAAACCCATGTGTACACACACACACACACGCACACGCACACACACACACACACACACACACACACACACACACACACACACAGCAGATCTACAAGCCCACAATGTGACACTGTAGTATAGGACGAAGTAGGGCATTAATTTACGGGAAGATAAACATAACAAATTTAAATATGGAGATACAATGTTTCTGCCCGACAGCGATGATTTGTACCTCACTAGTGTGTTTGTGGCCAACATATGGGCATTAAACGCAAACAGAATAACACACCAGCACATATGGCAGAACTTGCCCCCTACGTTACATCGAATATATTTACAAGTATACAAATTCAAAGCTGGCTAAATGACATAATACTTCAATTAGGAGAACATGGGCCGACTATTGTAGGAAACAGGATTCTTGCACACTGTCTTCGTCACTTAATTAAAAAACTTGATTCGTGTGGATCTTGGGATCCACATAAAAGGCACAACTTGGCTCCAAATGTGAATCTCGGATTTCATGAGGCAAATCATCCGAATTTTACGTCGTCCGTTACGCATGACTCAAATTTGGGGGCGAGGTTTCGGCCAAGAAAAAAAATGTGCCGGTATCAAATTAGCCTACTGGCGGTGTGCACACGAAATATGGCGGTTATTGGTCCAGTGGTTTGTGAGATTAGCTTCAGACACGACAGAATCTGACACACAGACATACACACAGACTGACCCTCTTATAGACGGCTAGCCTCCTTTGCAGAGCCACACCATGAGGAGATATTTATTGGGAACAGAAGCAATGTTTCGGTACACAGATCTTATCTGGGTGACAACCTGATGAAGCTCTGTGTACCGAAACGTTGTCCCCGACGGTTCCCAATAAATATATATATTGTATTTACAAGTGAATGAGACAGTGTGTGTGCGAGTACTTTTCTTCGAGACATGTACACAATAAAACCTTGCAGTGTTAACACTGTGTACAGTAGTAAACCTTTACCTTTTGAATGGTGCCTTTGAATCCGTCCTTGAGAGCGGCGGCCCTCGCTAGCCTGCTGAAATCAGGAGCTCCGCCGACATAGAGAGACTCCTTCAGATTGAGAGACGTGTGCTGGTTCTGGCGAGACAAGACACAAAACACGTTTAACCACTTAAACCCCTCTATTCTTAAGAGTTTTGCAACTGCGCTTGGACCACCTTTTTTTCTCAACACCAAATTTCTTTCTCCACAAAATAGCCGATCTATAAGCGATCACGACGTCATGTTGCGACGCGTTGTGAGCTTGCAGATCCTGCTATTTCTTGGCTAATGTTTCCCCCGTAATATGGATGCTGGGGTTCAAGTGGTTGAGGCGAAACGTGAACGCGACGCGGGAGAGCAATCCCACCGCCACGAAGAATACCAGCTGCCACTAGCAGGGTTGCCAGATCTGCTTATTATAATTTCCCCACAAGATTTTATTTGAAAATAGCCGATCTTCAAGCTCACAACGCGCCGCATCGCGGCGCGTTGTGAGCTTGTAGATCTGCTATTTTCAAATAGCTGATGTATACGTTAAAGTGCTCATGTGGCCCATAGTTGCTTCTTTTGGGCTGGTTTTCCTAGACCTGGTTGCTTGTTTCTCTCACAGAATCTGGCAACACTAGCCACACTGTCCAGACCTGAGCCAATGTGCTCTGATCCTAATTCTCCTCGCCACAAATAAACGTTATAAACTGTAAAAAGCCAGAGAGCTGTGTGAGTAGTGGGGAGTCGGGAGTATTCGGTTTGTGACCAGGGGAGCCTGGAATGAAGCCGTATCCCTCGAGTCGAGGCACAAAGAGTTAGATTAATAAGAGATGTCACAGTCAGACTGACTCCCCCATAACAAAAGGATTTATCCACATTGTGGCTGGCAGACGACTTAACTGCACTGCCTCCTCACCCACGTCAATACACTTGATGTATTACAAAAACACATAATTGATTCCTACGTCTCGCAAAGAGAAGGCACTCAATTATCCTCTATCTGTGCGTAACATAAAGGGGAGTACAAAGGGGAGTCGGGGAGCGTGCCGGAGTTGAGATACAAAACGCTTCTACTTTACACTTCATCTCTAATGAAGGGCTGATTACAGCGCCGACCTTTCAAACAGCTGAGCGTGGAGGAAGAGACATTAATTGCAATTCATTTGCTCGGCAGGAAGACCGTAAAATAACGGTTCTCTCCTCCAAAAAAACGGAGGGACTATCAGGAGTCACCTCGGCAGTATAGCTTCCTTTCTCGCACAGGAAGGAGGGAGCTAGCCCACTTCAGAAGGTACAGTAGGAATTAATTATCTTTATTTTATGTAGGCCAGTGACTGCCAGAGGGGGAGCGTGGAGTTAATTGCTGGAAAAATGATGGAAAGGGCCTAGTAAACACGCTTTTGGAGGGTGGAAGCTGGCACGTGGCTGGCATTTATTTAGGATGGGATTTGGAGTGCGGGAGGCAGCGGTGCTTGGCTAAAAACCTGGGGGCCGTGTGACTGCACCTTCAGCAGCTTCCATGTCAGACACAGGGAAGAACTAAAGAGCCTCATGGATATATAGTTCTTGCTGACATATCAGACATTATTTGACTTTTTTGATGACATCCGTATATATATATATACAGCCAATGTCTAACAACTTTTTAACCACTTTCAACCCTTAAGTTATATAAAATAAAGTTCGGAACACAAAGTTTGTATGGTCAGCTTTTTGGAGAAGCAAGGGCATGGGAACACGGAATTCCAAACGCTATTCGGGGAAGTCTCAGAGATGCACAAAAATGTCAGAATCGATAAAAGAAATCTCTGACAGTCTTGGCCCGAGGCTAGGGTTTTCTACGTCAAGCTGTCATGCAATGAAATGGTGCGTTATGTTCCCCCATGTTCTCGGAGTGGGAGATGGTTTTGCGAGTTCCCCGTCTGGCTCCGGGAGGGCCAGTAGGTTTCATGGTGATGGTGGTGGGGGTTGTTGTGTGGAGATGGTGATTGCGTTGTTTATGTTGTTATCCGCCGAGTGAGCGGGTGACCAAGTGGTAAAGTGACACTTTATGATATTATGGAAAGGTTCTTGTTTGTTTCTCTCTTCCTATATATATATATATATAACAATTCAGTGAGAGAGCAGGTGATAAAAGAACAGCCCGGCTTGGCTTGGCACCTCGTCGTTCTCCTGCCTTCCTTCCCTCCCTACCTCCCTCACTCTCACGTTTTCGACGACCAAGCGTCGTCGCTGCTTTGAGACACCGCCCGCCCACAGCCTGCTAATGAAGACGTCTCTTTGTTGCTTGAAACAATGGGAGCCAGGATGACTCTCTCTCTCTCTCTATCTACTTTTCTCTACCTCTCTCTTTTTCTCCCTCCCACACGCCCCCACAGCAGATGCACCGGAGGTGAAAGCCAACCCGTGTTCTTTTTTTTTTTCAACAGACGTTCTCTACTTTCGCAGCGTTTGCGTCTACAGACGGTAATGAAAAATGGCACCAAAAAAAAGCTGTTCTCCAGAACCGAAGGCACACTCGAGGTGGTCCGTGTGGCTCGAGCAGAAGTCGCTTTTTTTTCCGGTGGATGGTGTGGATGGGGTGGGGGAGGGGAGACGGGCGGGCGGGCGGCAGAGAAAGGAAGCGGCTCACAGAGATGAAATGTGTCTCGAGAGTGACAGCGGCTTGCTTTATTACCTTGCGTGATCTCTTATTTCCAGACAGCAGATCATAGAGAGGTAAAAGAAGAAAACACAGGGAGGAAGAGATGTTATTTAGAAGACTAGTAACGTTGTCTGTGGCAAGCGGCGAGTGCAGAAACCCATTAAAAACAAACACACACACACACACACACACACATACATACATACAGTCACACACATAAGTGCACGTGCATGCATGCACACAGACTGGCATCAGACTGGACCTCGCCTCCCTATTTTGGGCATGTCACTATAGACACAATTTTTTCAAAAATGGAAATAGCAAATAGCAGATCTACAAGCTCAAAATGCGTTGCACACTGACACATTGTGAGCTTATAGATTGCCAATTTTCACTATTCGTTCACAGTCACACATACAGTAAGTGCTTGTGCATGAATACACAAACACACACACACACACACACACACACACACACACACACACACACACACACACACACACATCTGTAAGAGAATTATGCATAGGGAAAGGCAGGCTTGCGGTGTTGCAGAGACACATAAAAGCAAGATAGGCAAAGCAAAGCGCCTACAGTATGTATTCAGATGTGTACTCAGTACATTAGGCCGTCACTCGCGCAAACAAAACGCGTGAGAGAGAAATATAAAAGACTAAAGACGGGAACTGCAGGTATGTGGAAGTTGTCTGTGCACGTATTTCCACTTGACCCATCCTATCATATCATTTATACAGGACTCTTCCTGCAAAAGGAGACGGCGGCCATGCAACTGAGGGATCCGATTGCCTGCATGCGACTACATCACCTCCCGACATGCCATGCTACGGACCCATCTAAAGCAGTGGTTCTCAAACTTCTTCTTTTGGCTCAGTGCCCCCTTCCCTGATTTCTGTATATAAGTACACCCCTTTACCTGACTAAAATATTTTGCTTAGAAAACTGCAAGAGAAAAACATTTCTAGCTGATGCTATGAATGAATGATAACCCACCTGAAGAATATATAATTTCTAATAACAAACTGTGGATACACAGTCACATTTCAGTAAGTCCAGCTACGTCACAATGTTCAAATAAAAGGGAAAATAAGTATTGCTTTCTGTTCGATAACAATTGTGGCGTGAAGTTTTGGATTACATTACTTTACAGCTCAGCAGGTTCAATCAAAGTTTATCAGTGTTTTATAATTAAACATAACAATAATGTTTTTTTTCTCCCCACGTTCTCTCAAGCACCCCCTTGTAGTACCTCCTCATACCCCTAGGGGGTACGTAACCCGTTTGAGGAACACTGCTCCAAAGCGATGCATAACACCCTCCCTAACTCTGAAACGCAGAGAATAGGAGAGAGTTGGCTGGGAGCGATGCAGCGATGCAGGGATGGAGGGGGGGGGGGGGGGGATGGGGGCTTCTGCATTGAGCTCATCCCCCCTGCACAACCTCCACCTCCCCCTCCCTTCCTCTCTCTCTCCTCAGCTTCTCTTCTTTTAACCCATTAAGACCGGGAACGCATCTGTGTCATTTTTTAGATTTCTTTGGCTATTCAAAAATAGCATTTTTTTGTCCCTTTTTTTGAAAAAAATTGAAAATGTGTGCAAATCTTTGAACTAAAGCGAAAATTTGTAACTAAAATCTGGGGATGCTACAAATGTCTTCTCTGGTTCTCAAACTTTTTCATGTCAAGGACTCCAAAATGATATGGCCGTGGACCCCCATCTCAAAATATTTTGTTCCAGGGACCCCCAGGAGCAAAGATTTGAGTTACAAATGTTAAATGTTAAAAAAAAGTACATATTCAAAGATTTGCACACATTTTCAGGATTTTTCCAAAAATAGCAGATCTACAAGCTCATAGCGCGGCACTCGGTGCCGCGCTATGAGCTTGTGTATCTGCAATTTTTGAATAGCCAAAGAAATCTCAAAAGGACACAGATGCGTTCCCGGTCTAAACGGATTAATACGATTTTCTGCTTCCGTCACTGGAGTGAAACACAATTACCATACGAAGGGAGCGAGGGAGGAGGCTGAGGGGAAAGGAGAGAGGAAGGAGGAACAAAAAAAGAAGGAGAGGAGAGCGCCGCGTGTCCCTGAGGGAGACAGAGGGAGTTGACAGAGCGCTGTGTTCATAATCACAAATTACACTGTTTAATATAATTGGACGACTCCGCGGTCTTATCAGACGATTGGATCGACGATTCGATTGCCTGCTTCATTGGTCTAGACCAGTGGTTCTCAAAGTGGGGTCCGGGGACCCGCAGGGGCCCTTGAGGGGGGTTCCAGGGGGTCCCCAGCTAAAAACACAAATCTTCTCTATTGGGGGGAGAAAATCTTTTCAGATGGGGGTCCGGCGCGGACAATTACATATTACAATTTGGGGGTCCTTGACATGAAACAGTTTGAGAACTGCTGTTCTAGACGTGCGGCTGAGGAGCTCCAGTAAGCCCCCCCGCTCTAAGCCCCCCTGCTGAGATATACCCCAGTCTTCAACCAAAGCCAGTCTATAACATCGACTGTACTGTACCCTCTACTGTAATAAGCTGGGTTGCTTTCTCAAAGCAACACAAAAGTTTTATCTGCTGCCTGTCAGCAAACTCAAAGGTTGGGGGATGTGGATGTACTAGTGTACTGTATATATATATTTATTTATTCTTTAAGAAGTGGAATTATAGCTGTTCCACAGCTTGTGCAGACCGCTTTCTACATTGTAGAGCTCTCCCTCTCGCCTTGACAGGAATCACGAGATAAGGGGGGTATTTTCAACAAAGAGAAGAGAAGAGAAGAGAAGAGAAGAGAAGAGAAGAGAAGAGAAGAGAAGAGAAGAGAAGAGAAGAGAAGAGAAGAGAAGAGAAGAGAAGAGAAGAGAAGAGAAGAGAAGAGAAGAAAAGAGAAGAGAGAAAAAACTAAACAAAAGAAAATAGAAAAAGCAGTTAGCACAACCACATGTGCTAACTACTGGAAAGGCAAAAATTAAATTGGACCCAAGGAGTTGAGCTGAACGAACGAGTGTTCATACCGTGCACTGCGTTAAGCGGCATGCATATAGAACCAGCACTTTACAGTATATATACACACTGTATGCAGCGCAAGCTGAGCGAAGACTTCACTAAAGCGCCATTCACATCAAGCACGATAACTATAACGATAACTAATGACAAATAAAAATCGTTCTGATTGAAGTGGATGGCACAGTCCACACCACAGCCGTAACGACAACAATAGTGGTGAACGATATCGCATACTATATCGTGTCTGTCGTGTCCAAAACTGTTACTTTTCAGGATTCAAATTCCCAAAAAGCAAAAAGTAGCAGATATACAAGCTCGAAACGCGGCGCGTTTTGAGCTTGTATATCTTGTATATATCTTGTATATCTTGTATATCTTTGTAACTTGTATATCTACTTTCGTGTGACGCTGTAGTATGATCAAGTAGGGCGTTAATTTATGAAAAAACACGTTAAAATATGGAGATAAGAGGTTTCTGGCTGACTAATGATATCCTATTGCATGTGTCTTTCAGCACCATGGAGAGCTCTCTCTCTCTCTCTCTCTATCTCTCTCTCTCTCTTCCACAGTGTGGGCTCTGACACAGCTGGACAGCGGTAGTGTTATTATCGTTCATCAGTGTAGACGCTCACTTCATTATAGTTATAGTTCTCGTGCTTGGTGTAAATGGCCCTTTAGACTTGGGGGGCGGGTCTTGCGCACCGGAAAATCACCGATCTACAAGCTCTGTCAATGTGCGACACTGACTGGCAGCACAACTAAAGCATAAATCACTAAGCATAGCGGAGGCGCGTCGACGGCCTTGCATGCTGTGTGAGCAAAAGGTGGGGGTTGGAGATGCTCGGGGGGGGGGGGGGGGTGGGGGGGGTCAGGGGAGGGGGGGGGCAGGACAAAGCTAAGCCTCCGTTCAGCGTCTCACCGGCGACTCTCCGGGGACTGGGTCCTTCAGGTTGACCATGACCTCTCCTTTACGGCTGGAACGCTCCAGGTTGATGGTGTTCCACACGTTCATCTTGATCTTCTCCTTACTCCTGCAGGACACACACACGTGCGCGCGCACGCACGCACACACACACACACACACACACACACACACACACACACACACACACACACACACACACACACACACACACACACACACACACACACACACACACACACACACACACACACACACACACACACACGCACGTTTGTATTAATACTCTTGTGAGTAAATCAACATTTTAGGAGGGCGATTTTATGACTGCCATTCATTATTTCTTTATGTAACCTAAACCCTAAAGCCAATCTGCTATTTTATGGTTTGTAACCATAAAACAACCACGAATTTCCTCACAATGTCTCACATTCTGCTGTACTTGTGGGGGGGTACATTTGACCCTCACAAGTTTGGGGGGAGGGGGGCTTCCGCTCTGCTTTACCTGATGACGGCGGTGCCTTTGCCCAGGTCGTAGCGGAACTCCAGCACGCCGTCGTTGAGGGCCAGTGAGATGAAGTCCCCTTTGCCGTCCGTCTTCTGGCCGTTGTAGAAGATCATCCCGTTGGAGTCGTTGGCCATCAGCACCACGGTCATGCTCACCTTTTGTCTGCGGAGCGTAAATAACAAAAGTTACGCTTTGTCGTCGTCGCCCCGCTGGGCGCCACTTGATGCGCCGACGGCGTGATCGAGCGAGAAACAAAAAGAGATTTTTGGTTTATGTATAGCAGTGGTTCTAAACATTGTCTTCCAGGCAACCCCAGGGGTGCTTGAGGGGGTTCCGGGGGGTCCCCAGCTAAACGATTCATATGTAGGAACCAAAATTGACACTTAGGGGTGTGTAACTCTGATGGTGTACAAATGGAACCAAGTGGACCTAAGAGTTTAATTAACACAGAGGACTTTGCAGTGTACATCCCCAGGGATGAAGATCTTATCAAATGGGGGGTCCGTGGCCTTATAATGCATGTCAAATGCAGATCCTTGAAATCAAAAAGGGTTGAGAATGACTGATCCTATACCATCCTCATTGTGAATTCAGCTCAGGCACCCAAATTGCAGGGCTGTGCTCTGCTTCGGGTGTGAAACGAGCCCCAGCCAATGGAAAGTACATGATGCTAGGCGTTCCACAGTAAACACGCACTTGCAATGCAAGACACGGTGCGCTTGTTGTGGTGTGCAGCGGTGGACAGTAAACAGAGTAAATTTACTTGAGTACATTTTTTGAGTCTGTGTACTTTACTTAAATAGAGATAAATAGTGTCCTTTTACTCCAGAACATGTCTAGAAAGGGAAAATGTGCATTATGAATTAACCACTTAAGCCCTAAAGATCTTAAAATAGAAGATCTAGCCTGGCGTGGAGAGAGAGAGAGACAGAGACAGAGACAGAGACAGAGACAGAGACAGACAGACAAACAGATATATATCTTTATTGATCCCACGGGGGAAATTCAGTCACCAGAGGCAGCATAGCAGTAAAGGTACAGATACCGAGTAAGAGAAGTACTGCAAGATACAGCAAGGGTAGCGGAAAAAAAACAAACAAGGAGTAAGAAGAAGAAGAACAACACAAGAATAACAATCAGAATCACAATAAGATATGGACTTACTGCAAGTCGTGACCGTAGAGGTGCAGTCCCTTCAGCTCCAGATACGAGTCTCCGTTAAACAGTGGCAGGTAGGCCCCTTTCTTCTCAACCACTGGAAAACAAAGAGACAGCGCGTTCACCCCTGGGTCGCCTCGTCCGCCCGCTGCTGACAGAATTGGAATTCACGGATGGCGGATACACCTCGGAGGTGCCTGCTGACAGCGGAATGCGTTCTGAAAAATGGATGGCTCGCCATACGATGCAGCCTCCGGATTACGACGTTCTTCTCCACAAAAAATTGGATAGAAGTCTCAGAGACCTTTATGTCAGCGTGATATTACAAACCATGTAGGTCGGGATTGGGATGACAACGAAGTTTGGAAGAGTGCTGTGGCTTCAAACCCGGCGCCCCTTATTTTTTGGGCATGTCGTTATAGGGGAAGAATATCTAAAAAGTTCTCAACATTTCCAAAGATTTCAACAACAACAAAAACAAAAGAAAATCCACAGAAGAAGTTCACAACCTAAACAAAACAAGTCTACAAATTTCGAACAATTCCGAAAAATGACAAAAATAGCAAAAATATTATTTTCTATTTCAAAAATAATAATTAGGACTACAACTAGGATCCCAGAGCCTCGGGATTTAGGCGTTCTCCAGACAATATTGGACAGAAATCTCACAGCCTTTATGTCAACATGATACCAACACACCCGTGTACGTACGGTGTAACAAAGACACTTGGAAGAGTATTGGGTTTAACGCTGCAGCTGGGAGCCGTGGAATCACAAAGCCGACGTGCTTTGGCAAACCGTTTTTTTTTTTAACACCATTTGTAGGTGTGACGGCTCTAGCCCTGGTTGTTCTGTGTTATTTCCACCTGTCTGGAGTGATTAGGACAGGCAGGCACCCAGCCATCATTACTACAAAATGCAGCTGGGAGAGGGGGGGTCATTGGCCTGGGTGAAGTGTTACCCAGGGGTGTGTTCATGGTAATATCGGTTGCAAACAATCAGCCAGTATGAACATGAACACAGAGAGAGAGGGAGGAGAGAGAAAGAGAGAGAGAGAGAGAGAGAGAGAGAGACAGACAGACACACAGAGACACACACACACACACACACACACACACACACACACACACACACACACACACACAGAGACACACACACACACACACACACACACACACACACACACACACGCGCGCGTTTGTAGCCCGGAAAGCTTTCATTGGTAATTAGCCAGGATTAGCTGTGTGCGAGTCAGGGTAGGGAAGGCAGACGGAGATGAAAAAGCTAATTAGCAATTGTGCAGAAGAGCGCTAATGACGCTAGCAACACACACCAATGGAGGAGCGGCTGGGAATGCAGGCAGCATCCCACCGAGAGAGAGAGAGCCTGGAAGAAGCCATAACACAAACACACATTCCTTCAGTAGATAGATAATGTAAAATACACTATAACTGCAACGCTTGAGACCAGGAGCTGGGCTGCGGTTAGCTTTCCATGGACTGGAAGTAGCTCGGTGACCCAATCACTTAACTCTCATGATTTAGAGCACTAGAGAACCCCTGGAACCCTTCAAGGACCCCTGGGGGTCCAGCTAAATTAGTTAATTGTAGCTTCAAAATCAGTTTATCCACTGGTTAAAGTGGATAAACTGATTTTGAAGCTATAATTAGGCTATTCATACTTTGGGTATTCGGAAATAGCCAATCTACAGGGCTTGTAGATCGGCATTTTTTGAAAAAAGTGACAAATCTAGAGAAATTGTGAAAAATGCGGAATTATTCTTAAAAAAAATAAAATCTCTTATGGGGGTCCCTGACACAAAATCCTTTTCAGATGGGGGTCCACGGTCCATTATAATTCTTTGAGGACCACCGATATAGGCTATATTGGTAGAGACGCTGAGGAAAGTAGGCCATTCAATACTACCCAGGAGAAAAGGTCTGGGCAGTAAATATTCTATTGTAGCAGGATGCTGTACTAGCAAGGGTCCAATGGAGACCGCACTGCAAAATATTGATTAATATTGTCTAAATACTGTAAATGTTGTTGTTTTTTTTACCACTGACAGATTGTATATTCCTCATCTCTCCACTGTACATTGACTGTACATATTTACCCATACTACTGGGTATACAGTAGATTGGTCATCATGTGCAGTGCCCGGGATTTGAACCACGGCCTCGCCAAAGACTGTGAGCCACTCTGCTACGCTCACCCCCCTTTGACCTCCACCCCCCCCCCCCACCAGGAAACCTGGGCTTCAAACAGTGGTGGAAAAAGTACTAGCATCTTTTACTTAAGTAAAATCAATGTACTTAAAGTACCAAAAGTAAAAGTACTCATTGTGCAGTATGTCCCATTTCACAAGTTCATAATGTATACAAATATTTTTTAAATAGCAGATCTACAAGCTCACAATGCGTCGCATCGCAACGCGTTGTGAGCTTTTAGATCGGCTATTTTCAAATGGCCGAAATATATATAGGGCTTACAGTGGTTAGTGTATGTTTTGTGATAATAATAATCTAAATCTACAAAGTAACTAGTAACTAAAGCTGTCAAATACTTGTAGTGGAGTAAAAGTACAATATTTGCCTCTGAGAAGTAGTGGAGTAGAAGTAAAAGCATTGAAAATGGGAAATACTCCAGTAAAGTAAAAATTCCTCAAAAGTGTACTTAAAGGGATATTTCACTTTAAAAAAAACTTTGGGTCATTTTATCTTCTACTCAGGCTTTTGTGAGCCCTCCAGACCGTTTTTAAGTTGCTTGATTCATTATTTAGATATTTGATATTCATTTTATCAGACACGCCCCCTTCCTATACAAACCCATAATAACTTCAAACTCCATTTTTAACATGTTAGATTCATCAAAAACACCCGTCCTTGGTTCTGGTGACTCACCCTGCCCTCCTAATACGCGAGGAGGCCGTGTTTTTTCGATTACTTTTTTCATTTATTTTTTATATATTTTTTTGAAAATGAAAGAAATGTAATACGATAAAACAATTAAATAAAATAAATGAAAAAAATTATCGAAAAAACACGGCCCCCTCGCGTATTAGGAGGGCAGGGTGAGTCACCAGAACCAAGGACGGGTGTTTTTGATGAATCTAACATGTTAAAAATTGAGTTTTAAGTTATAATGGGTTTGTATAGGAAGGGGGCGTGTCTGATAAAATGAATATTAAATATCTAAATAATGAATCAAGCAACTTAAAAACGGTCTGGGGGGTTCACAAAAGCCTGGGTAGACGATAAAATGACCCAAAGTTTTTTTGAAAGTGAAATATCCCTTTAAAGGGGAAATCCACCCATTTTCAATATTTAACTATGTCATTAATATAGCATAAAGGAGTTGTGTGGAAATAAGAAAAAATTAAAAAAAAAAATAACATTTCCAAAAAAATTAACATTGCAAAAAAAATAACATTGCAAATTACACTGTGATGACTCATCATGGTGTAATTTGCAATGTTAATTTTTTTGCAATGTTAATTTTTTTTGCAATGTTAATTTTTTTTTAAATTTTTTCTTATTTCCACACAACTCCTTTATGCTATATTAATGACATAGTTAAATATTGAAAATGGGTGGATTTCCCCTTTAAGTACAATACTTGAGTAAATGTACTTTACACCACCGGATTCGAATCGCAAGAAAAGGAACACTAAAGCCAAACATCTTATCCACTATAGCCAAGGCTTTTTGGTCTTCAGGCAGAGGCTCTGAGCGAACTCTGCTAAACAAAGATTATACATTATTAAGATCAAGTATTTCACCTTTGGGAGCTCCACCAGCCACCAGTCAACATATATATGCGTCATGGCTAGCGTCTTTATCACAGGGCCCTGTCTGGGCTGTCTCTCTCCCTTCCTCATTAATCATGGCGGGCTAGGCAGACTGATGCGATTAGTCATGTCATCGATTTCATCGTTGGAGAGAGAGAGAGAGAGAGACAGACAGAGAGAGAGAGAGAGAGAGAGAGAGAGAGAGAGAGAGAGAGAGAGAGAAAATAGCCCCCCGAGCGAGCCGAGAGGCTCTGGCTCGCCCGCCATTGATTTCGGTTCACCCCAATTTATTTTAATCACTGTGCTAACCGGGACTCGGGGCTTTGAAAGGAGGAGGCCGCTCCTGCCTGATGTAGTGGGGTAGAAGTATAAAGTATTGAAAAACCGACTCAAGTAAAGTAAAAGCACCACTAAATTGTACTTAAAGGGGTACTTTGTAAGTCCCAAATGAATGATTTTGCTTAGCTGCTGGTCACTACCGGGTCTTTAGTGGATGCCTGCATTTCCCAGAATTCCATTTGTTTTCACCGGAAGGCGGAAGCGTTTCAAAAAGCGTTCTTTTTTGTTGTTTTATACTATCTGCGGATCGTTTGCCGTAGCCAGTGGAGCTTTAGCTACCGTGAGCTGTGTTTTCTTTTGCTGTTGTTTTTCCATCTTCAAATTCTATAATGCCATAAAAACAGCATGAAATTCCTTTTTGTTACTAGCGCGGTAGTTCCGGCGGGACAAACAGGAAACCGGTGCATTTCCGTTTCCGTTTTCCGGCCGGATGACATCACTTTCGCGGGAAAGACGCCCCTGTCCACTTTCAATAGAAAATATGTTTATAAAAGGCTTTTGGGGGTGAAATTCATGGAATGGGTGTTGTGAAACATTTGCCACTCACAAAAGATATAAAATGTAACTTTTGTTTTTTTGAAAAAGTTACCTAGTATTACTTTAAGTACAGTACTTGAGTAAATGTGCTCAGTTAAGTTCCACCACCGCCAGCGTGGCAGCTTTACTTATTTTTTCCTTTTTCGTACCATGGGAGTGCCTTTTTTGGAGTACTGGCGTTGCCGCGCGCCTGCCTCTTCAGACCTGCGTGTGATAATATATTCTCTTTCATGGCGTTTCAAATACAGAACATATTTTCACACTTCAGCCTGTATATTCCTGTAAACATCCAGAAGAAAGCCAACGGAGAAAAAGGGGGGGAACCTTGCCAAAAAGTGCTAATGATAAACTTCAAACGAGGCTTCTGGCTCTGGTCTTTTTTTCCCCCCAGCTGTGGCCCGGCGGTTGCACGCGGCGCTAAGTAGCAGCAAATGCGTTTGAACACAACACCTGTGGGCGGGAAGGGAGGGGTAAGGTAGGGTAGCGGAGAGGACTGGCTGGCTGGCGGTGGCTCTGCTACCAGCGCTTACTCGCTAACAAGCGTAGCCGAGTCGATGCGGCCCCGGTGGGGCCAATCATCAGTGCCGCGGGTTCCCGCGGGAGGTGGAGGCCCCCCCCGTTCTCTTTCTTCGTTTGATCTGCTTATGTGATTCCGGATGGCTGGAAATGTCACGGGCGGTGCAGAAACAAAAGGAGGAGAACGGGACGACAATTGGGGGGGAAGTTTGCAGCATGCGGCGACTGCAGGGCTGAAAACACGTGACTCAATGCCGCCAGTTGAGCAGAAGCTAAAGGTATGGCAAGGTCACTTTCACAGCATTACTATCAATGGCCAGTAAACATCTCAACAACTCATTCCATAGGCTATAGGCTATAGCAAATAAATAAGGCAATGTATTAGTGAAGAATGCATCCGGGGATGACTGCTCAGTGCTGCTCCCTGTAGATTTTTAAGGGGGGGGGGGATCAAGTGTTGGAGGAAATATAATGCATTGTGAAATCGGTCATTTTGATCAGATTTGCATTTTTTTGTTAAATAATAATCAACACGGAGACATTTCATAAATTAAGGATTTTAGTTTCTTTTACATTTATTATCACTTTTAGAATTTAGAATTTACATTTTACAGGGAGCCAAGATGCGGCAGCTGCCATGCCTTGCCATACCCAATTGAGGCCCCCATGCCCCCGCACTGATCTCACTGAGGCGTGCTGCTGCATGGTGGAGAACTGATTTACTGTACACCAAAGGATACACAGGACCTATACGACGATTAGCGAGATCTAGCGCTCCTCTAAGTGAACTCCGCGGGAGCCGGGGACTGATTTATACGGAGAGAGGTTTCGCTGCTGTGCAGTGCCGCTGCCTCAGGTCTTTCCGCAGCCAGACGTATAGCATCAACAACAATTCATTCTCACTCCGGCGCGCAAAATGACGGTGACAGCGATGGTCATTAGTGCTCTAATTACCTTTCTCGCAGTGCTTTCCCTCGCGTCCCATGGGGCACTCGCATTTGTAGCCCCCCTCCGGCTGCACCTGGCACTGTGAGGACGGATGGCACCTGCTGGGCTCGCACGGGTCATGGGCGTCAGCGCACGTCGGGCCTAGACACAAACAAACACACACACACACACGCACACACGCACACACACACACACACACACACACACACACACACACACATACACACACAAAAAAGAAAATCAACCACATGAACAACCACCTCATAAAATCCTCAAATCATCACTGTCGGGCATAAACCAATCATTTTTATCTTTTCATGTATTTTTTTCATATTTTACCCTATTTTATACTTGCAAAAATAGCAAAAATAACTGATCTAATTCGGCTGCTTCTGCCATTTCCAATTTTTAAAGAATTCATTGAACATTTTATTCTAGAAAGACATGCCCAAAATAGGGACGCCAGGGTGATTACGTCTGTCTGCGTTTTTTATAAATATTAAATATTTAGAAAAATAGTTATTGGTTCAATTTTAAACCAGTGAAAAGTATTGACTAGAGAGGTTTTGGACATAAAAGGTTATAACGATATTCTTTCATCCATGTGAGAGAAAGCCAAAAGGGTGGCGGGGAGAGAGCAGGCTTAGAATCCCCCCTGTTAATAGAGGTCAGTCTCTAATAGGATTTTGGAAATATTACTGTAACTGTAACATGTCCAGATTAGACAGCGGAGAGCGCCATCCCGCCACGCCACTGCGTTTTTCTGGGCCAACGGCGACGGCGGGAGAGGTTACAATACGCTGGTCCGTGGTCTCGAACTTTGCCCACCCACCCGTCAGGATTCAGCCGTCATTACCTTAGCAGCGGGGGGGACGCGCGAGGCAAAGGAGGGGGGGGGGGGGGGGGGGCACGGTAATGAACCTCTCCCCGCTGAGTTCTGAGGGCTCTCCCTCGCTCTGACTTGATCTCCGGAGGCCGTCTTTCATCCGTCTCTCTCTCTCTCTCTCTCTCTCTGAGTATCCTCTCCTCTCTTTGCATTTACTCCCGCTCTCCTACTGTAATCTCCCCTCTTCGTGTCTTTATTTGCCCGGTGCAGTCTCTCTTGGGGTGCACCCCACTCCAAACGACCTCAACTCATCCACGTCAGACAGAATATTCTATAACAACTGCCTTGTGGAATTCGCTCTTTTGAAATGTTAATGTCAAAGTCATACTGTCAATTAAGCAAAAGTTACTTTTGATACTAGACTGGGCACCGGTCTACTGAATGCAAGATGGGAATGCATGCCCCTACTTGGATATGCAACACCTGACTGTGTCCCTTTAATGCCCAAAATTGAACTATACAAATGTAACTAAATGGACCCTTACAGTTCCATTTGGTTACATTTGTACCCACCCAGAGCTACAAATGGTTAAATTAACTCTTTGAAATCACTCACTGTATTTCACTTCATTACTGTACAACTTATACTACCGTGTGTAATGTGTTACTACAGTACTACTATCACTTTACTAGTATGGACAACTTATTGTTTTGTTCTTTTGTTAGTTTTGCATTGTTTGGCACATATCACCCTCTCTCCCCCTATTGCACGCTTGTCCACCCTGGAAAGTCCTCTTGCTTTTCCCATCATAGGGCTGGTTCTTGGGAGTTTTTTCCCCCCACCCGATTGAGGGTCCAAGGAGAGGGGGTGTTGTTTTGTTTCCTTTGTTAAACGTACTGTATAGGCCTGTAAAACCCCTTTGAGATTTGAGCAGTGATTAAGGGCTATGCACATATAAACTTGACTTTGACCCATTAGGCAATCGCGTCCAGTCTGCCAGGATGACAGAGTGATTGACTTAACTGTTCCCCCCAGTGGGGCTAGTCTCATTTTCACTACCAAGGCTGCTCCCTTGTCCTGTCCCTGGTGGCCTGTATGTAGAGCATACAGTACATATTTCATCCAATGTCATCATTAAAGCAGGCTGCTCGCTTTTTTTTTTGTTCATGGCCATAGACCAGCGGTTCCCAACCTTTTCCCGGATCAAGACCCAACTTGAATATCTCAGAAACAGTGCTCAGATATACAGTAGGCGTTGCGGCTTGGATCAACAGAACTAACATAGTAGCCTATACTTGAAGATCCTACTTAACGATATCACGAGGAAAACTCTTTTTTAGGTTTTAACCCTTTCAATCCGGGAACGGATCTGTCATTTTAGATTTCTTTGGCTATTCAAAAACAGCAGATCTACAAGCTCATAGCGCGGCACCGAGTGCCGCGCGCTATGAGCTTGTAGATCTGCTATTTCTGACAAATCTTGAAAATCTTGAAATACGTATTTTTTAAAGCGAACATTAAGTAAAACATTTGGTTCCAAGGACCTCCAGAAGCAAAGATTTGAGTTACAAATGTCTGCTTAAAAAAGAAAAGAATCTAATGTTTGCACAAATTTTCATGATTTTTCTAAAAAAGCAGATCTACAAGCTATTTTTGAATAGCCCAAAGGAATCTAAAATGACACAGACGCGTCCCCGGATTGAATGGGTCAAATATTTTTTTTTATATTGAGATAACAATCTTAGTGTTTTTGACAATTCTTTGGGGTCCCACTTGCGATATCCTCACGGCCCAGCCAGTGGTCCCCGGCCCACAGGGTTGGGGAATCACTGATGTAGAGAGCATAACACAGTACAATATTTCATCCAATGTCATCATAAAAAGCACGCCGCTCGCTTTTCTGTCCGTGGCCACACTGACAGAAAAATGTTTCAGTCTCTGATTCCGCGTGTAAACACAATGTTAACAAACATGAAACCCCAGATATATCAAAGTTTTTTTTTGCCAACCGAGCGGATTTTCCCAGCTTTCCCAGAGAAAGTTTTCTTTCTCTCTGGCTCTTGCTCACGTCTCGGCTGTGTGGACGTTTTGTGCAGTCAGAGAGGGCAAAAAAAAGCAAAGAAGGTTTTCCACGCTTGGCTGGGTTCTAATGGCGGAGCCTACACTCAACTACACTCTCTTCTTCCCGGAGTCGCTTATTAGCCGCAAGCTGGTGAACTGTGGAGGTGGAGCGAGCGACAGGAGGTGGGGGTGGGGGGGAGTAGGGGGGTTGAAGGCCAGTGTGCGCTGAGCTTTGGTCTATATAAGCCTCTTTCATGTTTGCTGTATGCTGCGGCAAAAGTTTAGTCTCCCCCCGAGTCTAGAACTAGGAAACAGAAGTCTGATTTAAGAGTATACTGAAGGCTAAAACAGACCGGCTGCAAATGGCGCACATCAAAACAGCCGCCCCCCCATTATTGCCTTTGTACAAACCCCGCACCGGCGGCCCTGTTCCAGGCAACTTGATGCCTCACACTGTGTGTGTTCTTCTCATGTTGTTCTCCCTGCAGCGCGCGGCGGCGCGACGCTTCCAATTGGTGCTATATGGGCGTCACTTCACGCACGTCAATACCGCGTCGGGTCGCTGTGCGTGTGGAGTGAACTGGACCCAGTTCCACCACCTCACACTAAGTTCAAACTTAGCCTAGTTATAGCTTAAATGGCTTTTAAAAAAAACATTTAGGCCAAATTAGATTTATTTGGCTATTTTTTTGAAAAATCGTGAAAATGTGTGCAAATCTTTTAATATATATTTATATATTTTTTAAAACATTTGTAACACATTTGTAACACTCTGACCCAGGAATGGGTCAGAGTATTAAACTCTCCGAGTTGGAAGCACAGTGGAGCTCTGACTCCATTTTCGTCTCATTGATTGCTTGATTGAATACTTTAGCAGTTTGCAAAAAAAAAAAGCACAGGAAAGTGCAGATCAATACAAGGTCTGCTAAGAGGCTTTTAAACCCAAGAAAGCCTATGGCTTGTTTCCATTGGGGTCAACTTGATGTTGAAACAAAGACCAACTTGCGGTGTCTGTCGTTATAGCTCCTGGAGGCTGCTGTGTACATGAAATATCTTGCTGTAATGGCCTGATTATGAACTTGAGATTCAAATCACATATTAATTACGTCTTACTTAAAGTTAACTGTGGAATCAATGTTCTACCTTGATCTTGAAATTGCTTTTACATGGAGTGTTGGGAAGAAATTAGGCTCTCAACTCAAGACTGAGTTTAACACAGCACTTAGTCTTAGTCCTTAGATGACCTTTTGTCACTCATCACTGTACGATGTATGATGGACTTAAAATGATCACCTCTAAATGTTAGAAGACATAATCAACTGGCTTCAGCCTAATATTAAATGTATTTATTTCAATTATCCTTATTTACAACATCGCCTCCTTATCTAGCTCCTTTTACTTCTAATTATTAAGTTGGGCACTCTGCTCAGATCAATTTGTCTGTTCCTTGTGTTAAGAAAACTATTGGCGAAAGAGCCTTACTTTTTAAAGCTCTTTTGGATTGGAATAATTGACCTGTTGATATTAGATCCATTTAGTTGACGTAAACTCTTGATAATACATTTCATTGGTTCAATATTTATAAAAACCCAAAGAACACACATAACCATTTTCTATTTGACTTCAAATACATTCTCAAAAATAGCGAAAATAGCAGATATACAAGGCCAGGGGTCTTCAACGTTTTTCAGGCCAAGGACCCCCTAGCTGAGAGAGAGATGAATCAGGGACCCCCTCTATATTGTATAAAATTGTGTTTCAGATTACACTTGGATTTAACTTGGTCTGCTCTTTTTTCCCTCTACACACCTATATACATCTTTGCCAAAAGTAGCCGATCTACAAGCTCACAGCGACTCGCAGCGCGAGGCGTTGTGAGCTTGTATATCTGCTACTTTTGGCTAAAGTTCTCCTCAGAAAAGGGATGCTAGGGTTCAGGTAAAAACAGTAACCCTCAGTAACTCTGAGGACCCCCTAGGTGTCCCGGACCCCCTGTTGTAGGCAATTAAAATTAAAATTTGGATGTAAGGTGTGTCCCCGACAGCAACGAAAAAACGTGAACAACCCATCCTGGCAGCGGCAGAAGGAAGGAAACTCACCCCAGAAGCTGCTGGTACACTTGCAGTGGAACATCTCGGCCTCCTTCACCTGGCAGGAGGCTCCGTTCTTACAGGGGTTGGGCACGCAGGGGTTGTTGCCGCATTCGCCCACGCCGCTGCCGAACAGGACGTCTCCCTGGCTCTCCTGCAGGTTGTACACGCGGTTGTTGATGTCCAGCAGACGGATGCAGCCCACCAGGCCCATCCCCACCGAGGTCCTCTCCTTCACACTGGACAAGAAGACACAAGAAGTCCATTAGAACACGTGGTTCTCAAACCTTTTTCATGTCAAGGACCCCCAAAATTATATGTATTTGGCCGCAGACCCCCCCATCTCAAAATATTTAGTTCCAGGGACCCTCCAGAACAGAAGCAAAGATTTGAGTTACAAATGTTCGCTTAAAAAAATATATATATATGTATAATATTGTAGCCTTTATTGGAGGCCTGTCTTAGGGGTTTGATGCAATATGCCCACCACAGGGCTCCGGTCAGAGAAGATGACACGATGATGGCATTTTATGTTTTTTTTATATAAAGTTGATGGTAGGCACAGACATGGATGGTAATTGTATGAATGGTATTTCCTCAAGAACGCATTCTGTCATCATGTTTGCCTGTGTAGCTGCATATGAACTGCAGGTCAACAACTGGGGTCCTCTCTTACTAGGAGTGCCCGAGCAGAAGCCTAAACTAAAGTGCAAAAATGGGTCCTCAGAATAGGGTGCCTGAAGGTAGGCCTGCGCTAAATATAATTGGCAAATAAAAGTGGCAATGGGAATTTTGTACAATATATATATATTCAAAGATTTGCAAAAATGTTCATGATTTTTCAAAAATAGCCAAAGTATAAAATATGGTTAAAGTGGGTAACATGATTGTGACTCTATATTAACACATTTTTCCCGGGGACCCCCTGGTACCTCCCCAAGGACCCCTGGGGGGTCCCCGGACCCCACTTTAAGAACCAATGCATTAATAGAAATACAAGAGAAAAACTAATTTATCTCTTGCTATGATCACTACCATTAAGCATGAACGTTCCCTGATATCTCCCCCCCATCAAAACAAGTGGGTACTAGACGTCATTAGACTTTTCTGAGAGTCTTACTCCTGCACGAGGTCCTCCGTCACTCCTCCGACGAACATGGGCGTGTCGAGGTTGAGTCCGTCGGTGGGGCGGGGGCTCTCTCCGTGGATGGGCGACTCGTTGTCCACGCTCAGCGTCGCCGTGCGCCGAATGCGACTCACCACCAGCTGATGCCAGCGGCCCGGCTTGACCGCAACTGTGCTGACCAGCGTGCCCGGACCCGAACCCGTGTTGAACCTGTGGGTATGAACAAAATATATATATCATTTGTTTGGTGTTATTAACACATTGACCGCCAGAGGTTAATCTCATAATGTACTCACCAGTGCCAACGTTTTATTGTTGTTTTTTGTTTTTTTCACGTCGCCACAGATCTTGTTAAAATCCTTAAGATTGAGCTGTGCACTGTTTGTAAACATCGCGGAGATCTCACTGCTTCTACCAGTGAAGACCACGTGTCAAACGGAGCCGCCATGTTTGAGTTCTGACCGTTTAAGTTAACATGGGAAATGCGAGGATGAAAAACTACATGTTTACAGGGGCTTTTACAGGGGTTATTGTGTACGACTTAGAATGGAGGCAGACGGGAAACAAAAAACGTGATCGCACTTCCGGTCGAGATCGGGTGGTGTTACACTGAAAATGGTCCCCCTAGAAAATTAAAAAAAAAAAAAAATTCGAAAAAAAGGAAAAAGCACCACAGCCCGTAGGCTACGGGATTGGCGCTTAACCGTTGGATTTAACGGCCCGTAGAACTACGGGCCCGGCGGTAAATGTGTTAAGAGTGTAGACTGCCCTATAGCGTGTCTGATATCATGTCTAGAACGGGCGGGTTCAAAATCTGCGGAGAAAAATTCCCGCCGGATTCTATTGGTTCACCGATCTGTCCGTCAGCCCCCGCCCCGCCCCGCGCCCCTCCTCCTCCCCAATGTGTAGCATTGAGAGCCCTGACGTCACAACATTTGGAGCGACGCCCACTGCACTCTGGTTGGTTGGGGGAATGAAACACTTCCTATTCCCGGAACATCAACTTGGTTGGTCCAGGCTTTTATTTTTTAGCAAAACTAAAAGTGCAATCACACGCCCATTACCGGAATGATATTCTTTTTTTTCTTTTTTTTTTTCCCTCTTTGGTATGCCTTGTTTATTTTATTTTATCCTACTGTCTGTCTGCCACTCAGCTCTCCTACTGTCTGTCTCTCCTACACTGTCTCCCTCCCAGCTGTGTCCCGCTATGTTTTTCCTACTATCTGTCTCAATAAAGAAAAGAAAAAAGGACCCAACTCTCTTATTAATATTGATAATAAAAAACAGAGTGGGCAATGTATTTTCTTTCTTTTCATGACAAACGGAGTAGAGAAGGACAGGTGAGGGTTTTGACATAACACACCACATGTCCTCTTATTAATAACATTTTGTGAATTAACATTCTATCTGACGAACTGCTGGTGATAGCAAGGCCACATCTTCATTGAAAAGAGCTTTTTTTTTGTGTCTGTGCACCCACACACACGCACCATTATTGAGCTGAGACCAATTACCTACCGAGCGTAATGAGTTCTTCTCCCGCACATCCAGGATCCGCAAAGCAAGCAGTGGGAGGTAATCTGACCGTGGCACTCCTACGATTGACTCAGTGCCTCATTTAAAGCACTGCCGACTAATGTTCTCCTTCAATTTACTTTAGATTTCGATCTGCGTCAGTGTAACTACGGTTGGATTATGGGGGGGCATTAAAATCTGAGTCTGACCGAATGAAAGCAAAGCCCTAACACGGAGAGGAAGGCTCTGGGGATTTGCCCGAGGCAGATTGTGTACCGGCTATAATACATCTCTCATTTGTCCACTGCATTCTTATTTGCGTTGAATACAATTTGTAAGCGGGGTGCCCCTTACTGAGTAAGAGCGCATACCACATAAGGCTATATATAGTCTTTAATGCATGGTATCCCCCTCGCTCCCGCCTTTACGGTCTCTCTGTTCACTGTATCTATTTGAAATTAAAAAAATACACACGTACAATTTGTAATGCCACCTTGGCAATAGGCTCTATGCACAGCAGCAGTGGCGTAACGCAGAATCGCGGGGCCTCCCCGCGGGAGTTTCACGTGAGGCCCACGCACATGCACGCAAATTTCGGGTCTAATTTGGGTCTAATTCGGTCTAATTCGGGTCTAATTCGGTTCTATTTGACCAATATAAATCAACTTTTTTCTTTTTTTTTGCTGTAAAAATATTTTTATCAGCGCAGGCGGGGCCCCCCCTGCTGGTGGCCCCCCCGCACCGCAGCACTTGCGACCCCTCCGTTACGCCACTGCACAGCAGCCATATTGGAAAGAAACATGGCTGTTCACAGCCAACAGGTGTTACCAATGATTTAAATGAAGGCTCTGTTCCATTTTAGTGTAGCACTGTGGTTCTCAAACCTTTTAATTTCACACCCGTAAGGTGCCATTTGGAACCTCCGACCTCAAGGAACCCATGAGGGTCCCAGGACCACACTTTGAGACCCACTGGTGTAGCAGAGTGTTTCCAGTGAGCCAACAAGCACAATAATCAGCACCCTGACTCTGTTTGAGCAGAATGGAACGGAGCCTTCATTAGTATCATTGGTAACACCTGTGAAGGACGTATGGAAGCGGCCCAATATCTTTCCAATATGGCTGCTGTGCACATAGAGCCTATTGTGACCCTAATGTACTTTGACACAGTATCCTGAAACGAGTCTGTTTTTAAACATTCCTAAGTTGTGTCTGCACTTGAAAACCCACATCAGAGCGCTGAGATAAAAAAAAATTCAATCAAACCCTCCAAAAACCCATCCAAGAGGGACGCCGGTGCGGTCTAGCGGTGCCAGCTAGCCAAAAGCGCTCACCTGAGCTCCACTTTGCCGTTGATGAGAGCCAGAGAGAGGAAGTCCTTCTTGCCCTCCTGGCCGTTGTAGAGGAGGATGCCGGTCATCTCGGACGCTCTGAACTCCATGGCGATGCGGGCCGTGTGGTAGGCCTTCATGGTGTTGAAGGCCAGGTAGGACTTGCCGCCAAACGACGGGATGAAGTAGTTAATGACTGGAAAAACAAGAAACGCACAGAGACCGACGTCAACGACGCTGCACACATGGATGTGTTCCGATGAATCGACACAGTATTTCCGCACGATTATTTGCTATTCACTGATAGACAAACAGGCCGCGCAAACGTAATGCATTAGTGCTGCAACTATCCATTGCATCACTAATGATTATTATTGCCTTCTTCTTATTATTATTATATCGAGTTTTTTGATTAATCGAATATTCGAGAAGCGTGTTAAAAAAAAAAAAAAACACATATCAACTAATCAAGCAACTGTTATTTTATACAATACAAAAATAGTGAAAATAGCCGCCAAGCTCACGACGCATTGTGATGTGACACAAGCTTGTAGATCTTGAAATATTGCAAAACTTGTGACATAATGACATTTCCAAAATATAGGGATTGATTATTAATCGGCTATTTTATAAAATTATCGACATTTCTTTTAAATCAGTTCAAACCGATTAGTTCGATTAACTGTTGCACCCTTAGCATGCATAACTACAAGCTCCACCACGCATCACGCGCACACACACACACACACACACACACACACACACACACACACACACACCAACCCGATCTCCAGAGGAAACGTTCTCTTTGAACGTTTTTGAAGTTTTTGAAATTCCGTGAATAGACACGGAAAAACCAGAAATTCCGTGCATAGCCGCCTCGCATCTCCCCCATTGTGACTAAACCATGACGGAGGCGCGCAGTCACAGGCGAACTGTCACCCCGTGAAGGACCACCGAGGGAGCTAAGGCGACGAGTTGCCGTCCTGAACGGTGTGACGTTCGCCTGTGCCTACTCAGCGCCGTTTGAGTTATGTACCGATAGGCACAGAATCTTAAATTTTGTTGTGGGGACTGCTTGCGACTGGTTACGCCCACCGTGGGACTCGCCGTACATATGCACGCAATTTCGGGGTTTCTAGGCGACTATCCACGGAATGAAGTGCACTGTTCCGTGCAATGTTACGGAGATCTCTGGAGATCAGGCTGCACACACACACACACACACACACACACACACACACACACACACACACACACACACACACACACACACACACACACACACACACACACACACACACACACACACACACACACACACACACACACACACACACACACACACACTAAACCATTTTTTAGTTTTTTCCAGCCAGTCAACAATTATGATCATTATCCTCCATTTTCTCTCTTAGGGCTGTTTTATTGTCAGTGTTTCTGTCTGCCTCTCGGTGTCAGTCTGTCCCCTGCGTGGCTCTCTGTGTGCGTCCTCTCCGCTCAGAGAGGAGAATAGAATGCTGATGAGCAGCGGTGGAAAGTAAACTAAGTACATTTCGTGGCAGAAACCTCTTATCTCCATATCTTTACTTTTTGTGTTTTTTTGAAAAAGCCTATGTTTCTATATCAGTGGTTCTCACACTTATTTCATGTCAAGGACCCCCAAAATGATATGTATTTGGCCGCGGACCCCCATCTCAAAATATGTTGTTCCAGGGACCTCCAGAAGCAACGATTTGAGTTACAAACGTTCGCTTTAAAAATATATACATTCAAAGATTTGCACAAAGTTTTAAGATTTTTCAAAAATAGCAGATCTACAAGCTCGTAGCGCGGCACCGAGTGCCGCGCTACGAGCTTGTAGATCTGCTATTTTTGAATAGCCAAAGTGTAAAATAATGCTTTTTAGCTCAAATCTAAAAATGACACAGATGCGTTCCAGGTCTTAATGGGTTAAGCCCTATTTAATACTTTGGAAATTCAATCAGGTATTTTTGAAAAGGTTTCATACTAGTACTTTGGTACTTTAAGTATATTTTCGAAGCCAATACTTTTGTACTTTTACTCAACAACATTTTTGAAGACATGCCTATTACTCGTATAAGAGTATTTTTACGCTGCAGCATTGCTACTTTTACTCAAGTAAAGAATGGGAGTACTTTCTCCCGCCGCTGTTTCTCTCCGAGGGGTAGAATGGGTCGCTGATGAGTTCCCCTTCGCTTTTTAATGACTTGATTGATCTCGGGGAGGGCTGGCTGCGCGCCGCGCCCGATATTTCATTTAGCCACTCTAACGCTAAACACATACTGATTCTCACCAGCTAATCCCCCATCAAGGCAATTAGTGTCAATTATCTTAAGATGCAGCTGTGAGAGACCGTTCCCTGTCCCAAAACTCAGGAGTGGTGAGAGATGGACCAAAAAGAGAGACAGAGAGACAGAGAGAGAAAGAGAGACCAAAAAAAACCCAACAACAAAGAAATAAGAGGCAGACGGTCTGAAGAGAGCTCCCATAGCGCCCAGGCTGATTCATGGGCTCTTACAGTAATGTTGAATGGATGATGCGTCTATCGCTGTCGGGTGGAAACCTTGTATGTTACTGATGATGAACCTGTGTTCCCATGGATCCTATGTAGTTATTATTTAAGTCCCAAGCCTCTTGTTAATACTTTACCCCATTAAGGCCAGTTTAAAAAAAAAAACATATGTTTCTATTTTAGTGGTTCTCAAACTTTTTCATGTCAAGGACCCCCAAAATGTCATGTATTTGGACCTTGGACCCCCATCTCAAAATATGTTGTTCCAGAGACCCCCCCCCCCAGAAGCAAAGCTTTGAGTTAAAAATGTTCGCTTTAAAATAATATATATATTCAAAGATTTGCACACATTTTCACGATTTTTCAAAAATAGCAGATCTACAGGCTCGTAGCGCGGCACTCGGTGCCGCGCTACGAGCTTGTATATCTGCTATTTTTGAATAGCCCAAAGTGTAAAATAATGCTTTTTTAGCTCAAATCATAAAATGACACAGATGCGTCCCAGGTCTTAATGGGTTAAAACCATCTTTTCTGCTGAAAGTTGAAACACGGAGATACGAGGTTTCTGCCTGCCAGTCGACGTTATGCAAATGGGCTCAGAGGCGCTGGTTCAATTTGGAGGTGTTTGTGGAGTCTGTGTGAGTCTCCCTGATGGTGTTTTTTTTTGGGGGTTGAGTTTGGTTGAGTGAGAAGAAGACCGCGTCTGGGTCAAACACATCTAAAGCCTCTTCACAAGTTTCTTCCAGGAAAATCGATTCAAAGTTGGAGACGAAGACGCGGGGCGAGTCCCACTGTAGATTAGAACATCTCGAGTTCGGAATGAGTTCGGGTAAGTGAGAAGAGAAGTGAGAGGATCGGCTGCTTTTGAATAAAAGGGAAGAGATGAGATTCGGGGCATTATCAAAAGAAAAAGTGAACGAAACGCAGCAGCAAAGGGACTGAGAGTGACCTCCTGGATTTAGGGGGCGGGGTGGGATGGGAAACCACTTTTTGTGGCTGCAACTATCCATGATTTTACAGTAAGATTAGCAGTTATTCTTTCGATGACTTTTTCAATTAATCAAATAATCGAGAAGAATTTTTTTATTGCAATTCTTTTATTTTTTTACCAGGTTGCTGGCAGCCTGGTCTAGGAAGAGACTGATCAACTACTCAACACTTTCTCGACACTTTCTAAAAACTTTCTAGGGACCTTTTCATCATTGGCTGTCCTTCGATCCTTTTAAGCCAATGGGGAGACTTCCCCCGAGACTTCCCCATACTCTGAACGACGGGCGTCCTCCCATGCTATGGGATCATAGCCCAGAAAAAAAATAAAGTGTGGTCGTCGCCACCAAACAAAAAAACTTGTTGTCGTCGCCACCAAACTATTGACTTGACTCCTCATACACACACACACAGCGCCGCCTCCAACAGCGATTTGTTACTCCGCGAGCGAAAGGGTACAGGACCACGGGTCCATTTGGTTCCGTGCGGGGACGCTGGAGAGAGCAACCTGGTATTAATATGACTGCGTCATCATTTCTTGTTTTATGTGTCAACGAATTGCCAAAAAAATAACGTAATTGAGTTTAACCCATTGATACCTGGAACGCATCTGTGTCACTTTAGATGTCTTTGGCTATTCAAAAATAGCAGATATACAAGCTCATAGCGCGGCACCGAGTGCCGCGCTATGAGCTTGTAGATCTGCTATTTTTGAAAAAAATCTTCAAAAAAAAATCTTGAAAGAAAATGTTTTAGATTTTTTTTCTCAAAATGTTTCAAAATTTCAAAACTTTCAAAAAACCTCAGGTCTTAATGGGTTAATATCAAAAACGCGTTTTGGCTATTTACATTTATTTTACGAAAAAAACATTAATTTTGTATAATCGATTAAATTGATTGGTATTGATCATCATCCCTACTCACCTTTCTCGCACACGGAGCCCCCGCGCCCGGCGGGGCAGTTGCAGCTGAAGTCGCCCTCGCTGTCCTCGCACGTGCCCCCGTGGAGGCACGGGTGCGAGTCGCACGGCCTCGGGGAGGAGGGGGCCAGCTTGCCGGGCTTGTTGGACCTGACGGTGGTGCCGGCGGCGGCGGCCGCGGTCGTCGTCGTCAGCGGCAGGGTGGTGGTGGGGAGCGGCGTGGTCACGGGGGGCGGGGCGGTCGTGGTCCGCCTGGGGTGTAGGCGGCGGGTGGTGCCGGGCGCCGGGCGGCGCGTCACGTACGGGGAGGAGGTGGCCTGGGCGCGCACGGTGGTGGTGGTGCTGGTGGTGGTGGCTGCGGTCTGGGTGGTGACCGACGCCGTGGTGGTGGTCGTGGTAGTGAAGTACGGGATGGTGGAGAGGCCTGGTCGAGAGAGAGAGAGAGAACAAGAGAAAACATTACATTTCGTGGCAGAAACCTCCATATTTTAACTAATAAACTGTTTTCTGAAAAAAAAACGTTGTTGCTATAATTTCAGTGGTTCTCAAACTTTTTCATGTCAAGGACCCCCAAAATTATGTGTATTGGGTCGCGGACCCCCATCTGAAAATATTTTGTTCCAGGGACCTCCAGAGGTATATACATATTTTTGCACAAATGTTCAAGATTTTTCAAAAATAGCAGATCTACAAGCTCATAGCGCGGCACTCGGTGCCGCGCTATGAGCTTGTATATCTGCTATTTTGAGAGAGGGAGAGAGAGAGAGAGAGAGAGAGAACAAGAGAAAAACACACCTGGTTACATTTGGCTACACTTCCATTTGAACTAAAGACAATTTAATGGACTGTAAATATAATAGCGATGCAGTGCGTGTGTAAAAGGCTGAAGAAAAAAACCCAGGATGAATTGTTTTTGTTTTTGTTCACGGCACAAATGAGATATTGCACTGTAGTTAAATAAAATTGGTGTAACACGATGCATTTTTATGTGACTTTGTTACGGTCCAAAAGGTATAGTACACGGGTTCCCAAACTTTTCAGCCCGCGACCCCAAAAATATTGCGGCCATTGACTCGCGACCCCACCTAACCGCGGAGGTAATTTATGCACATAAACTTGCACGTTCGGTGCGCATTTGTAATGTATTTTAGTATGACTTTTGACTGTAGGCCTACTACTTGTACTGTTAATAATCTTGTTAATATAGAATCCAATCAATCACATTTACAGTACCTAATGAGATCATAATCATTTTTAGATTGAAATACATTATGTTAAGTTATGTTTTTTTTTTTACTCTTTTTTTTTTACCCAAAATAATTTCGCGACCCCACCGTCAGTGTCCCGCAACCCCAAGTGGGGTCGCGACCCCAACTTTGGGAACCCCTATAGTATAACAGGAGGTGCAGTCAGCCCCTACGGTATTTTCATATTTTCAAATATGGCCCCCCTATGACAAAACTTTGGACAACCCCCCCAGCCATAAAACGTTTGATAAAACGGCTCATGAATAACTTAAAAAACACTTTATTAACTAAGCACCGACGCAATTCCCAGCAGTGGGCGCTCCACCCTGCAGTTACCGTTGTTTGTGAAGCGAATATTCTCCTCCTCAGGTTTCTTGACTGCGATGCCGCTGTCCTTTGACGCCTTCAGTTGCTTCAGCAGCGCTCCTTCAATGTCCTCCACCTGGTTCCTGGTATCTGGAACATAAAGCAAGACGACAGCTTACCACGAGTTCCTGCTCTGGACCCCCCAGTAAGGACCACTCTCCAACAATCTTTTTTTTTTATTAACCCATTCAATCTGGGAACGCATAGCCTACTATAGAGCACCGAAGTCCTACCAGTAGAGGGCGCTTTTCGCAGGTTCGTGGCTTTATTGTGTTGATATCCTCATTGGGGAATCTTAGATCGCTTCATATAAGAACTGTGTTCCAAAAATAAACACGCCACCCCAGCGATTTTACTCATATAGATATGAAGCATCGACTGAAGGTGTAAATGTACACATTTACCCAAAGACTAACACAATATAAACACGAGTCAAACAACCCAAAGACTACATTTCCCATGAACGCGGCTGCTGTAGGGACAGTGATATCAGACCCGGAAGTAGTAGTTCTTAAGACTTTTAAGGCAGAATTCATTCAATTTTCGGCAGAAACAGGCTGTATCAAATATGAATGAATATCATAAACGATGCAGAGCCACCCTCCTGACAAAAACGCCGGGGTGGTGTGTTTATGTTTGGAACACAGTTCTTATATGACGTGATCTAAGATTCCCAAATGGGGATTTCAACACAAAAAATAAAGCCACAAACCCGTGAAACAGCGCCCTCTAGTGGCAGTGACATCAGACTTCAGTGCTCTATAGGCATAGCCTATAGTACTAATGTCTTCTAAATCCTAACAGGTTTCTGCAACAAAAAAAAAATGCTATAATATCAGTGGTACTCAAACTTTTTCATGTCAAGGACCACCGAAAATGACATGTATTTGGCCGCGGACCCCCATCTCAAAATATTTAGTTCCAGGGACCCCCAGAACTAAATTCTAAAAACCAGAAGCAAAGATTTTATTTTTTTAAATAGCAGATCTACAAGCTCATAGCGCGGCACTCGGTGCCGCGCTATGAGCTTGTGGATCTGCTATTTTTGAATAGCCCAAAAAGTATAAAATAATGATTAGCTAAAATCTAAAATGACACAGATGCATTCCCGGTTTGAATGGGTTAAATGGTTCTCAACGTGGGGGTCCGGCAAGGACCCCCATGGATTCGACTGATACGGTAGTTTATAGGCACCAAATGGACCCTTACAGGTCAGTAACTGTAAGTGTGTACAAATGGAACGAAAAACGGGACCATTTTGGTTCCATTTGTACACACTCGCAGCTTGGGGTCCCAGAGATAAAAAAAAAAAAAGATAATAATTGTAACCTATAGATCAAAGGCCTATTAAACGCATATCAAACTGCGGGGGTCCTCGAAATGAAAAAGGTTGAGAATCACTGCTTTTAGTTAGATGCAGTGCAATGCAAAATGCTCAGTGCTAATTTTATCCCTAACAGGTCCATACTTACACCCCCCCTCCCTCCACCCCAGGAGTATAAATGGATGATTTTGTAGTGTAAGATGGAAGAAAGGGGCCCGGCGGCTCTCCCCTCCCTCCCCTTTCTCGTATAACATCTCAACAGTGTTATATACATGAGGGAGCCGTGTGTGATGTGACGAGCCGAGCGAGGGTCCCCCCAGGGGGCTCGCATGTCCTCCACCCGCCTCTTTTTTTCCAGATGAATTGTCCTCATAACGCTCAGCGCAGATGGTCTGCTTTACTGGCCACAGAGGAGAGGCTCTTAACCCATTGAGACCTGAAGCCGATTCTACATGACTCCTAAATCCCAACAGTTTTCTGAAAAACGTATGTTTCTATATCAGTGGTGCTCAATCTTTTTCATGTCAAGGACCCCCAAAATTATATGTATTTGGCCGCAGACCCCCCATCAAAATATTTTGTTCCAGAAGCAAAGATTTGAGTTAAAAATGTTCGCTTTAAAAGTATTTACATTCAAAGATTTGCACACATTTTCACGATTTTTCAAAAATAGCAGATCTACAAGCTCGTAGCGCGGCACTCGGTGCCGCGCTATGAGCTTGTATATCTGCTATTTTTGAATAGCCAAAGTGTAAAATAATGCTTTTTAGCTCAAATCAAAAAATTACACAGTTCCAGGTCTTAATGGGTTAACAGCACCTGTCTGTCTGACTTTTTGCTTTTTACCTGATCCAGTCTCTCTCTCTCTCTCTCTCTCTCTCTCTGTCTCTCCCTGCATGAAGGACGCTGAACGATGCTCGTAAAAAAGGTGCAGCCGTGGAGGAAGTACTCGGATGTTTTACTTGAGTAAAAGTAGCAAACGCCACAACGCAGAAATACTCAGATACTAAGTAAAATCATCAGAAATTAAAACATTTTACTTGAGTGAAAGTAGAAAAGTGTTGCCATCAAAATGTACATTAAAGGGATACTTCACTTTCACATAAAATAAACATTAAAAATATATATAAAAAAAATGAAAGAAGTTATGGCAAAATTAAGGCCCCCTCACACATTAGTAGGACACTCTAATGCGTGAGGGGGCCATGAATTTTCCATTACTTTTTTCATTTATTTTTAATATATTTTTTAAATGTTTCCCCGACCCGAAAGTGAAGTATCCCTTTAAGTACCTAAAGTAAAAGTAGTCATTATGAACACATTTTCATTTTTTTCTCCAAAATGTGTCAAAATCTTTTGAAAAGAGCCGATCTACAAGCTCAGTAAATGTACTTAGTTACTTCCCAAACACTGGTGGTTTATGAGGTACATGTGTTCCCCCAGGGAGGTGAGAGGCGTCCAAACGCACCACGGCGGAGAAAGATATACGACAAAACCCCTCCCATGCAGCACAGTGAGGTGGAGGGACGAGGGGCTTAATATGGAAGCTTGGTTTGCTCCCACGAATAACAAACACCTCTCTGAAGACACAGCGAGAAAATATGATGATGTTTTCCCTGTTTTTCCCCTTTCACGCCAAGTCAATTGTCACAGAAAGGAAATGTAATTGGAAAAAAAGGAAATCGAGCAAAATGCCTTTGCACGATTATGAGATAATTAAAAACAATGCTGCTGACTGACGATGCAAAACAACCCCCCGCCCCCAAAAAACCCACTTAAACACTTCAAAGTGACACTTTATGGTAATTTGGTTCCCCAAACTTAACTTATACTCTACTAGCTAATGTCTTTCTTTTTTTCATTAGCCACTCTAAAAGCCTGTTCCTCTCCTCTTAAACGCTTCTCACCTGGTTTGAAATGGGCCTCCACGAACGCCAGGATGGAGTTGCTGGGCGCCAGGTTGCGGACGCGGACGCTCATGAAGTCTTTCTGCACCTCGGACTTTCTGAATAACTCGTTGAGCTGAAAGAGAGAGAGAGAGAGAGAGACAAACAAACACACCCACGTTCGTATTACTAAACTTGCGAGGACATTTTAGGACGGCAATATTATGAATGCCTTTTTTTGCACATTTGCCATGTCTATCCCTAACCAGGCCTGAAGCCGAAAAGAAAGCTTGTAGATCTGTGTTTTCGGCGCGCGACACTGGCAACCCTGGTAACACCAACCCTGACCCCGAAACCGAACCTAAAGGCTCGATCGTAACCCTAAAACCCTGACCTGAATCACTTCCTTTTTAACCGTAAAACAACAATTTGTCTTGTGAGGACCAGGGAAAATGGTCTATTTCTCAAATTCTATACTTGAGGGGACATTTTGGCATAGTAATAAAAGTGCACACACACACACACCGAGAGAAGGAGAGAGAGGGAGAGAGAGAGAGAAAAGAGCAGGAGAACAGATGATAAATGAGGCTAGTAATGAGCTCTATGCAATGATACTGGCTGGTCCAATTTCAGAAGGCCGTACAGTAATCTCTCCCAGGGAGAAAAGATGCTCTGTCAAATTGGGCCGCGCGGCGCAAAAACAAACCTATTGGATGCGAAGTGCACAAATTGACATTTAGCTGCAGCCCGGGCATTAACCCATTGAATCCGGGGACGCGTCTGTGTCATCGTAACGATTTCTTTGGCTATTCAAAAATAGCAGATCTACAAGCTGCCGCGCTACGAGCTTGTAGAATCTGCTATTTTTGAAAAATCATTTATTGCAAATCTTTGAATGTATGATATTTTTTAAGCAAGCATTTGTAATTCAAATCTTTGCTCCTGGGGGATTCTACGAATGTCTTCTAAATCCTAAAAGTTTTTTGAAAAACGTGTGTTGCTTTAATATCAGTGGTGCTCAAACGTTTTCCTGTCAAAGACCCTCAAAATTATGTATTTGTCCGCCGTCCATCATCTCAAAATATTTTGTTCCAAGGACCCCCCAGAAGCAAAGATTTATATACTATATTCAAATATTTGCACAAATTCACAATTTATAGCAGATCTATAAGCTCATAGCGCGGCACCGAGTGCCGCGCTATGAGCTTGTAGATCTGCTATTTTTGAATAGCCGAAGTACAAAATCATGGATAAAGTGGTTACACCGATGCGTTCCCGGTCTGACCGGGTTAATTATAGGAACAAGTTTTTGCAAGGCACCATGGTAAATGTCATGCCACCCCGACATGTGCTCCTGATTGCTTCTGCTTCGGATGCACCCGCCGTGCTGCACTGCAGTGTGTGTGTGTGTGACTGCGAGAAAAGCCAAATGAGGTCCATAATGAATTGAACACATCTTTCCTATAGATATGTGTGTGTGTGTGTGTGTGTGTGTGAGCGCGTGTGTAATCTGTTACGCATACGTATCACAACTTCGCGCGTTTGTAGATGAACAATAAAGCGCACGTGCACGCACCGACAGCCACGTGCACGCACGTGGCTCCTCGTTTCAAAGGGCCCCCCCTATACTCACTCCCTTTGATCACTTAAGGCCTACATACTTTGTTGTACGACTAACGGCGGAAATTGCTGATCTACAAGCTACAAGCTGTAAGCTTCGGCTAATTTTCGCTATTTGTCGCGACATTTTGAGAGCTTGTTGAGAGCTTGTGAGGCAGTAATGACATCATGCCCTAAGTAGGGACGCCATGGGGTTCATGTGGTTAGCTCAAGTGCTCTGGGGGGCCGTCAAGTCACTGATGTTCAATAAAGGGCCTCTTACCTCTCCAACCCTACAGGGCTGGTGGCTGTGTGTGTGCGTGTGCGTGTGCGTGTGCGTGTGTGTGTGTGTGTGTGTGTCCTGTGTAGCTGGACTGGGGCAAGGCGGTGTTGTGAGGTGAGCTCAAGACAAAAACCAAGCCTTCAAAAGCCAAGGCTTTCACTTTGTCCCCAACGGAGAGGTGACCTAGAAACACCTACAGCACCACACTATCCCTTCTGTCCTTCTCAGCTCTTCCTCTCTGTTCATATCTAGCTCTCTCTCTCTCTCTCTCTCTCTCTCTCTCTCACACACACACAGTCTTTTTCTCCTTCTTGTCTCTTCACTTCTTATTTACACACTGTAACAGACTAGCACACACGGGAAGAAAGGGTTCCACTGTAGACTGTGTGTGTGTGTGTGTGTGTGTGTGTGTGTGTGTGTGTGTGTGTGTGTGTGTGTGTGTGTGTGTGTGTGTGTGTGTGTGTGTGTGTGTGTGTGTGTGTGTTGTCATTGTGCGTTTGTTAGGAGGAGGTGCAGGATTTTGTGTTGCTATCAAGTGACACATCCGGCTTCTGCGAGACATCAGCGAGGAGCACTAATAATCACATGCAGTACACACATACACACACACACTTACACACGCGTGTGTACACACACACACACACACACATTCACACAAAAGTTGCAGTAGATTAGGTCCCGGTGGGGGCAAGTGACACCGATTCGGCAGCTGGTGGAGGCGTGCTGTGTGGAGCGTGCACACACCTTCGCGCACACACACACACACACACACACACACACACACACACACACACACACACACACACACACACACACACACACACACACACACACACACACACACACACACACACACACACACACACACACACGCAAACCTCCCAATTTCCCTCTAATCAGCAGAGTTAGGCCTTGGGCTGACAAAAAGATACACTCTCCTCAGAGCACAGACAACTAACTTTGGAGAAAACACTAAGAGAACCCTAAACACGTCGGAACCTGATTAGCTCGGAAGCACTCGGCCGCGACCAACAAAATGGGGATTGACGCCGTCAGAAGCCAAATTGGTGTGACTGATATCTTCACAACGGTGCCGGCGTTTGCTAATATCGGAACAATACACGCTTGGCGTAGCTAATTTTTTTTTCTCGCTTCTGACGCAACACTGGCACTGTATGGGCCATTCGAAAACCCCCGGTGGCAGCGTAATGCAACTTTACAGTTCAGTTCCTGGAACTGTTCAACACTAGAAAAAGAGAATGCGAGCACTCGTCTCTGTTGGTAGTTCTCTTATTCCATTAAGACCTGAAGCCAATTATACAAAATGTCTTCTAAATCCCAACAGTATTCTGAAAAACATATGTTTCTATATCAGTGGTGCTCAAACTTTTTCATGTCAAGGACCCCCAAAATGATATGTATTTGGCCGCCGACCCCCATCTCAAATTTTCAGGGACCCCCAGAAACAAAGATTCGAGTTAAAAATGTTCGCTTTAAAACAATATATATTCAAAGATTTGCACACATTTTCACGATTTTTCAATAATAGCAGATCTACAAGCTCGTAGCGCGGCACTCGGTGCCGCGCTACGAGCTTGTATATCTGCTATTTTTGAATAGCCAAAGTGTAAAATAATGCTTTTTTTAGATCAAATCAAAAAGTGACACAGATGCGTTCCAGGTCTTAATGGGTTATGGGGTGCAGGGCTCTGAAAATATAACCAAGTAATTTGAAAAGATCACCGGCGCTGTTACGTGTGCGAGTATGCAGTGGAGTTATGTGTCAGTGTGTGTGTGTGTGTGTGTGTGTGTGGGTTTATGTCAGTGTATGTATGGGGTTGTGTGTGAGAGTGAGTGTTCACTTTCCAAGTGCGGAGCATTTCCTGATTGCTGGCTGCCAATCACCACTGCTTCCAGTGATTGGTTGGAGGACACTACTTAATGCCTTCAAACACGTGTGATAACTGGCAGCATTTGCGGTAATGCTGTCCACCCACACATGCACTTTGTTTTGGTCCCTGTATTTGTACGGTATGTTTTGAGTCTACATAGTGCTCTTTTAATGTGAATCACTGAGCCACTGAAGCCAGATCTTTGTATCATATTTTGGTTAGATTAAATTAGAGTAGAGAATAAGTAGGGCTTTGTTGTAACTTTATTTTGTGTTTGTCAGGTTAGTGTTTGAAACTCAAGCTTAGGTTTAGGATGATTATGCTTATTTTCCTGAGTTGCTCTGTGTGTCATTTATGACTTTGTTTAAATGTCTTTAATTCATGTCATTATCTTAAGTTATTAATAAAAACGGGTTTCACTCCCAATTCTATGTTTAGTCAGGGGATATTAAAAAAATCTTGGAATAAATTCCTTACCAAAAAAATCTTCACCAATGTGTTTGTAAAGGTGTCTAGTAACACATCTCACAAAGACTGAAATGCAGTTTCCCTAGGAGAATTTTTGACAGCTGCTGAAAGTTGGGGTACCCACCATTTCCCTGCATTTCCATGCAGGGGAAATAAATCAAATTTTAATTCTGTTTTAAGTAGCATATGAGGGGTCAAACTAGGGTGTTTTTGAATTCTGAATCCATTGATTCTGAATCCATTGCAAGCATTTGTTTTGCACCAAAACCACTCCTTGGGCTAAAAACGGCCATAGCCATCCTTTTCCAGGTATACTTTTTGTGTAAAAAGCCCATTGAGATTGGGGCTGTGGGTGAAATGGTGGGTACCCCAACTTTCAGCAGCTGTCAAAAATTCTCCTAGGGAAACTGCATTTCAGTCTTTGTGAGATGTGTTACTAGACACCTTTACAAACACATTGGTGAAGATTTGTTTTTGTAAGGAATTTATTCCAAGATCGGAAAATGTTCTGCTAATATCCCCTGACTAGTTGCATCCCTCAGTGCTCACTTAAAAGTCCTTCTAAGATCTCTTATTTATTAAAAGACCCAGCAGCAGCAAGGAACGTTTCGGCCAAAGCCTTCCCTCAGCATGATAATTACTCACTACATTTAATAAATAAATGTGTTCAAATAAAACGTGTTCAAGCCCACCTTATCAGACTCTTTTTCCCCGCCTAACTTAAATCAAATATCCCTTTCTGCCTTTTAGTCTTCGCTTACGTTTTTCTCCTTCCTCAATTTTTAGCCTTTTAAATAATTCTCTCTTAATAAAGTTGTTTATTTTTCATTTGTTTTGTAAAGCGACTTTGGGTACTATGAAAAGCGCTATATAAGTGTGATGTATTATTAAATAAGAGATCCTAAAAGAACTTTAAGTGCTCGAGCTTTTTTTTCAACTGTATGACACTAGCATGGGGGAGAATCAGTTTTTTGGGTTTCTCATGCTCTGCCTAGAACACACTTTATTTGAATAAACATGCCAATTTTATCGCAGATGCCTCAGGGCATGTACTTTTCTTTGGCAGTATTTTGGCACAGCTGACATCTAAATCAGCAATTCAGTAAACCAGTGAAGTTGCTGATGAAACGCTGATGAAAGATGTTGCTGATAGTTTGGCATATGATCTCTCCAATCGACTTTGAATACCCTTGGAGTGTTGGGCCAACTTTGTCAAAGTATACTTCATTTTCAGTCCAAGAAAGCGATCAATTGCTTAAACCTGAAGACTTTTTGCAACCACAAGCTAATGTACTCATAGGTTCCATTTAGAATCTTTCACGAACCTTGACTCATGGCGGCATGTTTTGAACACACCTGCCATGCCAATGTTCTAAAGCAGTGGTTTTTAACCAGTGGTCCGAGGACCACCAGTGGTCCTTGAGGGGGGTACCAGGAGGTCCCCAGCAAAATTAGTATAGAATCATTTTAACCACTTAGCTTTGGCTATTCAAAAATAGCAGATATACAAGCTCATAGCGCGGCACCAAGTGCCGCGCTATGAGCATGTAGATCTGCTATTTTTTGGGGGGAAAAAATGAAAATGTGTGCAAATCTTTGAATATATATATATATACATTTTAACTCAAATCTGGGTCCCTGGCACAAAACATTTTCAGATGGGGGTCCGCGGCCAAATGTATATCAATTTAGTGGTCCTTGGCATGAAAAAGGTTGAAAACCACTGTTCTAAAGAACATGCACACACCTGCATGATGCTAATGTTCTAAACATCAATCTGCTATCTGTATATACCGTACGGTATGTATATATCTTTTGGATTTTTTTTTACCTGTTTCTCAGTCCTCTCCTGCTCTTACTCTAACCTCTCTCCTCTCCGTTCTCATGAAAGCTACAAAATGATGGAGCGTGCACAAAAATGAAGAAGAATTTCACCCACTTCTTCACACATAGGAGTCACACATACCTGTGATTTGACAAAAAAAGCTGATTCTGATTCTGAAAAGACTACGGTAGTGATAAATCACGCCATCCACAAGCCAGTAGCTGTTGGAAGTGGTCATGGCTAACATGAAGTGTCTCAAAGTCTCTTTGTCACACACACACACAGCAACATCCAGAGTGTTCTCTTTGATTCTGAAAGTGAACCCCAAAGTGGACTCCATTTTTACACTCAGTCAAATGAAGCATTCTCCAACCTGTATTTTCAACTGTACAAAACACTTGGGGGAAATTCTATTAACCACTCAAGCCCTATTCTATGTGCTTGAAAATAGGAAAATAGTGGGATACGGGTGGGGGAGGAGGGGGGGGGGGGTCTACACGCTCGCAACGCGTCGCAACGCGTCGCAACGCTTGCAGATCTGCTATTTTCAAATAGCTGATGTATATGTTAAAGTGCTCATGTGGCCCATAGTCGCTTCTTTTGGGCTGGTTTTCCTAGACCTGGTTGCTTGTTTCTCTCACAGAATCTGGCAACACTGCCCCCCACCCCCCCCCCCCCTATATAACCGCCGTCTCCTAACGGTGTACTCACAGCGCTCTCGATGCTGCGGGCCGTCTCTCCGAACAGCTCCGACTTGGGGTCCTCCATCTCCGGCGTGTAGAAGACCTCCTGGCCCTCCACCTGGTCCAGATGCAGGAACCCGCTGAACCTCATGGTCGCTGCGAGGCGGGAAGAAGAGGATGGAAAAAAGGATGATAAATGTTAAAAGAATGTTAAGAATGTCATGGCTGGTACGTACACACACACACACACACAGGGCGTTCCGCACAGCCTATACCCGCCACCCCACAACAACCTCAACACAGGGGCAGTGCCAGTCTCTCGGGGGTTAGTGGTGATGAGGGACGTGTTTTGTTGTTGTTTGTTGGTGTGGTTGACAAAAGGAGGGGGTGGAGGAGGGGGAGGTTGTTAGTGTCGGTCATTTTTGACCGGTTTGCTGTGGTCATTGGGTGGGGGTGGAGGGATTGGGGGGAGGGGGCGACTCAGGGCAGGAGTTTGGCTGTGGATGTGACAGTGGGGTGGGGGGGTGGTGGGGTGGTGGTGGTGGGTGGAGTGGATCGTGGGATATATATGGTGGGGAAATAAGGAAGGAAGAAGGGAGAGAAGGAAACTTTTTTGGGGGGGTGGGAAAAACGGGCCAGCGTTTACCAGACCGAGTCTCGTCCCAAAAGTCGGTGGAGGCGCGGAGGGCTGAGTGGAGAGAGAGCAGGTTAGACACTTGGAAAAAGGTTGAGCACAACACACACACACACACACATACATGCATGCGCGCACGGGCGTGCATGTAGGAAACATTTTATAGGAACAAACAGGACGCCGTGGCAAGACACTCTCAAAAGTGCCCTCTTCAGCAAAGAGAGAGAGAGAGAGCCTCTCCCTGAACGACCTTGGAGGTTACATGCACCAACATCTATCAACTCACTGTTATGGTCCTGCTGACCGGGAGAGAGAGAGAGAGAGAGAGAGAGAGAGAGAGAGAGAGAGAGAGAGAGAGAGAGAGAGAGAGAGAGAGAGAGAGAGAGAGAGAGAGAGAGAGAGAGAGAGAGAGAGAGAGAGACATGAAATACTGCAGGGAGATGTGGTTGCATGGTGGCGGAGACAGTGTCCAAGGGGGGCAGTGGTGGAAGACGTACTCAGATTTTTTTTTTTTTTTACTTAAAAAAGTAGCAATACCGCAATCTAGAAATACTCTGTTACGAGCAAAAGTCCTGTATTCAAGTAGCAAAAGTAAAAGTACTCGTTATGCAGAATATCCCATTTCACATTTTATTTTTATTTTCTAAATTTGTCAAATATTTTGTAGATTGCATATTTTTGAAGAGAAAAAGCATAACATAGGGCTGAATTGTATGTCAAATGCATGTTTTGTATTAATAATCTAAATCTGCAAAGTAACTTGGCAGATAAAATTAAAAAAATAAATAAATACTACTTACTACTACTATTCTGACTACTATTTGACAACCAAAGCTGTCAAATAATTGTAGTGGAAAATGGAAATACTCAAGTAAAGTCAAAGTACCCCCAACATTTGACCCAAGTACATAACTATAAATGAAGTAAATGTACTCGGCTACTTTCCACCACTGAGCGGGAGAGAGGGGGGTATCGGGGGCAGAGTGAAGCAGTCAGCTAGGAGCCTAGGAGGCGCTGATGTCGGGGGTTTTTCACGACGCCCGTAATCAGCCCAACAAATTGCCCGAATCAATCACGGGTTGTGCGTACGTACCCTCGCCCGGGCTACGCCAGGAGGGGAGAGAGGAAGAGCACTTGTAATGATTATCATGAAAGATAGCCGCGTGATTGTCTACCTAATGCCGGCGAAAACCGGTGACAGACGTCGACCGGTTTTAAAATTGCATGATAAGGACGACCACCTCGCTACTACACCCCCCCCCCCCACACACACACACACCCCCCACCCAATCTCCCCGCCTCTACGGCTCCTCACACGACACACACACACACGTCGATTAAAATCTGACGAGGGGCCATAAAGTGGAAGCAAATGGGTGAGGGTTTGAGGGGCCGATAAGGTGGAGTGGGGGCTGGGGGGAGGGGGGGGGTTAGATCTGACTTGTAATCTGCAAAGAAAGACAAACATCAGAAGAGGGTGATTTTCCGGCCCACAGCCGTCACGGACGGAAAGAGGGAGAGAGAGATAGAGGGAGGGAGGGAGGGGGAGAGAGAGAGCGAGAGAGAGAGAGAGAGAGAGTAAGGATGAAGGGCTGTGTTTGCCTATCAGATCTTATTGAACTGTAAAGCGTAATGGATTTGTCAGACTTCCACTGGCATATGGGAAGAGTTTACAGTAGCTGGAGCTTAGCGTACCATTAACTTTCACTTTCGCTTGGCTATTATCTTCCCGCACCATATGAATGCTATTACACTCCAGTTAAATACATCTTCTAGTCCTGTCCAGAGGGCAGAGGCAGTATCCTGGCACCTCACCAACACACACCGTGTTTCTTTTTTATCCTTTTTTATTTTAGCCATTCGTCACTGTCCATCCAGTCCGTTAGCCACTTTCAACCTGCTGGGCAACGATTAGTGAAGATAGCCGATCTATAAGCTCATGATGTGCCGGGATGGAACGCCGTGTGAGCTTGCAGATCAACTGTTTTCGCTATTTGCTGCACGGTGAGGATATATAGGGTTTAAGCATTTTCTCTTTAACCCTTTAAAGGTATCATGACATTCATTTTCACTTTTTTTATTTTCAATGTTTTATTTGGGGTTTTATGACCTCAATTACACCCAAAAAACCTGAACTTAGAACATTCAGTGGATTTTCTGTGGTCTGGGGTTTTCTGAATAATCAGGCTGAAAAGTAATCTGAGCTTGGCCCTTCGACAGTGAGGTCACTGTCGAATAATCCCGCCCACTCTCCTCCTCGCCCCTCCCCTCCCCTATCCTTTCCTTTGGGGGGGGCGGAGCAGAGGCGATGATTGACAGGCAAAATCCCTCACCAGCGACACCCGCAGGCAAAGATTTCTTTTTTCATTGCAGTTGAAAAGGCTTTAGAAATGTGGGAGAAAAACACCTGCCATTGATCACTGGAATGGAATTTTCACTTAAAACTTTTTGTACACTTTTGAAGGACCAGGACAAAGACTTTGAATGTGGTGTAAAAGTGAATGTCATTAAACCTTTAAGACCTGAAGCCGATTCAAAAAATGTCTTCTAAATCCTAACAGTTTTCTGAAAAACCTATGTTTCTATGTCAGTGGTTCTCAATCTTTTTCATGTCAAGGTTAAAATTATATGTATTTGGCCGCGGACCCCCATCTCAAAATATTTAGTTCCAGGGAACCCCCAGAAGCACAGATTTGAGTTAAAAATGTTAGTTTAAAAAATATATATATTCAAAGATTTGCACATATTTTTACGATTTTTCAAAAATAGCAGATCTACAAGCTCATGGCGCGGCACTCGGTGCCGCGCCATGAGCTTGTAGATCTGCTATTTTTGAATAGCCAAAGAAATCTAAAATGACACAGATGCTTCCCCGGTCTTAAAGGGTTAAAGTAAACTCTGACTTTGGCTGTGGAAAACCCTCCCTCGAGTGACAGTTTTTTGCACACATCTCGCCCTCGTCATCTCTTAGACTGTGACCTCGAGGCGATTCACCAGACAGTGGCTAAACAGATACGGTACGGCGGTCTGAAGATACAGACAGCTATCTATTAGCGGTCGCCTTCCCCCAACAGCACGCCCCAAAACCCAAAGGCGGAATGACATTTTGTCAATACACTGGAAAATACAACGAGATGGAGCTGATATAGGCACCTTAGCTTAAGCGGAGCGTCACTTCTGTCCTAATGACGGGCGGTTCGGCCTATAAGCCGTCCTCGGGAGAAATAAGAGCCTTGCGTATCGATCAGCCTATCTTTTATCGGCGACGCCTCTCAGCTGAATGAAAGTATTGATCGGGGGGGGGGGGGGGGTTGGAGTGACATCATTGTTAGCGAGGGGCATTTAGCTGACATAAACGTTTGCATTAGTTTGATTTGTATCACCTGTTGTTGTCTACTGAGGGGCGTTCCGGAAGGACGTAAATAATGACCGTTTCGAGCACCACATGACTGTGTGTGTGTGTGTGTGTGTGTGTGTGTGTGTGGGGGGGGGGGGGGGGGGGACTGGAGCCTGGCCTCCAGCACTCGGTTCCTCTTCACCTTGTCGCCTAAACGCACAGGTCGCTAAATCAGGGCTAAAAGCATTAGCTTGCCATCTAACGCTGGTGTGTGGCGCGGCCGGGAGAAAGACAACTTCAGAAAACACACTGTTGGTTGTAAACAGCGAATCCCACTGGTTAACTGGGAGGCCTTTTGGGCGGCAACTCGTCCGCACCAGTGAATCGGGAGTGACCGCATGAGGCCGCCCGCCCCGCCCCGGTGCGCTAATTCGTGGCCCCCCCGATTCTCTGGTCATGGCCTGGCACACTCCCCCAGGGGCCCTCCGGGGAGAGAGAGTGAGAGTCCCTCACTCTCTGAGCAAGGTTTACTCTCCTCTAAACAAGCACAAATAGAGAGGGGAATTGGACTAAGGGAGAGAAAGGGAGCGAGCAAGCGAGCAAACAAGCAAGGCAAGAAGAGAAAGGGAGAGAGGGAGAGAGAGAGAGAGAGAGAGAGAGAGAGAGAGAGAGAGAGAGAGAGAGAGAGAGAGAGAGAGAGAGAGACAGACAGGCAGAAGCAAAGGGGAGAGAATTAGAGTCTTTTATCATTGTGGACCAACTCTAGCAGAAGCTAGTGGCTGGTGCAACAGGGGCTGGCTTTGCCCTGCATGGGTCTTTGTGTTGGCTCCCTGGCTGCTGGGACCCCTCAGGGAAATGAACTGAGGCAGATTGGATTGAGACCGACTGGAGTGAAGCAGAAAAATAGAGCGACTGAGGTATGGGACGACAGATAGATACAGACCAGTGGCATTGAGAGGGGGGAATTAAAAAAAAGAGGAACGGGTCCACTGTCAAGTCCTGAGCGTTAATTTAACTCAGAGAGTGTACGTATGGACCCAAACCGACCCTATTTGGGTTAAATCAACGCTCTGGATTTTCACGGTGTGGAGAGAACAGACAGGACTAGACAAAAGGGCAGGCCGTCACAGTCAAGCGGTTTCTTATTCATGAATGCGTATATGCGGTCGTTTTTTTTTTTTTTGTATAGTTTACTGTTACCGTTTTGTGATGAAATGTCTTAAAGGTCCCGTATTATGAAAAAGGCGATGTGCACATTCCACTCTGGTATATGATGTATCTATTAACTGGGAGTGTAAGAAAATATCAATACACTCGAGTCTCACGACATTATGTTTTGTGTCGATTCTCAAAAACACTGTTTTGATTGTTTTGTATAAATAAGAATGATTATTGTTATTAATAATATTTTTTTACTGATGCAGTCAAATGTTAATTTCTTTGCTCAGATTGCACAAAAAGTTGTGCTGTGATGATGGATGTTACAGGGACTGTGATCAATGCCAACGCAGATCCCACTGTTCTGATTGTTCATACAAAAGTAAACTTTTTTTTAAACTCAAGATTTTATGCATTATGGAATTAACATATTTTCTATCATATCACGTGGCGAGCAGAAGCTTATTTGCATTTAAATCTACAGACACAGAAAACAGCCTGTCCAGGAGAGGACGGAAACAGAAGGGTATAAAGGCATGGCCTACCAGAATGCATAATCCGAGTGGTATTTTCGGAAAAACAACATCGAATACCGTAAGGTCTTGAGGACCTATAATGAATGTAAAATGTGACCTTTAAAACAAAATGAGGGCGTCTTGGTTTCCAACACAGATTTAGTTTAGTCAGGAACTTTTCCGGGTGTTTTGTGCGCAGCTGCACGTTTTATGAATAAGCCCGTCTGTCACGAGGCAATCTGGGAACCCATCGCTGAATAAAAAGTAAAAACAGCGCCCTCTGCTGTTTTTTACTCTTTCACTTGGCTCTGGGGGGAGCTGAATGGAGCACCCGTGCGCAAGGAAACCGGGGTTTTGGTCTGCCCTCAGCGCTCCACTTCCGGTGGTGCGCTCATGTTTTCATTCCCACTGACAATATTTCTACACGGAACACTAACACCACTTCTCCCAGAGAACATGGATCGTTTTGGTTATAAGCCCCACTTGTTTCTATGATGAAAGAGCAAGTTAAAATGTGAATATCTTTCCGTGGTTTTGTCTGCTCCGAGGACGCTATTGTTAAGTGAGTTTGTTTTCAGTGGGAAGGGAGCGCACAGACAGTAAATCCCGCCCACTACATTTGATTGGGTAAAGCGCGGCCTGCTTCCTGATCGGAAGGCACGCCCACTTGTGAGCTGACGCGCACACGTCCTGAACGGGGCTCCCGACAGATTCAGTAGCGCAGCTCTGAATCTGTTCTTGAGAGAGGTGACAGAGAGAGGTGACAGGTAACTGAGCCAGAAGAGAAAGGAGGAGAGAGAACAATAAAAGAGATTGAGATAGAAACAGGAAGGCAGGTAAAAATGGGCAGAGAGCGCAACGGCAGGGTTAGGATGTTGCCCTAGAAAGAAGACAAGAGAGACAGTGATGGTGTTGTACATTCCTATAAATCAAGTGTTGTGTGTGTGGTGTCTGGTGTTATACATGTTACACCAGGGGGTGAGTTACTTACAGGGGCAGTTGGCGCCCTCTGGAGTGCTGGAGGCCGTCTTGCCGTCGGGGCAGCAGCCGAAGGGCGTGTTGTCACAGGACGACCTGTCGTCGGGCGTCGGGAAGGTGGTGGCAGCCACTGTCGTACCTGGGGGGGGGGGGGACACACGGCGAGAGGAGAGGGCTCCGAATAATTCATGAAGCTTTAACCCATTAAGACCTGGAACGCATCTGTGTAATTGTTTTGTTTGTTTTGAGCTAAAAAGCATTATTTTACACTTTTGGCTATTCAAAAATAGCAGATATACAAGCTCGTAGCGCAGCACCGAGTGCCGCGCTACGAGCTTGTAGATCTGCTATTTTTTTTTAATCGTGAAAATGGGTGCAAATCTTTGAATATATATTGTTTTAAAGCTATTTTTTTTTACTCAAATCTTTGCTTCTGGGGGGTCCCTGGAACAAAACATTTTGAGATGGGGTTCCGCGGCCAAATTCATATCGTTTTGGGGGTCCTTGACATGAAAAGCACCACTCACATAGAAACATACGTTTTTCAGAAAACTGTCGTCAGATTTAGAAGACATTTTGTAGAATCGGCCTCAGGTCTTAATGGGTTAATTGAATTCATAAGTTCACATTCTGACGACACCCAGAGGGAGAAGGTCACACCGCTGATTTCTGCTTTTTTTCAATTTCCGCTTCTTATTCGCATCGTGTTTCTTTTCCCACACTCCGCGTGCACTGACAGCCTGTGAACATGCCAATGCACACATCTGTCAGGAGTGATAACGTAGTAGCTACTTTCATGGGTCTTTTCCGCGTCTGCACCTGGCGCTCTTTTTTTACCCCCGATGGAAAGAACGATAGCACAGCGTAATGAGCACCTACTATCTCTGCTCGTTCCGCACACAAAACGCTCCGGAGACTCGGGCCTGCATTAGCAGCCCAGCCAGATAATCTCTGTCGCTGATTGGTCGGACTGTTATCTTTAAGGCTTCATCGTGCCACTGGCTTAAGGCTGGGCAACATGACTTCAAATATTGAAATTCAGACTTTTGCGTCGGTTACGATTAATGAATGATTGTTAAGAAAAAAGGGAAAATAGCAGATCTACAAGCAGGCATCGCGATGCATTGTGATCTTGTGGATCGGCAATTTTCAAACCAATGGATATAGTCGATTTTTTTTGGTGTTGTTTCGTTGATATATAAGTAATAAAGAGAATACATTAAAAGAAAAACATGCTACTCAACTGTTCAATTAACCTACATGAGAAAGATTAAGTCTGTTATTGGTTCTTAATGTCGGTTTCCACATATTTTCGGATAATTGCCGAAAATGCAGCCCCATAGAAAATAGCCCTAATCGGGGCTATCGTTTCTTGAGACATAAAAGTGGCCATTCTGTTTTTCCGGGTTCCCGGGGGGGGGGGGTTTAGCAGTGGAAGCCTGCTTTCTCAGTGATCAATGATGGGATGGAAGGCGAGGAGGTCGGGCGGGCAAGGGGCTGCACTTTTATGGTGGGGGTGGGGGTGGGGGTGATGGCAGAGGCAAACGGCTGCACAGCTAAAGCTGAGTCGTAAACGGCGCCGGAGGGAAGGGTCATCCTTTTCAAGGACTAGTGGGCTAAATGGCAAGCCGAGAGAGAGAGACGGGGAGGGAGAGAGAGAGAGAGAGAGAGAGAGAGACGGGAGATAGAGAGAGAGAGAGGGAGAGAGCGAGATGGGGGGAGGTTTTACAGGGCATCTGTCGGTCCTCGGTCTGTAGGATTTATGAGCGGGAGGAGCGGGGAAGGGGTGTACCACAGGGACCCTGGATTGGTCCCCTGTGAGTGGTGAGGGCTGTCAGATGGATGGCTGTCTGACGCTCACACACACACTCCCATACGTTGGCCTCCCCTGACATTAAATCACAGAGACGCGCTTGGAATGCAGACGGTCCAAGACATACGTACTGGACCGTACACACATATACACATATATACCACACATAGGAACGCTGCACATACTACGTTGCATGACAACACACATAAACACACACACACACACACACACGCACGTACCTTCACACATGCACAATTTCAAAAAAGAACATCAAATATACCAACACACGCTTGACCGCTCATTCAAACTCACAGAGACAAAGAACACACACACACACACACACACACACACACACACACACACACACACACACACACACACACACACACACACACACACACACACACACACACACACACACACACACACACACACACACACACACACACACACACACACACACACACACACACACACACAGAGGTCGCATTTACATGCAGACCCGCCACAAGACACCACTGTCTCTCCTTGGCAGGCGGGGGGGGATACATGCGCCTCGTGTCAGTGAGCACTCTGGTCAGGATCTGACAAGAGAATAAATCTACGACGCAGAGGGGGAGAGAGAGAGAGATGCGAGGGAGAGGGGGGGGGGGGGGGGCACGCAGTTCCATCAATTCAGCGCCGTTACAGCGAGCCCGCCGGGTGACGGCAGGTCACTGAGCTTCAGAGGGATGGAAAACAACGGCGCGGGGGAAAAAAAAAGAGGCGTGATTGAAAAAAGGCCTCAAAACCAGCTCCACTCTGACACTCTGTGAGGGCGGAGTGGGTTTAGCCGGCCGGGGCCAAAGCGTTACAGTCGGAAGGACATGTTGAAAGTGACTGTTTGTGTGCCTGAGTGACAAGGTATGGCTAGATGCGGGCAGCGGTGGATAAAGTACTCGACCCCCAGTCAGTGGTGTAAAGTATCTAAGTACATTTACTCAAGTACTGTAGTTAAGTACATTTTTGGGGGTATTTTTACATTACTGGAGTATTTCCAATTTTCTGTACTTTTACTTCTACTCCACTGCATCTCAGAGGCCAATATTGTACTTTTACTCCACTACAATTATTTGAGAACTTCAGTTACTAGTTACTTTGCAGATATAGATTATTAAATTATAAAACATACATCAACCACTTTAGTCCTATTTTATACCTAGGCTATTTGAAAATAGCCGATCTACAAGCTCGTAGATCTGCTATTTTCAAACATTGTAGTACTTTTACTTTTGGTACTTTAAGTACATTTTGATGCCAATACTTTTGTACTTTTTTCTCAAGTAAATTTAGAATTCTGGACTTGTAACAGAGTATTTCTATATTGCAGTATTGGTACTTTTACTTAAGTAAAGAATTTGAGTCCTGCGCGCTTCAGCCAGCAGAAGGAAGAAGAGTTGCGTCAGAAGAAAATAATAATGCCTGGGCACTTCAGGAGAGACTACCCAAATAAAATATACTGGAGCACTCGACTGTTTTATTGTTTTAAAAACAATAAAACACGTGCAGAGTGCAGACCAGTCGAGTGCTCCAGTATATTTTATCCTCCTGAAGTGCCCAGGTATCATTATTTTCTCTGATTACTCCAGGTTGCTCTGTCAAATGTGTACTTAACTACAAAGTACATTTTCTTTTGAATGTCAATGCATTGTTGTGTTACAATTTTGACATTGTAATAAAACAAATCAGCTTCTCCAGAATGTTTTTTTAAATATCAATAATGGTGAAAATAGCAGATCTACAAGCTGTTGCAAGCTTGTAGATCTGCTATTTTCACAATACGTGAAATAGGGCTTAAAGCGGTGAATTCATAGCGTACTTTTTCCCTTCCTAGAAATGTGGTGGAGTCAAAAGTACAATATTTGTCTTTGAAATGAAGTGGAGTCAAAGTCACAAGTAACAAAAGAATACAAATACTCATGTAAAGTACAGATACTCCAAAAATGTACTTAACCCTTTAAGACCTGGAACGCATCTGTGTCATTTGTGTCTTTGGCTATTCAAAAATAGCAGATATACAAGCTCATAGCGCGGCACCGAGTGCCGCGCTATGAGCTTGTAGATCTGCTATTTTTGAAAAATCGTGGAAAATTATTTTCAATATTTTTTTCAAAAAAAAGTTAGGATTTAGAAAACATTTTTAGAATCGGCCTCAGGTCTTAATGGGTTAATTATTACAGTACTCAAGTGAATGTACTTCGTTACTGTCCACCACTGCTAGAAGCAGTCATCTGTGCTGCCGACAGTGTATTTGACAGAGTCTGGCTTTAGGTTTATTTTTGCTTGTTCAGAGCGAAGTGGGCGCGGGGCACAATCAGAGACGACCACGGATGATGTAGCAACAGTTGAACGACGCTGATAGATTCCCTGCCCTCCAGAATAAGAGATTTATGTCTTATTTTGGGCCGGGGAAGCGACGTGTGCGAACCGTACTTGCAGACACTTTGTCACACAAAGTGTGTTGTCAATAGCAGTTTTTTTTTTTGTTGTTGTTTGATTTTTCTATTGGTTTATCTGTTTAAGTTTGAAATGAGATTCATCCGGTCACAAATGTCGCTAACAAATAAAACATTTACTACTTTCCGTGGATTTCTTGCGTCGTGTGAAGTTTTCCCTTATTATGTGTACCTGCCAATGTACCTGCTACTTTTTTGCACCTTATGTCTTTTGACGTTTCTTTTCTGTTTTTCTCCTTCTCCGTTTCTCTGCCCCCCCCCTCCCTCCCCCCCCCTGCGCCCCTTTTTTCTTCCCCGAAAACAACGAATGAAGGAGCTCACACAAAAAAAAATTATTTCACCCACTTCTTTGTACCTGTAACCCTGGGATGTGACAATAAAACCTACACTGCTAACCATGTCCGTATGAAGTAATAACAGATGGTGGCATGAATGTGTTATGGTGCAGGGCGAAAGCCAATCTAGAACCAAGCGTCGGTTCGACGACCTTAACCCCCCCGACTCAACTGCAGTGGTGGAAAAAGTACTCAAATTCTTTACTTAAGTAAAAGTACCAATACTGCAATATAAAAATACTCTGTTACAAGTAAAAGTCCAGAATTCAAAATTTACTTGAGTAAAAGTACAAAAGTATTGGCATCAATATGTACTTAAAGTATCAAAAGTAAAAGTACTAAATCTTTGAAAATAGCAGATCTACAAGCTCACAACGCGTCGCGATGCGACGCGTTGTGAGCTTGTAGATCGGCTATTTTCAAATAGTCTATGTATATAATATGGCTAAAGTGGTAAATGTATGTTTTATAATATAATAATACATATCTGTAAAGTAACTAAAGTTTTCAAATAAATGTAGTGGAGTAAAAGTACAATATTTGCCTCTGAGATGTAGTGGAGTTGAAGTAAAAGTATTGGAAATTGGAAATACTCAAGTAAAGTACAAATACCTCAAAATTGTACTTAAGTAAATGTACTTAGTTACTTTCCACCACTGCTCAACTGTCACCCCCCCCCCCCCCTCCCCTCAATCCCTCCCAAAGCATTATGGGCAATGAAGTGAATGAGTGGGGTGAATTTTACCGACAGTCTCCTCTCCTCCGCTGGCCTCCTCTGGGGGGACGCCACTGCTACCTGCCTCCTCTTCCTCCTCCTCCTCCTCCTTCTCCTCTTCGTCCTCCTCGACGCCGGGCTCCTCCCCGCTGGGCTCGCCGCTGCCGGAGTCCTCAAAGGCGGAGGCCGAGGGGGGCGGGGGGGCCGGCGCGGGGGGGTGGGGGTGGGGGTGAAGCGGTTGGTGTGCTGAGGCTGGGCATGGGTGGTGTGGTGGTGGGGAGAGGGGTCGGGGGAGGTGAGGGTGGTGGTGGGCGCAGTCGGGGCGTCGACGGTCCTGGGGGGCGGGAGCCCCTCCACGTGGCCCGGCGGCGGCGGCGGGGGGGGCCGGGCCGGCGGACGGGGTGGGGGAGGGGGGGGGGTGACGGAGGAGGGGTCGGGGGTGGGTCGGCCGGCCGGCTCGGCGACGGGATCTGAGGGGGGGGGGAAGGGGGAGGAGGGGAGGAAGCAAGGAATGCAAATGTATGAATGGCTTTAAGCAAAGATGGAAATGCTTGGTTTTGACCTAACAATACAAGCTATGGTACAGGCCTTATACTGTTATACAAAGAAAGTACCAAAAGTCAACACATCTTAACCCATTAAGACCTGAGGCGATTCTTTAAAAAAAATCTAAATCCTAACAGTTTTTTGAAAAAAGATAAAAAATATTTTTTCACGATTTTTCAAAAATAGCAGATCTACAAGCTCATAGCGCGGCACTCGGTGCCGCGCTATGAGCTTGTATATCTGCTATTTTTGAATAGCCAAAGGCATCTAAAGTGACACAGAAGCGTTCCAGGTATCAATGGTTTAAGCCAATAAATGATTAAAAACACATATAGATTTTTATGTTTCATCGTTTTAAATGACTTTTCTCGCAACACAACATGTCTTGGTATTGCAGTGTCCTCTTTCCCAGAGAATTCATTGACAGATTCTTGGCTGCATACTGCCAAGCCTTTTCTGTGATTCTGTGTATACACAGTAAACAAGACTAGAGCATTGACATTTCATTTTCACACAGACACACGCACACACACACACACACACACACACACACACACACACACACCACACACACACACACACACACACACACACACACACAACACACACACACACACACACACACACACACACACACACACACACACACACATTCGTATTAGGCTACTATACTTGTGAGAACATCAACATTTAGGATGATAATTTTTATACCGTAAATGTTACCATTTTGGGGTGTGTGACAAAAGTGCACAGTATAAACCAAGCATGTCTCACCATAAAAGAACCATTTCTCTTGTGAAAACCAGGGAAGAAATGGTCTTCACAGCTGACTATTCTCAAATTCTACCATACTTGTGGGGACCTTTGTCCCTCGAAAGTATAGCACTACTTGCACGCACGACATACACAGTAAACAAAACACACACACACGCACAACGCACGCACACGCACACACACACACACACACACACACACACACACTCACACACACACACACACACACACACACACACACACACACGCGCAAAGAACTGTTTGGAAAAACTGACTTTCAAAACCTCCTGCAATGAAAGAGGTGTGCGCATGCGCGTCCGATAATAACTAGGATGAGATGAGAGAGAGGAAATCTTTGCATGACAAACCATAATAATAGAGGAACCTCTAGTTGTCCACTGCGTATGCTGTGAGTTGAAAATGGAAGATGGAATATGCTAAAGAATGATGTACAATATTCAGTTATATCGTTTCTCTGGAATGTGATGCTGCCTCGAACATGACCTACAGTACAGTACAGATGGGGTTAACCCATTAAGACCTGAAGCCGATTCTACAAATGTCTTCTAAATCCCAACGGTTTTCTGAAAAACGTATGTTTCATATATCAGTGGTGCTCAAACTTTTTCACGTCAAGGACCCCCAAAATGATATGTATTTGTTCGCCGACTCCCATCTCAAAACGTTTTGTTCCAGGGACCCCCGAGAGGCAAAGATTTGAGTTAAAAATGTTCGCTTTAAAAATATATGCAGTATATTCAAAGATTTGCACACATTTTCTCGATTTTTCAAAAATAGCCGATCTACAAGCTCGTAGCGCGGCACTCGGTGCCGCGCTATGAGCTTGTAGATCTGCTATTTTTGAATAGCCAAAGTGTAAACTAATGCTTTTTAGCTCAAATAAAAAAATGACACAGATGCGTCCCAGGTCTTAATGGTTTAAACTGTGTGTGTGTGTGTGTGTGTGTGTGTGTGTGTGTGTGTGTGTGTGTGTGTGTGTGTGTGTGTGTGTGTGTGTACAATATAACGGCCACATACCGTAGTAGCTTGTGGTTGTGTACATAAAGGTAAATATATAGCGCCTTAACCCAGTCAATCCGGAAACGCATCTGTGTCATTTTAGATTTCTCTGGCTATTATAGAAATAGCAGATATACAAGCTCATAGGGTGCCGCGCTATGAGCTTGTAGATCTGCTATTTTGGAGGGGGAAAAAAAAACGTGATAATGTGTGCAAATCTTTCAATATCTGTGTAATTTTTTGATCTTTACACTTTGGCTATTCAAAAATAGCAGATATACAAGATATACAGATACAGATATACAGATACAGATATACTTGTAGATCTGCTATTTTTGAAAATTTGTGCAAATCTTTTAGTGTATATTTTTTCCAAGCGAACATTTGTTACTCAAATCTTTGCTTCTGGGGGGTCCCTGGAACAACATATTTTGAGATGGGTGTCCGCGGCTAAATACATATAATTTTGGGGGTCCTTGACATGAAAAGGTTTGAGCACCACTGATATAGAAACATAGCTTTTTTCTAAAAAGACATTTTGTATAGAATCGGCCTCAGGTCTTAATGGGTTAACCCAGGAGTACGTGGGAAGTGCGTGTTGTTTACTGTACAGTGTTAATATAATGCATCAGTTTGTAACTCTGAGAGTACACAAATGGAACCAAACAGACACTGCATTTGTATACTCTCGCAGTGAAATTAAATTAATTAGGATGTTACTCTGCGTGTGCGTGTGTGTGTGTGTGTGTGTGTGTGTGCATGTGTGTGTGTGTGTACATGCTGTGCCAATGCCTATGAATTATATATCCATATTCAAATGCCGCACTCCGGTAGAGCAGCTTTAATCACCGGCAGCCAGTGCCTCCAGTGATGAATGATTGATAGAAATAGGCCGAAGAGAAAGAAGAAGCCGCGCCGTTAACTCTGACTTCAAAGACGGCAGACTGCTGCTCGCTGAGCGCAAGCATCCGTCAACGCCAGCACAACACTCTGTTGTCAGAATGCACATACCACGCGCACGCCACTCCACATCAGAGAGAGAGAGAGAGAGGGGGAAAGGGAGAGAGAGAGAGAGAGAGAGATAGAGGGAGAGAGAGAGAGAGAGATAGGGAGTACTCCAATTTTTTGTACTTAAGTAAAAGTAACAATGCCACAATGAGGCAACATTCAACTGTTACTTGAGTGAAAGTACAAATTAAAGTACAAATGCAATCAATGCGTCTTCAAGTTTTCCAAATGTATAGAAATATTTCAAAATTATTACTGAATAGTAATATAGGCCTATATATTATACGTATATATATTACTATTCAGTAATAATTTTTGTACTAATAATACTATAGGGTTTAAGGATTAATGCGTGTTTTGTATTAATAATCAAATCGGAAAAATAACCGGTAACTAAAGCTGTCAAATAATTGTGGTGGAGTAAAAAAGTTGTAGAAAATACTCAAAAGTAAAAGTACCTCAGAATTGTACTTAAGGGCAGTACTTGAGTAAATGTACTTAGTTACTTTTCACCACTGAGAGAGAGAGAGCGAGAGATAGGAGAGAGAGAGAGAGGGAGAGAGAGAGAGAGAGAGAGAGAGGAGAGAGAGAGAGAGAGAGAGAGAGAGAGAGAGAGAGAGAGAGAGAGAAGTGAGAGAGAGAGAGTGAGAGAGAGAGAGAGAGAGGGAGGCTGTCTGCAGAGAGACCATCATTACCCATGCATAAAGGCTTCAGTGCAAAAGGACAAACAGTCTGATAAAAGAGATAAATAGGACAAAAACTCCTGAGGGGGGTGGGGGCGTAGAGGGGGGGGGGGTAGCCAGGGGGGGGGGGGGTTTGGGGGGGGGGGTAAGTAAGTGCTTCAGATTGTGCCAAGGCAGGCGGGCGTGACAATATTTGTCGCTTTTACTTCGCCCGCGTCCCCCGAGTGTGAGCGTGGGGGTGACACGAAAATAAGCCGGCGAAAGAGAAAGAGAAAGAGGGAGAGAGAGAGCAAGAGAGAGAGAGAGAGAGAATCCGCCCCGTTCAGTGGATTCACACCACATTAAAATTCGGCTAACATTATGCGTAGGATTTAATTGCATGCTAATAATCGCAAACTTGATCGGCAATTACGCGCCGAGGTGCGAAACTCAATACCTTGACGAAGCGGGGTTTGGGTATAATCATGCACCGCTGCCCGCCCCCCACCCTCCCCGCGCACCATACCACAACCCTCTGCTTCTGTCAGAGAGAGAGAGAGAGAGAGAGAGAGAGAGAGAGAGAGAGAGAGAGAGAGAGCGGAAGTGAGAGCCAACGTCGATGATATCGCCCCAGAGCGGTGCCACACTCTGCCTTTCCTCTTGGCTACACCTGTCAGTCAGGTGCGCAGTGTTAGCGTTTGGACAACCCTGCTCACTGTGTGTGTGCGTATGCGTGCGTGTGCGTGTGCGTGTGCGTGCGTGTGTGTGTGTGTGTGTTTGGACGAGGGGAGGGCAGGCTAACCCTCAGCATTACTAGGTTTAACAGTCCATTTGCTTTCTTGCCTTTTTTTTGTCCGTCAGACCGATTTATACTTTGTCGTGCGCCGGCGTCGCGCAATAGAAAATAGCCGATCTGCAAGCTCGCTACGTGTCGCACTGCGACACGTAGCGAGCTTGCAGATCTGCTATTTTTTTTCGACAGCACTCCTGTACAGAGAGCGGACGGTAGTAGAGCGGAGCCGGGCTTTGTTCATCGGGGCTTGTCAGTGGCGAGGTGCAGTTATCTCTGAAAGGTGGCTATTAAGATTGTTCTGCGACGGCGGGCTTGCGCGCTCAGCGTGTAGGAGGAGGAGTAGTGGCGGAAGTAAAAGGCCTGTGTTTAAAAATGTTACTCGAGTAAAAGTACAAAAGTATTGGCATCAGATTATACTTTACAGCGCAACCAAATTGTCAGATTTTGGTTCCGAATAGCAAGCGGGTCGCATTGCGGCACATTATGAGCTTGTACGTCAAGCTATATATCGAATATCCAAAGTATAACAGTGGTTAATATATGTTTTGTATTAATAATCCTAACCTGCAAAGTAACTAGAAACTAAAGCTGTCAAATAGCTGGCAATATTTCCCCCTTTTTTTTACTGCAGTGAAAGTAAATGTACCTCAAAAACTGTACAATACCATACGAGACCAGAGGGAAAGGCGGGTGGTGAAATCGGAAGGGTGTGGGAAAGAAGACCAAACAAAACCAAGTGAAAGAAAAAAAAAGAAAAACAAAGACGAAAGGGTGAAGAACGGAAGCCGGGGGTGGGGGGTGGGGGGGCGGGTGTTAGAACCCGAGCTGACGCTAGTATAGAAGATGGCAGTGATGGATCCGGTGAGAGCGGAATAGAGAAGGAGGATGATGACAGAGGATGGCGGTGATGAGGAGGAGGAGTAGCCATGGGGGAATGCGAGAGAGAGAGAGAGAGAGAGAGCTATCTGGCCATATGGCCATATGGTGCCACTTGCTGCCAATTTGCCACACAAACCTACAGGTGATGAAGCCATATGGGACAGGCCGGTACCACTGCCAAATGTCGGGGACGATTTTCAGGAGAGGAGGCTTTTTTGCTGTTTTACACTTTTACGGACGGGCAGGAGAAAGATCAATAATTTGTTCATGTTTTGGCCGCGTAGGTCTCTTATCCTCATCCAAACTACATTTTCATGAATATAATCATGAATATTTCATACTGTACAAAAATATGTTTTTTTCTAAACTCGGAAGATCAAATAGATAAATAAATAAATAACGCATAAATGTTTTATATATTTTGACACTAAAAAGGCAAAAGGGCATGACAGTCTCATTAAAAATGTATATTCTTAATCTACAAAAGTGTGAAACTTCAGCGAGGGGCGGCCTTCATCCGAGTTACTTTTTTATTTATTTATTTTTTAGCATGAAACGTTGTTTGTGTCTGCAGCATTAGCATGCCGTGGCATTGAACCTTGCGCGGCTGTAAGCGCCGCATGTAAACAGCGGGGACGGCTGAGGCGTGGTGCTGAGGGGAGCGGGAGGCAAGCAGCAAAATGCTAATTCGCACCCAGTCACACGTGAAATGAGCTTGTGATCTACGGTAACCCCCGAGCGGCGAGCGGGCGAGTCGAGCGGATCCCCTCAGCGAGGCCGCATCCGGGGAAAGAAATTAAAAAGATCCTTGTTGGCTGTCGGAGGGCTGGTGAGTGTTGGCAGTGGTGGAAGAAGAAGTACTCGGATTTTGTACTTAAAGGGATACTTCACTTTCACATAAAATAAACATTAAAAAAAAATATTTAAAAAAAATGAAAGAAGTTATGGCAAAATAAAGGCCCCCTCACACATTAGTAGGACACTCTAATGCGTGAGAGGGCCATGAATTTTCCATTACTTTTTTCATTTATTTTTAATATATTTTTAAAATGTTTATTTTATGTGAAAGTGAAGTATCCCTTTAAGTAAAAAGTAGGATTAGCGCGCGTAGAAATACCAGGCCTGTTACAAGTTAAAGTGCTGTATTCAAAGTTTTTACTTGAGTGAAAGTACTTAATTATACATTTACTTAAATACCAAAGTAAAAGTACTCAACATTTATTTATAGAAATTTTTAAAAAATGTGTCAAACTTTTTTTATTTGTTTAAATAGCAGATCTACAGTTGTGAGCTTGTGAATTGGCTATTTTCAAATAGAAGCACAAAATACATCTTAATAGGTTAATGAATGTTTTTGCAATAATTATCTAAATCTACAAAGTAACTTTTAACTAACGTTTGGAGTAAAAAGTACAATATTTGGCCCTGAGATGTCAGAGTAGGAGTATAAAGTATCAAAAAAATATTTTTTGAATACTCAAGTAAAGTATAAGTACCTCAAAATTGTACTTAAGCACAGCACTTGAGTAAATGTACTTAGTTACTTTCCACCACTGCTCAAGGGGCTTGGGTAGAGAGGAGGAGTCCTTCCTGCTGTGTGCCAGGTACAGGATTACATCCTACCCTATACGTCTCTATTGCCAGGCAACAGAGCAAACTCGCATTTTCGCTCGCGAACCCACGGCACTGAATTTGTAATCACCAGATGTTCTGGGCCGTATCAAAGCCTCGTCTATCCCCTCGTTCAGATTTGTTTTGGTCTTTTGGCACCCAAAAGCTCCTGAAAATGAACATGCGGGGACAATTTTCTAAAAAGCCACACCTCTGGCGTACACACGGTCCGACAAAACACTCCGGGGAGGTCAAGTGTCGCAGAGCAGGTCCGCTGACGGGCTAGAGGAATTCATCCCACGGATTCCTGCCTGCTATAAAGCCATCCGACCACTTAACACGGCAGCCATTCGGCTGCCGTGTTAAGTGGTCAGATGGGTGGGGGCCGTGCGTGCATTTTCAGAGCATGTTTATTTTAATGATCAATCAATCAATCAATCGATCGTGTTCCAGCTTGGATCAATGGAACTAACGTAGTGTACTTTTAGATACATTAAAGTACATTAAAGATTTTAAATTAATGTTACTTTTTTTTTTTTTTTTCAATATATTTTATTCTCATTTTATGGGAGAGAAAGAATATTAATGTTATATCATCATTCCATTTTGCCAATTATTTGGGGGCCCCACTTGCAATAAATATCCTCACGGCCCCCCTAGTTGTATACACGGCACACAGGTTGGTTGGGATATCACTAGTGCTAACCGACAAAATAGAGAGCGAGCATTATTCCAAACCGAATTTTTTTGAGGCACCTGGTGCTGGTTTGCGGCCAACACCACCCAGCTGGCACTGCCACCGCCTGTCCTCCAACACCCCCCACCCCCCCCCCCGCAATGTGCCCAACCCCCCATGGTGTCTCTTCAGCCCTGCAATAACGCCAGCTACCAAGCCAAACTGCACGCCTCCACGGTGTACATGAAAGCCATTGGCTTTGGCAATCTTCTGAGCACCTGTTACTGCACTCCGCCCCGAGGCATTTGGAACTGACGCGGGGAAAAGAAATTGCTTGTACCGTTTCTAAGTGAAGTACCTGCCCCACCAGAGGGCCGCTGTGAGGGGGACCAAAACACTGAATGATTCAGAGGGGCCTAGTCCGACCTAGACAGTGGCCCTGGAATATGCCAGAGATATACCAGTTCTAAAATATATATCTTATACTCATCGATGGCAAGAACCATGTACGCACTTTCATCCAGTTCTTCGCTTCCAAAAATGTTAAGACATAATGATTTGGGAGTATTTTAAAGGTGCACTTGTAACATTTTGCTTCTTGTATCCAGTAAAAAAACAACTTGCAAAGAGCTGTGTTAATAAGTGACGCCGTTCCCACAATCCGAAGGGACGTCTGTGTGTTTTATAAGCAACATCAATCCTATAACCAGGAGGGACGTGGCGTGCTGTTTAGATCCCATAACCCAGAAGGAGCGGTGCACTGTAATTGGCCTTTCAGCTAGCTGTTAAACAACTGCTATGCCACACATAACGATTGAGTAGTATGAGTTTCGGATGTTGCATTTTTTATTAATGCGAAAAAAGAAACCACTTGTACTCGGTCATGAAAACGTCTTAATCGGTGCTCCCCTGATGTTGTAATGTGTCAGTTTGTGTCAGTATTAACAGGCCCAGGTGTCAGGGGGGGCCAGGGTTTCTATCCCCCCCCCCCACCCCCCACATCAAGGGATTGATGTGTTTGGAGCAAGAGAACCTAATCCCCACAGTGGGCCCAGAAATCAAACGGGGAAAAAGTGTCACCAGAATGTTGGGGGGGATTGTGTGAGGCTCATGGCTCCAGTCAGAACGGCACAGGTCTGTATCTACAGGGGAGCATCTGTCAGCCATGCGCTCCTCTCTCCCTAAATTATTACTCTCTCGCTGTCTGACACCGTTCCCCCCTTCCCTCGTGCGGGGGGGGGGCGTCGTCGCTCTCGCTCAATTCTGACACCTGCTGCTCCCGCAGGCAAAAACCGACATAAGCGATTCTACGTGCTCGATTGTACGAGCTTGGAGTTCGCTCGTTCAAAATAGCCCCCGACCGCGCAGACTCTGACAACAAAAAAACGGCGAGCAAAATGGGAGTCGTTGGAAGTCGGCGTGAGACGCTCGGCTGTAAACATCTAAACGGGACTTAATTCATGTGACGCTATACGTGACTCGTCCATTGACCTATATATCGCCTCTGTCGGGTGGAAACCTCACACGTCCAAAACTGCTACTTTTCAGGATTCCCATTCAAATATAGCAGAACTAGCAGAGCTACGACGGATCTGCTACTTTTGAGGCTTTTGTGTGACGCTGTAGAATGATCAAGAAGGGCATTAATTTACAAAAAAACACCAACAGTTAAAAAATGGAGATAAGAGGTTTCTGTCCGACAGCAACGATATCATTTGTTGACTGGAGTCCCTCAGGGCTCTATACTTGGCCCCTCCACACCAAATCTCTTAGGCTACAGTATGTGAGCTTGTAGATCGGCTATTTTCGCGGCTATGTTCACCCCCAGAACAGGGACGCTAGGGTTCAATGTCGTGTGCTCGCCCCGTGTTCTTTTCCCCCCTACTAATTATCAAAGGAATAACCAGATCAGGCATGTTTACAAGCAACTACTGCTGCCGCTATTACTGTGTTTGTGTATAGCAGTGGTTCTCAACCAGTGGACCACCAGTGGTCCTTGAGGGGGTTCCAGGTGGTCCCCAGCTAAATGATGGTGAGTTGAGAAACCAAATGGACCCTTATTAGATCTTTAACCATGCCGTACCGTGAAACGTATTGCACAGGTTCTGGATGTTTGTTTCTATGCACTACGGCTTGGATTCTGATAAGGTTCTCAGAACCCAACGTGGGCCCTGCTCAGGAGGGTAATACTAAGCCAACTTATACTTAAATGATATTTTATTCCCCCTAAAGTAGCAAAAATAGCAGCTCACAATGCATTGTGAGCTTTTAGAGGAGCGGCTATTTTCACTTCTTTTATGAGACGTATACCTCCCTCTTCAGGGCTGTTTCGGGTTATAATGGAAACATAAATGAAAACAAAACAAGAACATTCCAGAACTTCATGGGTTCTGAAAAGTTTCAGGTTATGGTCTCTGTCGGGTGGAAACCTCATATGTCCAAAACTCTCTTTTCTGCCCGACAGCAACGTTATGGAAGGCTCTGGGTGACCCTTTGTTCGTCAAAAGAGCTAAGAGACAGATGGGCTACGAGAGACTGAAGGCAGAGAGAAAAACAACAGTCTTAGAGAAACAGGGAGATTGTGTTGATTGGAAGGCCTGCAGCACTACTCATTATCTTTCAAGCGGAGCATGTGTGTGTGTGTGTGTGCGTGTGTGTGTGTGTGTGTGTGTGTGTGTGATGTATGACGGCTTCGCCGGGCCTCACCTGGACACTGGCCCAAGCTATCCACAGTGATGTCCTTGTCCTGCCTGCAGGCTATGGTCCTCAGCTGGCACTGGTCGGCGTAGGTCACCCCATCCGAGCCGCACACCTGCTCCACCGCGACAGAGATGGAGAGAGAGGAGGGGGAAAAAACATGTAATCCTCCCCATCGGCAGACAAGATATCACCACAAGACAGACACCCACCCACCCCGAGCATTTGACTTTTTACACCGCGCTCGCTGTGCTTCCAGAGCGGCCATTGCTAATAGAGACGTAACGGTTCACATGACTTGGGTTAGAGATTATCTCCCAAGATGCTTTGCATGGAATCAGTAGCATAAGCAGTGGTGGACGATCACGTTTATTGGACTACAATTATTAATCATTAACTTAAAGGAGCTACACCATGATTTTTTTAATTTTTTTTTAATTTAATATCATATGGTGTATGTCCCTCAAACCTTTTTCAAAAGTTTGAGCCTAAATCATCACTCAGATATACTCATCCCATGTCAATTGTGTCTGTTAATAATAAAATATTTTAAAAAAATATAACAAAAAAAAAAAAAAAATGGAAAAATTCTGCATAAAAAGAAGCATCTAAGAAAAATACAAAATCGAAAAAAAAAACACTTTGAACATTTTTGAACAATTCCACCAAGTGTTTGAGGTGCCTGTTTCACCCACTTCCGGGGGGCGGAGCCAAAATCAGAACCCGAAGTATTTGTTCGTAGACCCCCACTTAGGGGGGGTAGAAAAAGTTTCGGAGTGATTCGGGCACTTTTCATTTAACATTGGGTTTGCCATCAATAATGTTTGTGACCTCATAAACATTTCTGGAAATCCATGAAATGAGAAGGAATGACTGAATTAA